>NC_132980.1:2842765-3160531 GCF_047496725.1 Anoplolepis gracilipes | reverse complement strand
TCTTCGTCTGACGACTCGCCTATTATCGCTTCGAAATTAATATTTTCCATTTATTCACTATTGTGTCACTAACAATTCTAATACCAGACAGTAATCACTCAACTTTTTTCCACAGTTTCATCTATACGCTTTTAAATCGTACTATGGTTTGATGGCCTCATCCTTATATTTCGCCTAATGTTGTTTAAGGACACATGCTACCGAACGTCAACGCTTTTGCATCTATAAAAAAGGTTCTAACATGTTCGTCGCAGCGTCGGTCAAAAATTTCTATTCTTTTCCCACGACATCCTAATAATAAAATGTCCATAAAAATTAGAAAAAAAATAGTTTTATGGACTCTAGAGCGCCCACTTATATATTCGAGCAGCCGAACGTTGGCGCTCGATGCGTTGCATTCTTTCCTTAATAATTATGGAAGATGTTTCGCTCCAGTTTTATGGGAGATTTTTTGCGAGGGTTCAAAGCTGCTGAACGCTGGCGCTTAAAATCCTAATGATAAAATGGTCATAAAATGATCATAAAAATTAGAAAAAAAAACAGTTTTATGGCTTCTAAAGTGCTCCGGCTATAAATCAATCACAAAGGTAAACATCTGCTTTCGAATATAAGTAGGACCCTTCACCCTCCCTTCCCGTAACGTCAGACTCGCACCTCCAAAATACCCCCTCCCGCACTCCCCTCGAGCTACTGAGTTAGAATCCCCCCCTTACACTTACTTCTTTTCAAAATCATTTTTCGTCATTGTTCTGAATTGTGTGTTTAGTTCAATATATGTACGTAACCATGGAAATTGCGCGAATTGTAATATGCGTTGAATTTTTGTAACGCGAAGGCCGTGTCGCGTACATTGCTGCAGATTGAAGTAGTGTATTACGTATCGTTTCTTATCGTATAAGGTTGCGAACAACTTGTTCTATCGCTTGCCGGGTGGCTTGTCACGTGTCGGACAAAACGGTAAATCAGTATGTGAAGATGTTGCGGGTACTCGAGATCGACTTCGAGGATATAGCCTGCAGGCGAATCGGACGCGATCGATGATAGATCAAAATTGGATATATTGTCGATCCATTGAAAACTAGCGTAAGGCAAAAGTTGACACATTGCCAATCCGTATAAATTATTTACATCGAAATACATTAGATACGATGATGGTTTCAATGGGTCGTATGACTGCATGTACTTGTTATTAGCATGCGCGTATCTGTTGGAACATTGACTCAAACCACCGCGTATACCTCGTTCTATAAACATTACCATATCGATGTCAGTGAGCAATTCAAACTTAATATTTGTATGCTTCAACATGGCATCCCACGTGTATCCGGGAAGAATATAGTAATGCGCAGGGTCGAGCCCGTAACTCTTGATACAATTGTCACGAAAATTTTCAAAAACATCGGCTAATAACAAGACATCAATTTTTAAATATAGATCGCTATATTCGCCTAGCGTTCTAATGGAGAATCGGTTCCAAACAGTCTTGGCGTGCGCGTAATCGCTCTCGGATACTGTGTCATCGGTCAAGGAACTGTAAAATAATTCGCGCGGAGGTAAACATGTATCGTGCAATTTATCTACACAATCGATATATTTGTACGGAGACATCTTTTCACGTTAACAAATCAAAGTCTTCTACCCGCAAATTTTGATATTCAGATTGTAAAATTTTTAATTTATCTTTACTGAGAGAGATGCTAATTTGTTGAGACTTGTTGTGAGAAATTTAAAAGAATCGATGAAGCATAATTTAATGTGATTTCGTGATTTATCTTCCGTAAATTTAACATCTTTCGCAAATGAAATGTATTTTTCTTTAGTTATTGGAAGTAGGTCGATTCTTCCTTCGAACGCTGTGGCTATTTTCTCGATTATAAAATGTGCATCGTAACCGGATAAATTGTGGAAAATAATTGGAATATAAAAGGATTCCTTATAATTTAGATTGCAATTTGAATGCGCGAGACCTCTGTACCGCCTAGTGAGGTGGCAATGATCGTGTACGCGCGTATCGTCTTCCACGAATGGTTTCTCACATATATGACATTGAGTAGCGCTATTAAACTTTTCCAATTCTTCACGCGTCAAATTTATCATGGGAAGATTTGTAGATAAAATTGTTTTCACGCGCGTTGCTAAATTTTTTAATTCTTCAGTAAACCATGCAACACAATTATTATCCCGACATGAATGATACGCGGATAACGATTTGTCGTACGAGCAATGTACATAATAAGCGATACTAAATACTTGATGATGCTGGTATACATTTTTTCTGCTTCTTCTTTGTCCGTCTTTCTCAAAACACATTCCAAGTCGGCATACACGATGAAAGGAACCTGCTCCTTGTTATAGTTGTTAAAAGCGAGCCACTTATCTTTATCGTTCGGTAATCGGATAGCGGAGTCATTTATCTTCCCGCAGTCTACAGTATGTGACTGTAGTTTCTCATTCGAATAAAAATAATGTAGACATCTATAAAAAATAGAAATAATAATTATATATATTTTAACATCTATAAAAAATCGAAATAATAATTATATATATTTTAACATCTATAAAAAAATAGAAATAATAATAATAATTATATATTTATTTTGAAAAAAAAATCAATAATATTAAATATACATACCGATCGCAGATATATTTTTGTCCATTGTGTTTATTGAGTTCCGAACTCACGAGCATGGATAAATTCTTGATCCACGCGAAATGTCCAATATCTTGCGCATCTTGAATGTAGAGCAAATTGGCGTGCTTGTCCCTCTTTTGCTCCGAAAGATGAATAGGAACAATATTTTCGTTTTCGATGGTATACACATTGATTGAAATATTGTTGTTAATTTCAAATTTTTTAATTTTATTAAAAGTCACTGGAAACTCAATGTCTCGAAGATTTAACACATCCGTATAATGCGGATACGATAATTCTCGTTCAATGCTTCTTTCAGGGATACATAGCAGCAGTCACTGTCCATGCAAAACATGCATTGTCTTTGGATCGCACGTTAACTACCGCTCGCTTCATCATTATCTTTCGCGGTAATATAATATGACATCCCGCACACATAGGATTATATTTATTTATATTTACAGTCAAATTAAGTATACGCGATAATGCCCACCCACTATCACGTTCTTGAAATTCTTCAAGAAATGCTAAAGTGGGCTCAATAACACGTTGCTCGTACCATTCGCGTAAATCAGATGTACGAAATAGTTCACAGTTTTTTGTACTTAGACTTTTATTATCGTGCTTTTCACCCGCCACAAACTCACCGTTAAACACAGTATTCACTTTCACACTGCAGTGTGTTTTGATAGCGTCTCGCACATGTTCGAGCACGATATCACTCGCGTCTTCGAGAAACTGGCGAGGTTCGATATAATGGATATTGATTATCGCACCAGTCGATATACGGTTCTCGAACGCTGTACCAATTTCTCGCCAAAATAGTGTAGCTTGATGCGCGCTGTGTCTGGCGTGTATGAAACGTTTGCGCAACGCATTTTTCAGTCCTTCGAGTCGCGCGATCTTTGCGATCAACAATTGTTGATATCCGATTGATATTCGCGGTCGTTTAATTCGACTCTGCTCTTCCAACGACTTGATCGCACCTCCCACGCAAAGTACTCCTCCACCGAATTTATCAAGGTGGATTGATGTGTTAAAACCTGCTTCATTTTTTACATATAAGGTACACTCGCACAAGCTTCGATAATAATGACAAAATGTGACTCTCTGTTCTGATTTATATCTAATCGTTATATTCTTTTTGTGTTGCGAAACGTTATTCTTTCGTGTAAACATCCGTCATTTCTATAACATGTCTCTTTATCTCACACCTATTTCGTGGTAATGTAATGTAATATGACATCCTATACGCATAGGATTATATTTATTATTTATATTTATAGTCAAATATAATAATGCCCACCCACTATGCAAAACGTTATTCTTTAGCGCAAACATCCGTACTGTTGGCGTTCTGTATATGTTTTCATTTAGCAAAAAATTTTATCTCACACTCTGTCGTATACATTTGTAACCGAATATTTGAATCAATTTCATCATACGGCAGCCATCCACGGCGCTCAAGAAAGCACGTGGGGACGATTTTTAATAATTTTTTAGCAGCCTTACATTGGCGCTTACAAAATTATGTCAAAAATACTCCTCTCCTCATTACGTTTTACGATATTACAAATTGCTCGCAGTACTTTGAATAGTTTAGTACCGCATCAGTTGTCCGTATATAAGGTTGTGCTAAAAAATGTGCTCCACAAAAGAAACCAACTAGATGAAATTTTACATTCCGATTGAGAACGGTGAAATTCAATCAAAGAAAATGTAAGTTTCAATTATTTTCTAAATATTGTTTTCTAAATATTATTTTCTAAATATTTTTTTTTAACATATTTTAATATTTTTTATAGCGTTTCATCTCGTCGCGCGGTTTGCGTACTTGGGAGAAGGTACACCTTAACCCCAACATCTTACAAATATTTGGAGATTGGAATAAGCGTTGGAGCTATGTTTTATGTGGAAATGATACTTGGTGACAACCGAGGCAATCGAGTAGTATTGCCTATCGTACTCTGGCACTTATTGATGCAGAAACGTACAGACATTGAACGACATGTACAATCGACTGAAAGTCAGTCATTATGGATCTGCGATCTATCTATCCAAATGATTGCATTAAACAGATCGAGGATTTTTAAATTAACATTATCTAATAAGTCTTTGTATATGCAACTTCAAACATTATTACATTTATTCGATTTTGAAGATTGTATTGATTATATGCATTCATGGTTGATTCAAAATACACATCTCGTGAATGAAAAGTTTAAACAATTTTGTAACGTTTTGCAACGTAACAATATTACTAATGTAAATGATGCTGTGAAAGCGATTCGCGAGAATGACGCGTTCGATAGCGGATCACTCGTAGATTGCGAATTGTTGGCGTGTACTATAAATGATATACTTGTAACAAATAAAAAAAATTAAAAATTATTATTAACATTAATGTTTCTCTTCGCACTATTTTATTCTACGACTCTTCCTCCTCCTCGCGCTATCTTAGTCTCAGTCAAACAAAGACGTTTACCTCTCATAGGATCATATGCATAGTCTATTTAGAAAGAGATACTCTATTTAGAAAGAGATGAGATATAAGATCTTGTGTTATATATTTGAGATAAATGCGCGTGACGCTATAGTTTTTTCTCTACGCTCTAAGAAGAAGTTTATTACGTGCTCGTGTCGCGAGTAAATCTATGCATTGTGCTCGTGTCGCGAGTAAATCTGTGCATTGTGTTTGTGTCTTCCATAAATCTGTGTTTTGTATATAATATTAATAGAATATGGATGAAAATAATGACGGTTTTGATAATGTCAGAGATAATGGTGATGATTATTTAATGATCATTTCTGACGAAGAGGAATCGGACATTGAAGTGCCACTCTTAGAACTATCTAGTGATGATGATGAAAATAATGACAATATTGGGAATATCGGTTTAGATGATATTGAAAATAATGATGATGATAATATGGATGATTCTGACGAAGAAGGATCGGACATTGAAGTACCACCCTTAGAAGACAGTGACTATAATAGTGATGAAAGTGTTTTTTCGGAAAGAATCTATCGTGATATAGACTTACCGGAAATTAATTCGTATGATGGACTAAAAAGGATGTGTTGCATATATTTTTATTATGCAACTACAGATGGTACTTATTTCTGCGCATCATGTTTTATGAGAGTGGCGGAACTTTTTGATGAAATTCATGCTGTGCGGGCACACATAATTAATATTTACTCATTAATTCTCGGACTATTTTGTAGCGAGTGTCGAAATCTGTTATATCAAATATTACCTTGTAATATGTGTCCGATTTGTATATAACATAAGACTTGTGTGAAAACAACAAAAACTATTATTGTTACGCATGGATGTGTGATGATGTTCCGGGGATCTCGACGTGGAGTATCAGCATTTGTACGAGGATATATTCGGCCTCCGCAGGCTATTCGGAGAGGAGCCCCTCGTATTGTAAGTATGCGCAAATTTTAAATATTTTTAAAGTACTAATAAAAATGTTCATTTCTGTTACAGACGCAGCCATGACGAGTTCCCCCTCCGCCTCGCTCCAACAGATTTTTAGTTTTTTAAATTTTTATATCTCGTTAGATTTTATATTTTTAATTTTCATATTTTTATATCTTTTATATTTTTAAATTTATATCTTTTTAAATTTTTAATTTTAAAACACACATAGACACACACACTCTTTACATGTATACACATACACACTTTTTAAATAAAAATTTATGTTAAACTCATTTATATATATTACTTATATTTGCGCCTTCTTCATCTATCCCATCCTTCTTCCTCTGTATTAGATATAATTAGATAATAAGATATTTAATAAGATAACATTTAACATTATAAAAAAAAACTTAACATAGAAAAATTATCTTTTTCTCGCGTACACCTTAGCCTCCGTCTTATCGCGCTTCCGCTATCCTCCTTCCTCTCTACTCTTTCTCTCGTACCCATAATACGCTTTTCTTCTCGCTATCCTTCTTCTTCTCTATTCTTTTCTCTCGCACCCATATCTCCTTTTTCCTACCATTATGCTCTCCTTTTCCTATCATCATGCATTCCTTGTCATACACATACAGCGCTTTCCTTCTCGACGTCATACCACGTCATACTCTCCTTGTCCTACGTTATATAGAACGCCTATAGCACCGTCTCCCTCTACCGCGTTGCGAACGCCTATTGCGTCGTTACCATGGGGATATAAAAGAACTTATTAATATTAATCTAATTATTTATTGCAAATATACATTATGGATAATAGTTGGGTGAATATTTTATCTATAACAGTTGACATTCCTCTCTCTCACCATCAGACCTCCGCAATCAGTCGGAAAGGACACTTCCTCCACCTGCGGAATCATATGTACCCCCTCCCTTCCCCTTTCCCCCTCAATCTGGGGGACATTTCCCAAGTAGCACGTATTCGTTTTAAAAACGTTTCACAAATGTTTCTGCGAAACGTTTTAAAACCGGCTTTCGAAAACGTTTTTGATTGGTATAAATGTCCACTTAAGAAACGTTAAGGGAAACGTTATTTTCTATCAAAAAAAAACGTTTAAGAAACGGTCAAAATACCGTTTTCTTTCCTTTATTTGTGAAAAATTTGTTTATTCACGGATTCAATAAAATAATGCATATATATATATATATATATATATATATATATATATATATATATATATGCATTATTTTATTGAATCTGTGAATAAACAATCATATTTATTATATATATATATATATATATATATATATATATATATATATATATATATATATTAAATTTAGTTCAATTTTATTAAAATATATATATATATATATAAATAATGTGTATATATATATATATGTGCGTGTGCGTGTGTGTGTGTGTGTGTGTGTGTGTGTGCGTGTGCGTGTGCGTGTGCGTGTGCGTGTGCGTGTGCGTGTGCGTGTGCGTGTGCGTGTGCGTGTGCGTGTGCGTGTGCGTGTGCGTGTGCGTGTGTGTGTGTGTGTGTGTGTAATAATTAAACATATTTGCTAAACGTTATCAATGCTGGCTTTAAAGACAAAAGACAAACCTATGATTAAATCTTTCGCTTTTAAAACTTTGAAGGCTTTTTTAGGTACTCTTTCTGCCCAATTAAAGTTTTTAGCGTAATTATTTGTTATTATTTTTTCCAATGTTCTTCTTGTTATCTGTGCAATCGTTGTACCACTTGATATAGCTAAAATCTGTACCTTTAAAAGAATAATAACACATTAATATAATAAAAAAAATATGGATTAAAAAAAAGAAAGGAAAATAAACAGAATGCAAAAATATAAAAAGAGATTTAATGAGTTATATTTACCATGTATTCAAAATTTTTTGTTTTTAAAAATCTTTCAATATTTTCCAAACTTTCATCAGTGTTAACTGGTATTTCAGGAACATCCTCCACATGGGGTATTCTCGATGGTCGAAAATGTGCTGTAAGTTGTTTGACCATTGGAAGAAGCAAGTTCATAGAAGTTTCTAAGTTCACTAATTTTGTTAGAACAACGTAAGAAAAATCTAAAAATAACATGCTATGTTAGAGAAATTTTTTCTTTTAAAAAATATATATATATATATCTAATTATTTTGATGTTGATGTACATCATCATCAAAATAATTACGAAAAAGTGTAATCTTGAATTAGTTTTTTATTCCACAAGATTAACTCTTAACTATAGAAATGTAAAAAATAAGATTTAAACACAAAAGTAATAGAATATAGAAAAGTTAAATAGTAAATAGTAAATGCTGAACTAAACAATATATAGAAAGCAGCATAATAAATAATAAGTCAAATGTTCAAAATAATAATTAATTAAAGCACAATTATTCTAAAAAGTAATTTTTATATAGATAGTGCAGATTATTCAGAATATTCTGTGCAGTATATTTCAAAAGCAAAATTATTATTAAGTTATACGTTTCTTATAAAAATTATTAATATGTTAGAGTAATAGTCTTGTACACAGAAAAGTTTATTAACATTTTACCTGATTTGTGAAATTTTGAACTGGTCAATGTAGTTCTGAATGTATTTTGCGGACTAATTGCTCTTTCATCTGAACTGGTCAATGTAGTTCTCAATGTTTTCTGCGGAGGACTAATTGCTCTTACTGAAAACGTTGAAAAACTAATTCCATTAGATATACGTTTTGAAAAACTGTCAGCTGTTGATGTTGATGGTTGGCAGGAAGTGATCATAGATCTTGATAAATTACTATTTTTTGATGTTATTTTTAATGCAGGAAGAGATGGGATTTTATTGCATAATACCTCTTCATTGTTATCAGATTCTGAAGAATCTGAATAAATTCGAGGTCTTTTTAATCTTCTTTTTGGCCGTTGGTCTTCATGCAATTCTACATCAGTTTCTAGAGTAGACGTGAATTCAGCATTTATTAATCTTTTCCTCGCATCATTGTAAAAAGCTAAAATAATAGTAAAATAAACTATAAAATAATAATAAAATAAATTAAAAAACTAATAATAAAATCAACTATAGATTTTTAAAAAAGTTTAAAATTAAATATCATTAATTCAAAAATTGAAAGCGTTTATAATACAAATAAAAATTATTTATCTTAATTTGAAATAAAAATTATATTTATAAATATTTTAAGAAAGATTTGAGATAAATATATGTATATTGTTGTGACATCCGTTTTTGAAGAAATATATTGATTGACGATATGTGAACGAGGAACGGTTGTCGCGCACGAACGGAACGTTCAAAATCGTTCCGCGGATGCAACAATATATATATATATATATATATATATATATATATATATGTAATTGCTAAATACATAATAATACTAATAATCTCTGACAGTATATAACAAAATTATACTATAAAAATAAATAAAATGATATGTGGTATATATTGTGAAAAAAGAAAAATATAAAGATAAGAAATACTCTAATAAATAATAAATTAAGTTTCTAATATATGTTAAATCTTGGAAATAACTGTAAATAAAGCAAGTGTATAAATATTTTTACTTTTTTATAAAACAAAACAACTTTTATAAAACATAAACCAAAAATTTACCATATGTATGCAAGATTCTACATTTATATTTTTTCCAGTTTTTTTCCGGTAAAGAGCATTTTTCGATAGCCTTACGGATTTGTTTTGTGGAAATTTTTTGAGGCCACAAACAATACCATATTTCTTCCTCTTTTTCTAACCAAATATTAGGGACTACTTCAACTTCAGGTTTTTGTCCATAATTCATCGCAAATTCTATTAATGAATACATTTTATAATCTGAAATAAACAAAACATTAAACAGAATAAGCAGGAAGTGCTTATTGCATTTCATCAACAATTTTTTCTTCAATATAAAATTAATATTGCAGACATTTAAAATTAACTTTAAATTTTACAAAATAAAATAATATATACTCACATAAACCTATAAATAATATACGTATATAAAATTATATACAATAAAATAAAAGGAATACATTAACTACAATTCATGAAGAAGAGGAAACACAATGTAAGTTCCTTTTTCATATGCGGGTAATAATGTTTTTATATTTTACTGATATAAAAGGGAATTCTTCTATATCAGGTGATATGTGAGACACCTTAAAAATATTCAATAATTTGGACGAACATGGATAATCATAAAATTCAGAAACTTTCAAGAATCGACGACAAATTATAGAATAAAATTGATCTTTCAAACACAGAATATTTACAATCTGAACAATAATATCTCCTTGTATTGAAACACAATTGTCAGGTGAAAAAATTGTCAAAACGCATGTCGGTGTTTTCAATTTCTTGTATTGTAAAATCAAGTCAGTTTTATCTCTAAGTGTAGGTCCTTCAAAATGTTTTTGCTTAGGTTCTAATTTAGTTATTGGTAATTCAGTCTTTGAATAATTAAATAATTCAGATATACGTCTACAAAGTTGTGCATGAGGATTTGCAGATGATCTTACAAGTTTTTTTAATTTTCCCAAATAATTTTCAAAGGGAAAACAATTAATTGTGTTTAAATTACCAAGATTCCTTACATCTGTTACTAAATGAATTAAACTGTGAAGATTATATGTCACTTCTTTCCCATAGGATTTTTCAAAATACTTTACAAAATTATACAAAACTTCTTCTGCAAAGTCAATATGTTCAAAAATATGATTATCGTTACACAGAATTGTAATACCAACATGAAACATTAAAAAATGATTGTAAAGTTGTTTAGGCAAAATATTTATTAAAGAAACTGGACCCACGTATAACAAGAATAATCTAAACTCATTTGCTTTCCAACGTTTTAAGTCCGATATAGCTCTACATTTTCTAGGAAATTCATGTACTATATAAAAAGACAACAAAATTAATCTATCTGATAAATTATTAATAGCTCTTCCAGATAATTTAAATGAAGGTTTTCTCTTTGATACCCATAATATTAACAACTTTTTCATTATACCTAAATATACCAAATGCATGGGATCTAATGGAAATTGATTCACTAAATCTAAGTTTAAATTCAATGGAGACCTTCCTTTATGATGTTCCTCTTGTACTTGTTTAGTAAAAGTTTCTTTTGTTCTAAGTTGTCCACTTTTACATGGAAAAATCATTTTATTAATGTATTTCCCTTCAATATCGCATTTTTCACACCCATGCCTAGAATTATGACCTACACAACATTTTAGAAAAGCTCGTGCAGGAGCATCACATATCAGAGACCTGATTCTAATTTGAAATAATTTATATGATCTATTTCAATACTATTCTTTAATATATCATCATTAAGCTCGTGTATTAGATCTTGTAAATAACAATCAAGAGGTTCTGGCTTTCCTTTGCCAGTGAATAAACCTATAATAAATGGTTTATTTAATGAAGTTAAACTTAATGATCTACAAAGAATTGGCCAGACAACTATGTTGTTACTTTTAAACAAGGGTAACCCATCAATATTAAAATCTAAATCAATAATTTTTGAGCATGATTCTTCCTTTAATAGGAGATATAACTGCTTACGCATACCAAAATAAGTAAATTTTCCACTTTGCAAATCAATTGAATTTGTAGTTTTTGGAGTGTATAACAAAGACCTTCCAGATAATGGTACAGATATATCATAATGAAATTGTCTTAGTAATGACAATAATTCATCTAATGCTGATAATGTAATATTATGTGTTAGGGCCCAGTTTCTCAATTTATTCAGAAAATCATCAGATAATGTTTCGTTTTCTGAAAAATCATGTTTTTCAGTGATATATAATTCTGGAAATATTTCAAAATCTAAATCTTGATCTGAACCTAGTTCTAAATGCGAATCAATGATTGAATGTGACATTGATGATTTTGTCTCATTATTTCTAAAATTTAAACTAAAACCCAAATCTTCATCTATATTTAAGTTTAGTTCTAAGTGTGAGTCAATGACTGAATGTGTTGTCGATTTTGTTTCATTCCAATTGAGTTCATTTAATAACTCATGTACTTGTTTTTGTATATTCCTTTTAGTTTGTTTTTTGCCAAGAAATTTAACTTCTTTTTCTTTATCCATATTTAAACAAGAATATTTTTTCTGTTCTTCTGTTTTTTAACAAGTATTTTATGTAAGTATTATATGTGCGACAAAGATATATTTACATATATATTTTCCTGAAAAAATGACAACTATTTAATTAAGAAATGAAAAACACAATATAATTTGATAATAAAAATTCTTAATATATACTGATACAATAAAAAATGTTAGATTAATCAGATTATGATTTCACACAAATTGATATCTTCTTATTAATTGTAAAATATTATTTGTAGATGTGATATTTGACGTCTAATCTCATATCTTTTTTTAGTATTAATATTGTGTTATATATATACATATATATACATATATACAGAACAGTAAACTATAAAATTATTAAATCAATATACAACTTACCTTATTCGTCGTAAAAGAGAGATATTCTTTATATCAATATTTTCGCCGGACCGGCGTTTTGATCAACCCTTTGTTATGATCTATGCACGAGAATTGATTAACTTTATAGTACACATTACTAGTATTTTTCTATCCTTTCACTACTAGTTTCACTTTTGCAATATTCACAAGTCGTTTGTATAATATTCACAATAAAAGTTTTCTTGTTTGAACAGCAAATATATGCAATAACTCTGCGATCATTCCAAATAAATGGAATATAACTTTAGTACTTTTTGTTAGTAAGACAATGGAAAGAGGAAGAGAAAGAGAGAAAGAGAGAGAGAGAATCACCCCGCTATTCATTCCGATATTCATAGTCCATTATTTTTATTTCAAGATCGTTTTAAGTATAATATCTTAAGATATGTTATTACGATTCTGTGATTGAATTACAACACATTATTATTAAGACTGTATACTTATTATTAAGACGGTCTTCAATATAAAATCGGACTATGAATATGAATATCTAAAATTAAAAATACATTAATTTTTTTAATTCAAAATTATATGTATATACACACACACACACACACACACACACACACACACACACATATATATATATATATATATATATATATATATATATATAATTTTGAATTAAAACATTAATTTTTATTCTATTTAGGCCCGATATTGTACCAACATTATTTTGGATTTAAGTGCGACTTAAACATGTATCTATCTTTATTTTTCTTTCTAAATTAATAAAAACAGATATATATATATATCTATATATATACCAAAATGTCCCTCAGATTGAGGGGGAAGGGGGGTACCAACCCAGGTAGCACAGGTTCGTTTTATAAACGTTTTCTAAACGTATCCAATATTTTTTAAACGTCAAACACCAATAAGAAACGTTTCAACAGAAACATTTTTAAAACCATAGTTTAAGAAACGTATTTTTTACGTTTCTATAAGGCCTGATTGCATCAACATTATTTTGGCTTTAAACGGCTTTATTTTAATATATAATTTTGAATTAAAACATTAATTTTTATTCTATTTAGGCCCGATATTGTACCAACATTATTTTGGATTTAAGTGCGACTTAAACATGTATCTATCTTTATTTTTCTTTCTAAATTAATAAAAACAGATATATATAAAATAATAAAATAATGTTGGTACAATATCGGGCCTAAATAGAATAAAAATTAATGTTTTAATTCAAAATTATATATTAAAATAAAGCCGTTTAAAGCCAAAATAATGTTGATGCAATCAGGCCTTATAGAAACGTAAAAAATACGTTTCTTAAACTATGGTTTTAAAAATGTTTCTGTTGAAACGTTTCTTATTGGTGTTTGACGTTTAAAAAATATTGGATACGTTTAGAAAACGTTTATAAAACGAACCTGTGCTACCTGGGTTGGTACCCCCCTTCCCCCTCAATCTGAGGGACATTTTGGTACCTCCCCTTAAAAGTAAATGGAAAAAATTTTAGTGCTAGGACGTAATAATATATATATATATATATATATATATATATATATGTTAATTGGCGTTTTTGAGGACATTTTATATGAAGAAACACATTTTTCGAGGACATTTGTGTTTATTGAAGACCGTCCTCATTTGTGTATACGTACATTGACGTTTTCGAGGATTGTCCTCGTTAATAATTATAATTATACATTGCATCTTTTGAGGACCACAAAATGTCCTCAATAATATATTTAATAAAACTTGTATTTTGAGAACCGTCCTCGTTTGTTGTACATTAATATTCTCGAGGACTGTCCTTGTTAATAATTATAATGATATATCGATTTTGAAAATCAAATCTTAACAGAACATGTAGTTTGGTCCTCAAAAATATTATAAGGAAATATTAACATTCATGATAATTATGAATGCTATACAGAAATGTTACAAATCTAAAAAGCAACATTAAAAATTTCGTATGGTTGAAATTCTTACTTCTTTATATTTTACTGCTTACGTTTTTTTATGTGCCACGGCCTTAATACTCTACGTTTCCCTACATTTGTACTAAAAGTAAAGCCATTCTACAATGGCAATAAAGCCATGTTTATGCAGACCATAATCGGTAAGGCCGGGAACATACAAAAAAACTTAAGCCGTAAGACTTAAGACGTAACAATTTCAACCATACAGAATTTTAAGCGCTGCTAAAGTTTTAAAATGGCTGCTTAAGGTCTCGACCGTGATTGGTCCATTCGCTTATGCTTTAAGTCTTATAGCTTAAATTTTTTTATGTGTTTCCGGCCTAACTTATGCCGTAAACTATAAAAAAATGACCAATCATATTCGATTATTTTTCTCAGATTCAACTGTCATTGGTTAGTTTCTTACGGTTTACGGCATAAGTTACTAGTTACGGTCTGCATAAACATGGTTAACAAAGCTATAAAGCCTCGTCTACAATAGCCGTAGAAAGTAAGGTCGCAAGCAAATTGACCAATTTTCGAAAATGCTTGACTGCCATTGGTCAATTTGCTTGCGACCTTACGTTCTACGACCATTGTAGATGACCCATAAGAGTAGAGAGTAAACCGTTTTTAGTGAAATAAAAAAGAGGGAGTAACAAAATGAGCAATTCTCATTTCGTATTACTACTACCCGGTAAAAAATTTGTTATGTATAATCATATATGATATATAACCATATAAAATTATATAGAAATATATAAAATTTTATATAAGTTATGTATAATTATATATAATAATAATATATGACTTATTATATAATTATATATAATTTTATATTAATGTTGGCTAGATGTCAGTCAACGATAATACAAAATTATGCATACTATACGTAACTATACATAACTTATACAGAATTTTATATATTTCTATATACTTTTATATTGTTATATATAATTATATATGAGAAATTTTTTACTGGGTAAATTGAAGTACTAAATGGAAATTTCTATTTCGTTACTTCCAGTTTTTACTTCATTAAAAACAGTTTATTCTTTACTCCTACTGCCTTGTTACTGCCAATGTAGAGTGGGCTTAAGAGTAATCACATTCGATTGCTACTAAGCAATTAAGGGCCTTAGCAGAATGGCTGACTTACAATTTTAAGACAATGTTTTATTATTTAAATCTTTGTCTTTAGGCAACGCACAATAAAGGCTTTTGGACGTAAAAAAATTTTACTCGTAATCGTAAGGCTGTAAGCAAATCGATCAATGATAGTGCGTAATAAGGCGAGCAAAATCATTACAACGCACTGTGATTGGTCAATTTGCTTACAACCTTAGGCTGGGATTTCACTTAACGTTTGTCGACATGTCGGATAGCTATTAGCTATCGGAGAGAAAATTCTATTTGACAGCCAATCGCTATCCGTCCGACACGTCGACAACGTTAAGTGAGATCTCAGCCTTAAGCGAGAAGCACACACTTTTGCATAACGCATAATGCATATACATAAGGAATTTGATTGGTTGAACTCTTTAAGCGTAGTCTACAATGAGACTTTAAGACGTAAGACTTAAGAAATTAATCAATCACAATTGAGTTTTGAAAAGAATCATGAATATGATTGGTTAATTTCTTAAGTCTTTCTTACGTTATAAAGTCTCATTGTAGACTACGCTTTATGCATGTTTATAGACCAATCAGTTTCCTTATGTATATGCATTATGTGTTATGTAAGATGTCTGTGCTGCGGTTCTAAGGATTGTAAAGCATTTTCGAAAATGCTTGACTATTATTGGTCAATTTGCTTGCGACCTTACGTTCTATTGTAGACGAGGCTTTAGGCCGGAAACACACCAAAAAACTTAAGCCGTAAGACTTAAGACGTAACAATTTCAACCATACAGAATTTTCATCGCTGCTGACGTTTCAAAATGGCTGCTTAAGGTCTCGACCGTGATTGGTCCATTCGCTTATGCTTTAAGTCTTATGGCTTAAGGCCGGGTCTATAATAGCTGTAGTAAGTGGTAAGAAATAAATCAATCGTATTCATTATTCTTCTCTAAAGTCAATTGTAATTGGTTAATTTTTTACAACTTAAGGCTTACTACATCTATTGTAGACCCGGCCTAAGTTTTTTCGTGTATTTCCGGCCTAAGTCTTACGACTTAAGTTTTTTCGTGTGTTTCCGGCCTTAGTCAACCATTCTGCTAAGGCCCTAAGATACTAATGTGTTTACTGATATGATAGAATTTTTTATCTTCAAAAGCACAACCTTTAACGACATATTACATTTTTTGATAGTAATGTGGTTCACCTTTTTAAACACTTGTTTTTATGAAAGAATATTAAACAAGTTAGAATATTAAATAATTATCAAAATCTAAGACAAAAATAAACTAAACATTTATCAAAGTTTTTGTATATTCAAGGTTAGAAAATCTGTCATATCAAGAAAATACAACAATATTATTATGAGTCGTCATAGAAAAACTCGCAATGTTATATATAAAATATCATAAATAAAAATAATTGAGAGAGAAAAACATAGGTTTAACATAGGTTGCAACTTTTACACAAAGCACAGATTAACACACATTGTATTACTTTAGGTGTAAAACATTTCTTTTTATATGTTATTCAGTTTCTTTGTATTCCGTTGATATGACAAATTTATTAATCTTTAAGGGGATGCTGGAGTCATCGGCGAACTCATGCGCGATTTTGAGCGCCGCCTTGAAAGAACTAAAAAAAATGTTACCGACACAGTCGGCATGAGAGTGAGCGAGACAGTAGTACGAGCGAGCGAGACAGCAATAAGAGTGAGCGAGACAGCAATAAGAGCGAGCGAGACAGCAATGAGAGCGAGCGAGAGGAGAATAACAGCGTGAAAGGAAAGACTCGATCTTCGAGTTTTCTCTGCTAGCTGCTATGCCCCTCTCGCTCGCTCCTATTACTGTCTCGCTCATTCTTATTACTGTCTTGCTCGCTCCTACTACTGTCTCTTTCGCTCGCTCGCTGAGAGATATTTGTTGTGTGATAATAGTACACACTAACGCGTATTCTTTGTACATGTGTCGTTTCAAATAATTATAAAGAAACGACTTTTTTTCTCGACCAAAATTTCGTCGCAAGGCTGACAATAATGTTGAAGACGAATAGGCATACACAAAATATGTGTAAATAAATTAAATTTGAGAAATGTGTATATAATATAATGTTATATACTTTCTTTCTTCTTATCATCTCTATATAATAAATACAAAATATATACATACTGAATATATAATTATTTTTATTTTATATTTTATTTTGTATTTTTATTTTGTATTTTTATACAATATATATATATACCATAATCAATAAAATATAATACATATATAATATACATACATAACTGCATATATTTTTAGAAATGTATTAATTATTTATGTCATTATGGTTAAAGTGTAAAAAAAAGATAACTATATTTTATGTGTAATTGTATTATATTAATTTATTAAATAATCAATTTTGTATTTATATAGGTCTGAAATTTAAAAAAAAGTATATTTTTCTTTAGTTCTTCAATTTTATAAATGTATAGTATTATATATATATGCATATATATTTGTGAAATAAATATTTTATCATATCTGATATCTCTTAGGCATTTTGCATATGTCATTTCATCTTGTGTATAGCTTTATTATATCATGGCTTTGCATATGTTAAATATGCAATAAATAGGAACTAAATAAATATATTACAATGTTTAATTTGAGAAATATGTGTATATAACACTGTATATCTAATGTCATATAATTGTCTATTATAAATACAATTAGATATTGAATATAAAATTATTTATATTCAATATCTAATAGTAT
This sequence comes from Anoplolepis gracilipes, assembly GCF_047496725.1. Taxonomy (NCBI): domain Eukaryota; kingdom Metazoa; phylum Arthropoda; class Insecta; order Hymenoptera; family Formicidae; genus Anoplolepis; species Anoplolepis gracilipes. Next base: position 3,142,149 of record NC_132980.1, on the reverse strand, counting down.
TTATAACAGACAATTTATTTTCATTTATTTTACATACAGATAAAAATAAGAAAAGTGTATGACATTAGATATACAGTGTTACATACACATATTCTGAAATTAAATATTGTAACATATTTAGTTCTTATTTATTGCATATTTAACATATGCAAAGCCATGATATAATAAAGCTATATACAAGATGAAATGACATATGCAAAGTGCCTAAGAGATATTAGATATGATAAAATATTTATTTCACAAATATATATACATATGTATATATATATATATATATATATATATATATATATATATATATATATATACAGGGTGTTTATTTGAAACGTTCCCAACCCTATATTTCGGAAACAGTTCAATTTTCTGAAAAATTGCAAAACACGTGTTTCATCATTTTGAGGGCTACTTTTTTAAGGGGATCGGAAAGGTCGTCCCCCCAAGTGGGTACAAGGGGGGCCCCCAACTTTGAAATTTTAAATAGAACTCCCTATTTTTTATTGCATATTCTTATAGCTTATCTCGAGAGCTTTTCAAAACACTATAATTAAATGTTTTTTCATGAAGAACTTTTCGAGTTATGAGATTTGAAAGTCACAGTATTTTGACATAAAATACATAATATCTCGTAAAATATTCATTTTTCGATAATCTCATCACTTTTATGTGCAGAATAATAATAAGAATCAATTAGTATAAAGAAAACACACAGTTGTCTTAAATAAAAAATATGAATTTGAAACGAGCATTTAAGTATTTTTATTTAAGAAAACTGTGTGTTTTCTTTACACTAATTGATTCTTCTCATTATTCTGCATATAAAAGTATTAAGATGAGATTATCGAAAAATGAATATTTTACGAGATATAATGTATTTTATGTCAAAATACTGTGACTTTCAAATCTCATAACTCGAAAAGTTCTTCATGAGAAAACATTTAATTATAGTGTTTTGAAAAGCTCTTCAGATAAGCTATAAAAATATGCAATAAAAAATAGGGAGTTCCATTTAAAATTTTAAAGTTGGAGGGCCCCCTTGTACTCTCTTAGGGGGACGACCTCCCCGATCCCCTTAAAAAAGTAATTTTTAATAACTAATAATAATACAGTATAATTTTTTAGACCAAGTTTTATTTGGCGTTCGCGATACTAGTGAGTAAATATTTGTTCTTGTTGAAACTCATTGCCTATTGGAAACTTACATTGCTTATGTTTTAGTACTGATAATGAATTTCGAAACGCAACCAGTAATTTTATAAAATCGCCAATTTGTAGAATTTCATATTTGTTATTCATTAAAGGTGCACTTTATTCAATAATATTTTTACTCCAAAACGTTTATGAATTATTTAGAACAAAAAGCTTTGTGTTCAAAGCGAAAATGAAATAGGATGAAGCGGAGCATATTTTAAATGTTAAAAACAAATAAGCTCACTACTGTGGCGAGCATCGAATGTAGTTAGAGATGAAATATAATTTAATGTTGCAAACATTAAGGATCAAAAAAGTCGTAATATCGAACAATTTTTGGATTAGTATTTTATTTGTAATACAACAAGCTTGTTTATAGGATAAGAATTTATAAAATTCTGATAAAAAAACTTATACATATATATCACTTTTTTGGCAAGCCAAAGACATCAGTTTTACCATCGTTTTTCTTAAACATGAATGTGAAATTCTGCTACCAGATACTATTGCTTAATATTATTTATCACGTCAGTCAAATTGTCATAATAGATTAAAACACATTTGCTTTCTGTATCTAATATTATATTGTCGTATTACTGACTGGATATGTATATCACTTAATTGTTTGACTTTCTTTATGAAAACAGGGAAAAATTCATTGATAATTTTTATTCCGTTTACAAGAAAGTATGCCAAAAATACGGTCAAATAAAATTAGAGATGTGTTAGTATTGCGTAAACAATAAGCTACACACGAAACGTTAATTACAGGAAGAAAAAAGATTATAAGATAGAATTATATATAGAACTAATATTAATTTTATATAATAAAAAGAAGAAAGTTTCATGTAAATTTGTAATAGGATAAACAGAAAAAATAAAATTTTTTGGCTTCTTTCATAAATTATTCTAAATTATTTTATTACCCAAAAATATAAAAAAGCAGCATATGATATTATTGAAATATAATGAAACAATATCAAACATCAAAGAAAAGCAGACAAAGGGAGAGAGAGAAAATTAAAAGAAGTATGAAAAATGTAGTTAAAATGAAAAAAAATTTCACGGATATAGTTTTATAACTTAATAATATAATACCAGTATTTACAACCTAACCTAACCCTAAATGACAAAATAACATGACTTTATTTTTTCCATTTTTTACCCTTGACAGATGTCTATACTTTTTCGTATTTTTTAAATATCGTTGCAGTTACTGACTATTATTAATAATGACGCTGTTTGCAAGGATATCAAAAATCAAATCGTTTTCGATCGCGTTTACGTAGTGAATCATTTTTACAACTACAATAGAAATAAAGCATATTTTTCATATTTTTGTACAGGCAATTCATAAAATTATAAAATCAAATCTCTTAAGACATAGGTCATATCCGCGATTAAAAATATAACTGTATGATCAACTTTAAAAAAATCACAAAATAATTGAATTAATCAAATAATTTTCTGTGTGTTCTGTAATATTTCTTTCTCTGATTTAAATATCAAATTTTTTGTTTATAATATTTGCTAAAATAAGGATGTATAATATTATGAAAAATATGCTATATTTCTTCTATTATGACAATAAAAGCGCAGATTGATTATAATAGTAACTTGACATAATAAAACAACATACAAATATAATACAAAAGTATAATAATAGAAGCATACATAGTAAAAGAATGTAATATTTTCTATAATAATGTGTTATCAAAATTATTATGTTATCAAACATTGCGGCAATAATACCAACGTTGCCACAATGTTCTGTGTATAGGATATATTTACAAAAAATATGCTTTTCTTCCGTATGTGTTATACATTCTTTATATTATACGCCACTTTTTATGACTTGATCAAACGTTGTTAACATTACTATTTTTTTATGTTCATTCCATCATCTTTGCGTAGATATTTACAAATCAATAGCAGAAGTTCTTAAGAAATTATACTTATACATTCCAACTTCAGTAGTAGTAGTAAAAATAAAAAGAAAAACTGTTGCCTCTTTTGTAAAAAATAATATATCAAAATAGCACGTCACTTGGAGACCGTTCATTCCAATGAATCTGAAGTTAAAATATTCAGTTTATTGCCTAAAAGATGTAAAAAGAGATTGGAAATAATAGATACAATTAGACATAAAGGAAATTTTCATTACAACACTGACAAAAACATCGGAAAAGGTGATTTAATCGTCTGTCGCAGACCACAAGCTTCAAAAAATAAAGAAGTTACAGATTATTTATTTTGCGCTAAGTGTCATGGCTTTTTTTCCAAGATTTCATTTCGTCAACATTTTTATCGATGTACTGGTCATAATAGTAAACATGCTAAAGCTGTAACAGTTTTTCTTAGATGTAACTTCTTAGACGTAACAAGTGTAAGGAAATAACATTTTATTAATTCACACTGTATAAAAACATTAATTGCACACAATTTCTAATTTCTGCAGCAAGTAAGACTACTTTGTTACTTTTAAATTCCCACTTCATCATCTGAACCCGCTACTTTATAAACTGCATTAATAACGTCTTCATAAAATTTTGAATGTGCAATTTTAGGAAAAGTACATAGTGCGGCTAATAGAAAATTACGATCTGTGATTTTGCCTGTGACAAGGGAAGATGATGTGTGCTGTGTAATAAGATATGACAAGCTCATTATTTGATATGGTAACAAATTGTCTGTTAAATATAAACTGCAGCACCAGCATGATATGATTCGCGCACATTTAAGATTGTTAGATCGGTTTCTATTAATTATTAAAGAAGATAATAAAAATATATTTGATTTTGAATCTATATATCATCCGAAATTTTATGAAAACGTTATTAATGCAGTTAATAAAGTAGCGGGTTTAAATGATAAAGTTGGAATTTATTCTAAACCTACTACTGCAGCAATGTTAGGAACATTAATAAAAAATGGTCACATACTTATTACGGAATGCATAAAATGTCAAAATGATGAAAAGAAAATTTTAGTGAAAGATTTCTTAGAATTATTAACAGAAGATTACACTACCAGTATCAACAAAACAGTTAAGCTCATTTTACAATGGCAGTAACAAGGCTGTAAAAGTAAAAAATAAATTGTTTTTAATGAAGTAAAGACCGGAAGTAACGAAATAGAAATTCTCATTTAATATTCTAAGGTAGTAGTAGTAGTACGAAATGAGAATTGCCTATTTCATTACATCTTCTTCTTTATTTCACTAAAAACGGTTTACTCTCTACTCCTACAGTCTTGTTACTGCCATTTTAGAATGGGCTTTATGGAAACACGTTTACAACATCAAAAGACAAAAAATGATGATCTTCTATAATTGGATGACATAGCAAAGTTATACATGTACTTAAAATGTAAATGACAAAAAGCATTCAACGATCTAACAGATGAATACACATATGACACTTGGTTGACACTTGCAGAATGTACGTTAACTTCAGTTCGATTATTTAATAGAAAACGAGTTAGTGAAATTGAACGTATGTTAATAGCAGATTTTGAGCAGTATAAAGATATTGATCCAAACATTAAACTAAAGATATTTTAAAAAAAATTTCATCGAAAGCACAAGAAGTTGCAAAAAAATATGTACGATTTGTGATTGGAGGCAAACTTAGCCGCACAGTACACTGCACGACAATGATTTGTTCCGTGACCCTTCGCATTGGTTATTCTCCACATTCCCCTTGCTCCACCGGAGGGGTCACGGAACAAATCATTGTAGCGCAGTGTATACCTGTCATACTAAACTGTAATTTATTAGAATGTATAAAATTAATCTTACGATTTCGTATAAACGCTAAAGTTCCTGCAAAAAATCCATATATCTTTGGTAACTTCTTCCAAGTAATAATTGAAAACGTTATAAATATTTAAGAGCTTGCGTTCTCATGAGAAAATTTTCTGAAGATTGTAATGCAAAAGTTGCACACTTATTACACGGCACAAAATTAAGAAAGCACATTGCTACATTTAGTCCAAGTATGGAGCTTGCTGATACTGAAATATCTGATATAGCAAATTTCATGGGGACACGCTGAAAAAATACACATAGAAGTATACAGGCAACTCATTATTCGTCGTGGTATTTTAAATATTACGCAACATTTAGAAGCGGCTCATGGATGAGATTCTCAAAATTCAGAAGAAAGTTTTGATGAATATAGCAGCAGTGATGAAGAACATTTTAGTGAAAAAAATGTAGAAACAAATATAAATGAATGTATATATTACAATTATTAATTATACTAATAATATTATAATTTTTTATAATTCACGAGAGAGCATTATAATTAATTATATAAATGTTTCGTAAAAGCACAAAGTGTACATTATGTATTCTAAGTAACACCTACTAATGCAATATTTATTTTAATTAGATATAATTTTATAATTATAATGTCAGACATAATTTTATAGACATTTATGATTTTATATAAGCTGAGATCATTATGGTTATTTATACACTTTTATAAACTTCAGACTATATCTATTATATTTACATTGGGTTACATTAAATTTACTTCACTTATTATTTCGTCAATTATTAATTTTTTATATTATAATATTTAACAGCTTAGGAAAAACAAAGCAACAGTAACACAATATCAATGTTATAATTTTCAACTTAACAATAAAATTGCAATGTAACACTTATATTGTTGAGTGTAACTATAATATTGATATCATGTTACTATTGTTTTGTGTTCATTTCTTAGAGTTCTTATTCTATAATCGCGATGGAACAATAATTGATTTAAATTTATAAAATTTATATTATGTATTGAATGGACAAAACTTTCATTGTTGTTAAAATTTAAAATAAAAATTGAATAACTCAATAACTCAGTTAATGATATGATACATATGTAGTCAAATTATATGTAGCGATCAACTTATATAGTGTAAAATAAATTTTAATTTATGCATTAGTTCTATAACTTTGTTCTGATTAACATTTATATAGTTAATACAACATAAAAATTCTAATACCACACGAATGAGTACTATCTTTCGATTTTTTATAGGCACACAAAGTGAAAATGCTAAAGTGAAAATAAAAAATAATACTAATTGCATTTGATCAAGTCATACGCAGTGGCGAACTACACATATTACAAGTGCATATTTTTCATACTTTTACTAGTAATTCATAAAGTTATGCAGTAAAATATTTGCTTGAGGTAGATCATATTCTTAATTTAAAAAATGATTCTATAATAAATTTAAAAAAAAATCGCACAACCAAACTTAAATTAATTTTCTATTTGTTCTGTTGTATTTTTTCTGATTTAAATGTCAAATGTACCTTTTGTGATAACTATATGTTAAAATCTTTGTGTTTAATAAATACTATGCTAAAGTATGAAGATATAAAATTATGAAAAATATATTATATTTCTTCTATAAGTCAACGGAAGGTTTAGTTAGTCTCTCTGCATCACCTTTAATTTGCCAAAAATTTCCTATATTATACAGTTAGGTAGAATGATTTTGGTTCTGAAAAAAAATTAATTTAAAGAAAAATTAGAAAAATCGTTATAGTATATACATATATTTCAAAATGTAAAATATAAATGTGTGTATCTGTGTGTGTAATTATGCGTATTTCTATCTTTCTATACTATAAATTTAATAAAACGATGAAAATTCTAATTATAATGTATAATTTCTAATTATAGTGTATAATTTCTCTTATATCAGTATGTATTTGTATTTTAAACTGATGTGTATAATTTTCTTATATTATTATTTAAACTGATATAAATATTTGATCTAGATAAGATTTTGAAATAAATACCTTTTGCTTTGCTTCTTTTAAGTATTTTTTCAACAAGTTAAAGTTGACATCAGTTTTGCTACTGTTTTTCTTAAACTTGAATGCGATAGAATTCTGATACTAGAATACTTTATTCTATTTGCCACACCAATAAAAATTATTATAAGTAAAATTCACTTGCTTGCCATAATCCAATATTACATTGTCACGTTATAGAGGTATATACCATTTGTCTGTTTGACACTTGCAAAGATAGGAGAAATGATTCATTGATATTTTTTATATCATTTAACATATATAATGACAGTCATCTGCCAAAGAAACTAAAATTAGGACTTTTATCGTTGAACAGCAAAGCATACATTAAAAGCTAATTAAGAAAAGAAAAAATTATGTCATACAAATAATATTAATTCTACATAATAAAAAAGATTTCATATATTTAAAATGATATGAGCAAAAAACAGAATTTTAGTTTCTTGAATTTATTAAAAATATAATATATAAAAATATGAATCAAGGCTCTGATAACAAATAGCAAATATAAAGATAACGGCCGTACAGAGATAAGAAAATGAATTATTAAAACAATATTTTATCTCCATTTTTGTCTGTATAAACCATTACCACTTAAAATTATAAAAAGTTAGCTATGATTCTTCATATTATTATGAATCAATATTATAATACAGAGAAAAGAAAAAGAGAATATTGAAAAAAAATGTATAAAATACAATTAAGAAAACATTTTACGAATATAATCCATAACCTAATAATGCAACGTCATTTTATAACATGATAATCAATACACAATAATTTCATGATGATATACCTTTTCTGATATACGTTTGACAGTATATTTGTAAATTCTTGTATTTTTCCAATGTAACAGTCCTTTTGTAGCTCTGCAATTCCTAATAACAGTGTAATGCTATTGCAAGCAATATAAAAAAAGCAAATTGTCCTTGATGGCGTGATTCTTATGTGATTGTCTTTATAATTTTCTCAGCGGCGTTTAAACACTTGGATGTCTGCAAATTTGTCAATTTTATTTACAGAAGCAAGCATCTTGTCTGCAGAAGCCATATGGATAAACAGATATGCATATCTTTCTTTCTTTCTTTCTCTCTCTCTCTCTCTCTCTCTCTCTCTCTCTCTCTCTATCTTTCTTCCTCTCTTTCCACCCTTAAGTCGAGAATAAAGAACTATTCTTATTATAATGAGAGTGCGTGGGAGCTTTCTAGCAAGACACTGTGTAACGCAGTGTCCACTAGTGTAAGTGAGACATACTGATATGTTCTCTTTCACACTAGTGGACACTGTGTTACACAGTGTCTTGCTGGAAAGCTCCCTGTATTTTCCTTTTAGTGTACAGTGCGCGAAACGATTTGTTCCGTGACCCCCTCTACAAGGGAAATGTAAAGAAATGTTAATATTTATTTAAAATACTAAGGCCGATTGACATTTTTTACATTTCAAGATCGGTTGGCCTTAGTATTTTAAGTAAATATTATTGATTTCTCTATATTGCCTTTGTCCCGCAAGAGGGATCACAGAACAAATCGCGCACTGTACAAGTCTCTTTATTTGCATACCTCTTCATTTTTTTCTTAATTTTTGTTTGCATGAGCCATTACATATCTTCTTCTTCTTCTGATTTTTAATAGCCTTTCCCAACCAATCTTCCCGATAGATCTTTCGATAATATAATAAATTTTTAGTCAAAATGGTGGTGAGTCACAAATCGGGCCGAATACACATGCTCGGTATAATAATATTGCCTTGTAATGATTTAATAAATTAAAAAACCACAAACAAATAAGATAAACAACTAGGATCCTCGTAAAAGGAAAAACGCAAAAATTTTAGTCCAACAAAGGACACGCTAAAGACGCGCACAAAAACACGTCCGCTCTTGTTCAAGGCCAGTAACGGACTTTCTCATTACCAGCTCCGTAAAGTTAGCTGAACTACTTTGATTTTTTTATAATTAAAATTAATTAATCGTTTGGCGGTCGTTTGGTGGTGATTGGTAGTCCAATTAAAACGTTTGGTAGTTAATCGTTTTTTTTAATTAAATAATTAAAATATTGATGTAAAGTTAGCCAAACATTATTATTTTTCGTCCAATCGAGTTAAATAAAAGCTTATTCGATGCAGAATCGTTAGGTGGTTACGAATAAATTCTTTACAACGTTTGGTGGTCCATAGTTTATCTGATAAATGAAAAGAATTATGTGCGGTAAAATGACGAGGATGACTGTAAAATTAGCCGGACCAATACATTATTTATTAAGCAATTTTGTTCAATTTGGTCTTACATGATAGAAAATCGTTTGGTGGTGATTGGTAGTCCAAGTAAAACGTTTGATAGTTAATTATTAGCATGTACATAAAATACATCTTGGAAAAGAACGCTTAGATAGGAGTGTATAGGGGGACGAGGCTTCGCCCCGTCCCCATAAAAAATTATAACAAAACTTGAGAGCGTAGAAACTAGTAAGGCTGACAGTACTGTGTGGAAGTTTCAATGTAAAATCTTAATTCAACCTATGTCTGAACTCTTACACTATATTTATAATTTTTTATTCATAATCTTACAAAATAAATACTGAATGCATCGATGCACAATTTATTGAGCCATTTGCCTAACAGCGCTTCAGTCAAATAGCATTTGCTTAGGAAAATAGCATTGAAACTTCTACACCACAGTTTAACCAGTTACGACAGTAGCGTCGGCACCTTTGATGTTGTGGTTTATAAATCACATGACCTATTGCCATATTCTTGGTTGGAAAATGCGCCAAGTATAAATGTGAAATTAAAAATATCAAAAATAAAGTATTTTTATTAAAAAATTAAAACATACTAAAAATTTAAAAAAATAATATTTTGAAGATTTATTTATAAATACTTTCTTATATATAAAATATATAATAAGATAATAAAAAAAACATACTAAAAAGTAAATTATATATATTTTACATATAGGATAACGCAAATGAATAAGATTTATATATGCATTTTATAAAAGAATATATAATTATAAGATAATTTATTTTGTTCTTAAAAGTATGAACAAAATACACATAAATAAAAAAGTATAAATAATTTCCAAATTCTTTTTTTATTTCTTAATTTATTATCAAAAAAGTTACAAATAGTTGAAGTGTTAAGGCATAAATAATTATGTTCACATCCTGATGTTTTGCATTCAACAGAAAACTAAAAAGAACCAAAAAATAATGAAAATTAAAAATAATAAAATAATTTAAATTAAAAATAAATAATAATAAAATTATAAAATAACAATAAAATTATAAATTAACAATAAATTAAAATTAAAAATTAAAATAAATATTTTACCTTTTAGGATCTTTCGGAAATCAAAAAAAAACTCCCTTTGTACGCGTAACATTTTTACAATTTGTTACTGCACAAATATATTCGCCCAATTTTATTTTATATGAATAGGCCTAACCTGTTCTCCATTCACTCTGACATAAACCAACAACGCTGCCATATTGTTAGTTAAATTTTTCACGCATGCGCACTGTAACTCAGGACCCTGATTTTTGTCTACTGTCGTAACTGGTTAAACTGTGTCTACACAGTACTGTCAGCCTTGATAGTTTCTACATTCTCAAGTTTTGTTATATTTTTTTATGGGGACGAGCTTCGCCCCCCTTATGCACTCCCATCTAAGCATGTACTTTGTAATGCATATACAATTCCACATGGTTTTGCAACTTGCATAGCAACATAAAAAGGATTTATTAAAATTAAAAAGGATTTATTTAAAATTTTGTGTAAGTTACTAAAACGCATGCGCGCGTGACCGCAGCGCACATCCACGTCACTATACGTCGCCCGAATGACAGGTTTCATAGCCTCAAAAGTAATCATCTTAAAAAATTTATATCTCGCTTCGTGTGGCAGAGCGACGATTTTTTCTGCCAGATTCGTTCGTTTCGAGCCAAAATCTATTACTAAAAAAATTTTCAGTAAAATCGGTGAGGAGGACCGCTCATCTTCACATTTACCGAAAAGCAGAAAGCAGACAAGCAAAAACCAATCAAAACTCGCGTTGGTGGTAAGTTTATTAACACCAAGTTTATTATCTAGTAAACTTACTACCAACGCGAGTTTTGATTGGCTTTTGCTTGTCTGTTTTCTGTTTTTCTGCCAAAGTGTGAATCAGCCTTAAAAAAATTTGAAATCGTGATAATCTAATAATTAACCATCAAACGTTTTAATTGGACTACCAATCACCACCAATCATCACCAAACGATTTTTTATCATGTAAGACCAATCTGAACAAAATTGCTTAATAAATAATGTATTGGTCCGGCTAATTTTACAGTCATTCTCGTCATTTTACCGCACATAATTCTTTTCATTTATCGGATAAACTATGGACCACCAAACGTTGTAAAGAATTTATTCGTGACCACCTAACGATTCTGTATCAAATAAGCTTTTATTTAACTCGATTAAACGAAAAATAAAAATGTTCAGCTAACTTTACATCAATATTTTAATTATTTAATTTAAAAAAAACGATTAACCACCAAACGTTTTAATTGGACTACCAATCACCACTAAACGACCACCAAACGATTAATCAATTTTAATTATAAAAAAATCAAAGTGTTTCGGTTAACTTTACGGAGCTCGGAAATCTGTAGCGGAACGGAACGCGCGAAATCAAACCAATCACAACCATTCCGTTCTTTTCATGTAACTTTTTACTCTTTTCTGCACTTAGATCTAATGAAGGTCTAAATGCAAGAACCAATCACAACAAAGAATCACTAAGCGCTCACTAATTTGCTTTCTCTGCTGAACGCAGTCATTCATTCGGTGTTGAAAATATATTACAAATTAATTATACATTTTTAAACAATCAGAAAATAATAAATGTTTGTAAATTTTCATTAATATATAAAAAAAACTCACGTTCTCAAATATGTTGTTATATATAAATCATTTGTATATACATATGTATATTTGCGAAGTCCTCGAAAACAAAAATTTGTTATACATTGGATAAAAATCAAAGTAACAACAAAAGTAACTGTAATATATATATGTATATATCAAAAGTTGATGCTACTTTTATGTATGCAAAGAAATGATTAAATTTTTAATGTCCTCAAAAATATTGTTATATGTAAATTATTTGTATATACATTTACGAAGTCCTCGAAAACGACAAATTGTTATACATTGGATAAAAATTAAAATAATAAAAAACAAACTGCAATGTATACATCAGAAATAGATGCTGCTTATATGTATGCAGAGAAACCATTAGATTTTTCAAAGTCCTCAAAAACGTCAATTGACAAATATATATATATATATATATATATATATATATATATATATATATATATTGTTACGTCCCAACACCAAAATTTTTTCCATTTACTTTTAAGAAATACCAAACTTATAATATAAATCCAAACAACAAGTTACCAACTACATTTTAGCCGATAAGTTATTCACTAGACAAGTTATCCATTATAATCGTTAACGACTCTAGCCGATAGTCCGAAACGTTAATCATAAAATAGTCGCTCTCCCACCACCATAGGACTCCCCCGCTATTCCCTTAGATAACCCTTCCTATGCGTCCACCCCACTCTTCAACCCTGACCCGCACAAACCGAGAGACTTCGAAACAGTCCCAAAAATCGACACATTAATTCGAGACTCTGAGCGATGCACTTCTCTCTCTAGAAGTGCTCCTCATTCTTGCAATTCTATTTCGATACGCGATTCCATTTCCAAACACTGTTCCAAGTCAACACGCTTTCCATATCCACATTCGTTTCCACTTCAGTACGCGATCCTATTCCATACAGTTCCACTTCAACGTCATTCTACCTCACGCGAGCGCATATTATATCGTTACTTCATTATATTACGTCCGTACACCCTGCGTCAGTTCTCCGTGCCGATAGCTCTTTGATTTATATTCACGCGTCACCACTGTAACCATCCAATGTAAGTTTAGTCAAAATATACATATATTTACGAAATCTCATTGTGCATTAATATCGAAACGTACCTGAACCCAGTCCGCATTTTCTACGTTCGGCGTCATATTAAGTTCCAATCCGACCCTCAACAGACCTGGTTTCGACTATTAACCAAACCAACGACGTAGCGGTGCAGACAATTGCACGCTCGTTACTACCCAGCCGATATCGTGCTAATATTCTGCACATACGACACTCCTACCCTAAGCTTACACCTTCTCCTGATAGCATCGTGCTAATATTCTGCACATGCCACCTCCCTACCTCAAAACCAATGGTCGAACCCAGCGAACACGCAAAACTAATTTGATCTTTTTGTAGATGCCAAAAATAAGAAGAGGCGGACACAAATTTCACGCGCGACGTTTATACTACGAATTAAAATACGCCCCCGTCAGTGAAGTGGATAGTGAATTCTTCGGGACGGATCGCCTATATTTTGACTTAGAATACGAGGCGTACTTCAACCCGGCCTTACGAGCGAAACAGACCAAACCTCTGAGGACGGACATCCGCATAAAGTCTATGGGATATTTCCCGTGGCCGCGCAAACTAATACCATTTGACACGCAGCTACTGTTTCCCCTTCTGCCGCTCACGAATTACGTACCGGGAGATCCGAGGAAGACCCGCTACCTCTAGTTACGTGACGAGATATTATACCTAAACTATGGGTGTTCCACCCCCGAGCACTGGGGTTCCGCGGAACAACCGATAATAATAGATTAACATTACGCGGAACGAAATATAATAATATTTTGTAGTAGCGTTACTTAAAATACGAAATTTGGAAAACCCAGAGTTTTCTTGTGCCGACACTTTTTACGACCGACTCTTTTTTTTTTTGCTTTCTGCGCTTCGCTTGGGCCAGCTCGCCTTCGGCTAAACCCTCCCGAAATAGTATTTTCGCTCCGCGCTGCCGAGGTCGGTTTACGACCGACCCTTTTTTTATTATTTCCTGTGTTTCGCGTTGACCACTCTCTCTCTTGTCGAGATTTTCCCGAAAATAATACTTGCTTCCAAATTAATACTCGTTCCAAATAATGTATAACGCGTGTTTTATTTTATTCATTAAATTGTAAACAATCAATATCTAAACTGAATCAATACAAGAAACCTATCTTTTGTTACTTAATTATTTATAGCCCCAGCTACTCCTTCCCTGTTCCGACCGCGACTAACAACAACGCTTTATACGGACAATAACAATAATAATATTTAACCATAACTTATTGACAACACACCTACATGTGTTACGGACAACTGCGCCCCGCACAGGAGGGCCACCCCTCCCCTCCCGTCGTCGAAACGCGTCACCGATTAGAAAACGTCCGTTGCACTTACATCTCGGGATTCGCTCATAAATTAGAACTCACCCTGTATTGCGCATCTTGCTTTGTAAATTCCGACAATATCGATAGAGATTCTTACACGTACTTCAACGTACACCTCGCGATCGACAGCACGCGCTATTCCGGCGTGTTGCACGGCCTGCTTCCGTAATCTAGCAGAGGGCATGGAGTAGGATATTGGGTATAGAAAGGAGAGAGTAGGGAGGCGCCACCTAGAAGGAACGAGGAGAAAGTAAAGAAACAGTAGGAAATCGCGGATGGGAAAAAGATATTGGCGGGCTCGCAAGTAGATCTAGAATTAGACATGGGATTAGGGAAAGAAAAGAAGAGGGGGGAAAAGGAACAAGACCAAATGGCAAAAGTGAGAAGGGAAAGGGCGGGAAGCGTGGGAATGATAGAAGAATGGTTTAAGAGGAAAAGAGGTGAATCAGACGGGGAAGAAAAGGAAAGGAAAGGGTTAAAAGCTTTTCAAAAGAGCAAGAAAATGCAGAGATCACCGGTGAAAGTGAAAAGGGAGGAGGGGAATATAGGATTAATACTGCAGGAAATTAGGGCCTTGAGGTTAGAAGGGAGGAAAAATAGAGAGGAGTTAAAGGGAGGAATAAAGGAATTGAGAAGGAAGATGGGGGGAATAAAAGAGGAGATGAGAGCAAAAGAAATGGAGTGGAGGAAAGAGAAAGAGGAGCTAATAGGGAGGATAGAGATTTTAGAAAAGAGGTGGAGGGAAAGGAAGGAGGCTGGAGAGAGGTAGTAGAGAAAAGAATGAAGAAGTTAGAGGACAGGGGAGAGGAAGGGGGGGAAGTAAAAGAGGAAGGGTGGTTGAGAGAAAGGGTGAGAGAGTTAGAGAGGGACAGGGAGAGAAGGGAAAAAGAAAGGAGGAGGAGAAACATTATAAAGGGAATAAAAGGAGAGGGGGATGTGAAAGAGAAGTTAAATAAGTTAGGAAGCGATTTAGGGGGGGAAGTAGAAATTGAGGGGATGAGGAGGATAAATACGAAAAGGGAGGATAAAGGTGAGAGGATAGTGGTGACTTTGAAGACAGAGGAGATAAAAAGGAGAATTATGGAGAATAAAAGTAGATTACGAAGGACGGATGTATGGATAGATGATGATCTGACGTTTAGAGAGAGAAAGATGAAATGGAATTTAAGACAGATCGCGATAAAAGAGGAAAAACAAGGGAAAATAGTGAAAATTAGATTTGATAAAATTTAGATTGATAAGGCTTGGTAGTATTGGGATGATGAGGAAGAAAAGTTGAGAGTGTAGCGGGAGGTTTTGGGAGGAAGCGAAGGTGGAAGAAAGGAAAGGGCAGTAGAGGGTGGAGTACGAGGAAAGGAGAAGGGTAGAAGGGAGGAAGTAGGGGTAGAAGTGAGAGGGGATGGAGTGGGTGAAATGGAGAAAGGAGGGGAGAAAGAGGAAGAAAGGAAGGAGGTGAAAAAGAAGGGAGAGGAAGTGTATAAGTTAGCTTTTTGGAATGTGATAGGTTTGATGAATAAGGATGAGGATTTTTGGAGAGGGTTAAGTGGATGGGATATAATGGTGTTATGTGAGACGTGGATGGATAAAAAAGGATGGGAGAGGATAAAAGGCAGGATGCCAAAGGATTACGTGTGGGAAATACAAGAAGCAGTTAGAGAGCATAAAAAGGGAAGGGCGAAAGGGAGAATGATAATAGGGGTGAGAAGAGGAATTAAAAGAGAAGAGAGGAGGGAAAGAGTAAGAAAGGAGGGGATAATGATGGTTAAGGTATGGTTGAAAGGGATGGTGGAGAGTGATAGGGGTATATGTTAATAAGGATTTAGAGAGGAAAATGGAGTATTTAAGAGAATGGATGGAAGAGGGAGGGGAAGGGTTAAGGGTGTTGATAGGGGGGGACTTTAATGCAAGGACGGAGGCAAGGAGGGAGAAAGGGTGAGGGAGGAGGAAGGGGAGGAGGATGAGGGGGATAGGAGAAGGTCTAAAGATAAAACAATTGATGAAGACGGAAAAATTTTGTGTAGGTTTCTCGAAGAGCAGGGATGGGGGATATTTAATGGAGATATGAGAGGGAATGAGGAAGGGGAGTTAACGTATACAGGGGGAAGAGGTGAGTCGGTTATTGACTATGTGATAGGGGATGAGAGGACAAGGGAGGAAATGAGAAGATTGGTAGTGGAAGAAAAAGTAGACTCTGATCATCAGCCAGTAGTGGTATGGATAGGGAAGGGAAGGGAGGTTCAGGAAAGGAGAAAAGAGGAAAGGGAAAGAAGAGGAAGAGGAGGAGGAAGGGGAGTTTGGACAGAAGAGGAGTGGAGAGAAATTGGGGAGAAATTGAGAGAAAAAGTGAAAGAGACACTGGAGAAGATGTGGAAGGAGAATAAAAAAAGAGGTTGGTGGGATGAGGAGTATAGAAAGGGAAAGAGGAGGGTGTGGAAGGAACTTAGGAGATGGAGGAAAGAGAGAGAGGATGGGAGTTAATATATAGAGGAAAAGAGGAGATATGCATTATTATGTGACGAAAAGAAAAGGTGCGAGAAGGAAAGGTGGATGAAGGAGATAGAGGGGGTGAGATCGGAAGGACAGGTGTGGAAGATATTGAATAGAGAAAGAAAGAAAAGAATGAGGATGAATGATAGCATAGAGATAAGAAAATGGGATAGGTATTTTAGAGAACTACTGGGAGGAGTAGAATGGAGGGTAATGAGAGGGATGGGGAGAAAGGGAGAGGAGGGGATGGAGGAGGAAATGAATAGGGAGGAGGTAAGGAAGGTGATTAAAAAACTGAAGGACGGGAAAGTGCCAGGGGGTGATGGGATTCCAAATGAGGTATGGAGATATGGAGAAAAGAAAGTAGAAGAGTGGATATTTGAGATATGCGGGAGAGTATGGTGGGGGAGCGTTGGAGGGAGGGGGTAGTAGTTCCTATTGTTAAAAAAGGGGAGGGTGGGAGGGTGAAAGAGTATAGGGGAATTACGTTAACGCAGACGGCGTACAAAATATATGTGGCAGTACTGGCGGAGAGGCTGAGAATAGAGATGGAGAAAAGAAATGTGTTGCCGCGGAGTCAAACGGAGTTTAGAAGAGCGATGGGGACGGTGGACAATATTTACGTGTTAAATTACTTGGTAAATAGACAGATAGGGGAGGCAAAGGGTTTAGTATTACTTTGTGGATATGAAGGCAGCGTTTGACTCGGTGGATAGAAGT
The DNA here is from genome assembly GCF_047496725.1 of Anoplolepis gracilipes. Classification (NCBI taxonomy): domain Eukaryota; kingdom Metazoa; phylum Arthropoda; class Insecta; order Hymenoptera; family Formicidae; genus Anoplolepis; species Anoplolepis gracilipes. Next base: position 3,124,578 of record NC_132980.1, on the reverse strand, counting down.
GTTCTAGTGGATATGATGAGAAAAAAAGGAGTAAGGGAGGGTTTGACAGAGACGAGGGTGTGACGAGGTGCTGAGGGAAACAATGGGCAGGGTGAGGGTGGGAGACAGAGAGGGTGAGAGATTTTGGACAGTAGGGGGTGAGGCAGGGATGTCCGTTGAGTCCGACGTTGTTTACAATTCTTCTGGCGGACTTAGACGAAGAGTTAGGAAGAAAGGGATGGGAAGGGGTGAGGCTAGGAAGAAGGAGGGTATGTACGCTGGCGTACGCGGATGATATTGTAATGCTGGCGGAGAGTGAAGAAAAAATGAAAGGGATGATGAAGGAGTTAGAAAAGTATCGGATAGGAAGGGCTTGGAGCTGAACGTGGGGAAGACAAAGATTATGAGGTGTAGAAAGGAAGGAGGAAGATGGAGAAAAATAGAATGGAAATGGAAAGGGAAGGAAGTAGAGGAGGTGAGAGAATTCAGTTATTTGGGGTATGTAATAAGGGGTAATGGGAAATAGGATAGACAGGTGAGGGAGAGAGTGAGGAAGGCGGTGGCAATTTTAGGACAGGTTTGGGGGTTAGGGAAAAGGAAGTTTGGGAAAGATTGGAGCAGGAGGTTATGGTTATTTAACAAGTTGGTATGGCCAATGGTGAGTTATGGGGTAGAGATATGGGGGTGGGGGGGAAGGAAAGAAATTGAAAGAATACAGGATAGATACCTGAAGTGGATGGTAAGGGTAGGAAGGAGTGTACCGGGGTATATGATAAGAGAGGAATTTCAGAGAGATTTGCTGAGGGGAAGAGCAGGGATGAGAGCTTGGAAGTACAAGAGAAGGCTAGAGGAAGGGAGGGGAGGAGTTCTGGCAGGAGAATGTCTGAGGGAATTGAGGGAGAGGGCAAGAAGGAGAAGATCAGGGAATGGATGGGAAGAGGAAAGAAAAGAATTTTGGGAAGAAAGAGGATGGAGAATGGAAGAGGCGGAAGGTTTGAGGAACGAGGGAGGTCTGAGAAGAGAAGACATATATGAGAGGGAAATGAGGAAGCAAAGGGAGGAAAGCTGGGAGAAGATTAGAGATTCAAAATTTAATAAATGGTACGGGATGGTTAAGGGGAAGGGGGTACCGGAATTTAAAGAGAAATTGGGGAGAAAGTAGGTGGATGAGATTGGCGAGATATAGATTGGGGAATGAGATGAAGGGGGGCAGATATTGGGAGGATGAGTCAGGCAGTAAATGTAGAGTGTGTGAATGGCGTGAAGAAACATGGGAGCATGCATGGGAGGAATGTGGAGGTTGGGGGGACGGGAGGGAGTGGCAGGAAGTAGTGTGGGAAGTGTTGGGGGAGGAGGGGCAGGGGGAGGAGGATTTGGAAAAGATCAAGGAAGGGAAGGGAAGGGGAATGATTGAGAGAATGAGGAGCAATTTATATAAAGTCGTTTGTAAACGGAAATGGAAGTCCTTGAGATGTGTGTAGGTAGGGGCAAGATGAGGCGAATAGTTTTAAGTAGTTTTAAGGCGTATAGGATGTAAGTAGAATAAGTTTTTTTTTGTAAAAATAGATTGTAAACTCGAGAGAATACAATAAATATATTTATCTATCTATCTATCTATCTATATATATAAATATATTAATAAAAAAGGTTTTAAATATCATAGCCGTATAAAGGTATATTTGACGACAGTCGTTAAAACTATCTTTATGTGGCGATGTTTTGTTAATGTTGCAAATGCACCTTTTAAGAGTTTAAATTGCTTTGCATAAGTATGTGAATTTTAATCAGAATCTGAACAAAAATGAGAACGAAAATTGTTACAATTCTGATGTTTATTAAGGCGTGAAAATTAGTTTTTTTGACATAAATTACAAAATATCTTGTAAATAACTCAGTTTTCGATAATTTTATTCTAATACTTTTATTTATGGAATAGAGAAACAAATCAATTGATATAATAAAACACGTAAATGTCTTTAAAAAAAATAATTTTAAAAAAGTTCTTTTATTTTCAAAATAATTGACGATATAATTTAAAATGAAACATGTAAAAATTGTGACAATTTTTGTTCTCATTATTGTTCAGGTTCAAATGCAGATTCAAATTCACGTACGCGCGTATTATATACTCTCTGCACAGCACATATGTAAGAGTTTATTCGGGGAGACGCTATATAAGCGCTGACAGCGTAGTTCTGTCTTCGTTTAATCTTTATTGAGTGACAAAGATAGAACGACGCTGTCAGCTAATAGCGTCTCCCTGTCGCTGAACGCACTCTAAGTCCACGCTTGGGGCGCATTCGGAAACATCATCCGGGTGCAGACGAATGAAGTTTCCGAACGCGCCCTGCATGCATGCCGTCAAATCTAATATTGCGATGTTACCGGTCTAACGTTAACATGGTTGTATTAAATTGATTTATGCTTGATTAAAGTTAAAATAATGATTTATTTATGTTATTCATTGTTTTTGAACTGTTTGTATTTGTTTATCTAAAATGTTTATACTATTGAAAAGTGCTAATGGACGTTATAGTGTACACGGAAAGAAAAGAAAAAGAAAAGAAAAAGATTATATCAAAAAATCCTACATTATTGCAATTAACAGTTAGTATATAAATATGAATATAAATATAAATAATCTAGGCTGCGGTCTCGAAGAGATGCTAGATGCTTTAGAACATTATTAAATCTTTGTTCTGTATTCTACAAGAATGCAGATAGAATGTTTATCAAAACATTTTTCATTCTTATAAAATAATAGAATAGAACGAAGACAGAATGATGCATTGAAGCATTCTGAACGGTTTCTCGAAATCGTAAACCTTCTCAATATTAAAAAAATAATTCATGTATTTGATATTATCTTGTATATTTATTGCAGTTTTTACACGCATTTATATGCATTTTATATGTATTTATGAGCAGAGTTTTTATTTTGTGATATCATTCTTTACACAGTACTGTGGTATCTAAAACTTCAAAAACACCTTATTTGTATTATATGTTTATAAGTCTGTTTTTTATTGCTGAAATGATTAAATTGTACTAAGCATGTTATCTGTGCAATATTACTATGCAGATATTTTGCAACATTACTATTTAGCTAACTAATATGCAAAATATATTTATGTTATTCATTGTTTCTAAACTGTTTGCATTTGCATCTAAAATTTATCCTATTAATAATTTATTTGCATCTAAAGTTTATACTATTGAAAAGTGCTAATGGATGTTATAGTAGACATCAAAAGAAAAAGATTATATCAAAAAATTCTACATTGCAGTTAACAGTGAGTATATGAATATAATCTAGGCTGCGGTCTCAAGAAGACCGCAGACGCTTCAGAACATTATATAATAATATTCCATAGAATGTATATACATATAATATGTGATATAATGATATATACATAATATGTGTCCTTTTTTATTTTCTTTTTTTATATATAATTTTAGAAAGTCAATCTATTTTACAAGGAATTGCAGACAATTTAAATAATGAAGTTCCAGCTATACAATTATTGAATATCTCAACAACAGATAACACAATTATACATAATGTTAATACATATATGTATATGTATAATTATATTAAAAACTTTATCTCAAAATTTTAATCATATTTATAAAATGATACATACACACAAAACAGTTTTGTTTAAATTTCATTTGTTAGATGAATCATAAGTACGATGTGGTAATGACAAATTAAATATATATATATACAGGGTGTCCGGTAATAACCGCTTCACCGCTCATATACAAGTAGAGCAGGTCAAACTGAGTAGAAAAGTCCTCTACCATTTTTTCGATTTTCGAAATAATTATCGAGAAATTAATTAAAAAAGATCGGCGAATCCGCGCGAGTAAAGCGCACGCGGCGAAAAGGCCGTCCCACCGCTACGCGGTTACTAGGCGCGCTACTCATATGCATCCATTTCCAGTCGTAGATCGCTCCTCTTATCATTCAATGAGCGCCTAGTAACCGCGTAGCAGTAGGATGGGCCTTCTCGCCGCGCGCTTGTACTCACCCAGATTTGTCAAATCTTTGTTAATTAATTTCTCGATAATTATTTCGAAAATCGAAAAATGGTAGAGAACTTTTCTACTCAGTTTGACCTGTTCTACATGTATATGAACGGTGAGGCGGTTATTACCGGACATCCTGTATATATATATATATATACAGGGTGTCCCAGAACAACCTTCCGTCCGTAAAATGACGTATTCCTGACGCAATTTTAAGACAATTTTTCCTTTACTAAAATTTGATTTGAAGCGTAGTTTTTGAGTTATAAGCAAAAATAGTTAGCAAATCACACGTCGAGTATAAAAGGCAGGCAGGAGCGGTGCGGCGCACCGCGAGCGCGGGCGCAGCTGACCGTCCGACGAGTGATTACCGCCGCATGAGTCGCTAACTATTTTATCTTATAACATAAAATTATGCTTTAAATAAAATTTTGGTAAAGAAGAAAATGTCTTATAATTACGTCAGGAATAAGTGTTCCTTAAAATAACGTCGGACGCTGCGATCAGCTGATTGCTACACGCGATGTGTCTCTCAGCTGAGCCGGAAAATCAATATATCGATCGGTCTGAAGTCGTCGACGACAATGTCGATGACAATCGAAGGAGCATTGCCGTCGCGGAGACGGTTATTTCTCTCTTTCTCTCACTCACTCTGTCCCTTTCTTTTACGCACACACTCAACATACACACATCGCGTGTAGCAATAAGCTGATTGCATCATCTGACGGTCGGCGATTCGGAACAACTTTTGGTCATTAAATGTTATAAGTGTGTGTGTGTGTGCGTGTGCGTGTGCGTGTGCGTGTGCGTGTGCGTGTGCGTGTGCGTGTGCGTGTGCGTGTGCGTGTGCGTGTGCGTGTCGCGTGCGCGGCGCGTGTGCGTGCGTGTGTGTGTGTATACATACACGAAATATTTACATTTGTACGTGTACTTATAAAATATTATATTATGATATTATATGGAGATATATAACGAATTTACTCACCTTGCATAGATAATGTGTGAGAACTCAAATTTGAAGTTTGTGATGTTTTTTGTGAATCCCAAGAACCTTTAATGGCTATACTTTCAGATTGCATTTTATTTCTGTTGTACTGTTCGTCTGTATTATATCATTGACCTACATTAGTAAAAATAGAAAAAATATAATGTTAAATATAAAAATTATATATGAATGAATTTTATATATATAACACGCAATATAATTTTTTATAATTACGTTTTGCAGGATAGCATGGAGCAGGTAATAAAATTGTATCTGTGCAAGATTCTTTTTCGCCTTCAGATGAAGATAAAACTCTTTTCGCTCTATTTTTCCTGGAAGATTTTGTATCTTTCTTCGTGTTCATATTCGATGTGTGTAAGTCTACTTTTGCCTTCGCATTAGCCTTCTGTAAGAACGCTGAAAATATTATTGTCAATATTAAGTTACTAAAATAAGTAAAACTTAAAAACAATAAGAGGTATTTTATGTAAATATTTACAATATTCGCAAAAAATTCGATAAATTTTACAAGAAGGCCAACATTTGGAATTTCCTCCTTTTTAATTGCTTTCTGAAGTCTTATCTGTTTTAAAGTGTGAAAAATATTTGCACATATCCTCACTTTGCAGCCAAGATTTTGGCATTACTTGAACACCATCGGAGAATTTTGCGACGATAAATCCTCGATTCGACGTTTTCCTATGCAATTACAAACAAACTTTTTGCGAGTAAAATTCTAACGAATAATATTTTAAACCAGATCGATTTATTAAGAATTCCGAAAGCAAATAACACACACACACACACACACACACGCACACATAAGATATCATTGTTGATAGATTGTTGCTGTGTATATAAAAAAATATATGATTGTCTCAGTCCTTAATTTTGTCTAGAATTTAATTCTTTTAATTTTTTATTAATTTGTTTATTAAAAAAATTATAAAGTGGAGTGCAATGTACAAATATTTTATAAATGTCTAATGCTTATAAGCGGTATTATTACGAAATATCTTTCATTTTTATAAAGCAATTTGATAAATTTACAACTTATTTTATGCAAAGGCCAGGCTTGAATGTCAGATAATTGACTTACTTTGAATATATTCAAATGAATAGAACTGCATGGATTATTATAAAGTTTCTTCAACAATTTTAAATTTACGACTTATTGCAATATATTTACCTTCAATCGATATTACAATATTTTTCAAATAGACGATATCTTTTTCTATGAGATAACAATTATCAGAAGATTTGATTGAAATAATAAAATCTAGAAATTCAACTTTTGAAAATTGTAGATTGAAACAACCTGATATCAATGGTTCTCTCTCGTGTAGATTTTTTACATTTATTTTGAAATATTTGTATTGTCAGAATAATCGATTTTACAAAAATTTATCTCCGTATAGTGATTGCTGATTTGCTCTAATGATTTTTCAGATTTTCTTAAAGTGGATTTTAACTCTTTTATAAAATTTTCAAATGAAAGGCACTAAAAGTGTCTAATGGCCCAAATTGTTTCACGCTGTCAGTTATGTGTAGAAGACCATGAATATTATGAGATACAAATTCGGATTCGTAAATTTTAATAAATCATTCAATAAAATGTTTCAATAATTCATTCGCGTATTCAATATATTCGACTGTACTATTCTTTTGACATAAAATGAGAGTAACAACATGCAAAGTGAGAAAATTGGAAAATATATCAGGTTTTAATTCTTTTTCTAATATAACAGGACCGGTATATAATAAAAATTGTCTCAATTCGGTTGCTTTCCATTGTGCAAAATTTTGAATTTCTCACGGTCTTCTAGCAAATTTTTTTTGAATAAAATGTCTGATATCGAGAAGAAATTTAGAAACATTTTGTATTCGTTGTGAAGATAAACATCTAGCATTAAAAGGACCACTTATTCATAATTTTATTAGTTTTTTAACTACGCCAATACATATATGCATATAGTCTAATGGAATTTGAGATACAATGTCAAAATTTGAAATGTTTAATAGAACAGAACGACTGAGATGGTATTCTTCTTGAATTTAATTACGAAAATTAGTGTCCGTTCTTTTTTGGAAATCAAAACCGGGAAAACAAATTTTATTAGCGATAAATTCGCCTTCAATTATACATTTTGGAGAGCTAAAATAACCAGTATGTCCTTTAGTAAGCGTAATGAAAGATTTAGCAAGCGCATCGCATATGATAGAATGTATTGACACTGAAAATGTTTTTTCGTTATAAGTTATGCCGGTATTAATCAAAATATTTATCTTTTACAAATTGTTGTAAGAATTCATTTGCATCCGCTTTTGGTTTTACCGAAATAACAACCGATAAGAAATTATACTTTTCAATGAGGCATGACTTTTCCTAAAATGGGTTATAATTGATTCGAGTTAGATCGAGATATCGGCAAACCATCAATACCAATTTGAATCTGAATAGAAGATAAAATTGCGTTGTTACTTTTAGATAAAAATTGTAAAATACCGTATTCAATACCAAAATGAATATTAACCAGGAAATATATCAGTAATAACAGAATATCGCGATGCATGTGATAATGTCTTTGCACATTTTGGCAAATTAGAAAAGATTGGATGTACTTTTTTCAAACCAGACAATAAATGTGATAAAGCTACATGAAAAATGCGATGTGTAATAGCCCATTGTACTAAAAGTGCTTCAAAATCATTGTTTTTTTCTGAATTATTATCATCCTCTCTTATAAAAGTTCGACGTGAAAATTCATTATTAGAAGCATCATATTCAGAGACATTTATTTTGTCGAAAAACGGTAAATTATTTACTGTTTCATCTTGTACAATTTCGGAAAGAGTGTTATTAAAATTTTCATGTACAATCTCATCATTATCTAAAGAGGAATTATTTATAATTACGTGCGAATTGACTCTAAATTCTTCATTAAAAACAAGTGGAAATAACTCGTTACTCTCTTCTCTAATTAACTTACGGCGATATCTCGTTGAAATACACGATAACATTTACGCTTCGGCATGATTAATTGCAAATGTATATTGTAATATTTAATGTTTGACTATGTAAACATACACTGTGTTTAAATAAAAACTAGTAAAAATGATATGCTTGCCTTATTCTTTTGGTAATCGTTGTCCAATATAATATTATCCAATATGCTCACCGCTGAATTAATAATTCTTATCAATCAAGGTGAAATGCATCCGGCACGGTCCACCGCTCGGAAGAAAATCCATTTCTATCGTATCTATATATATATATATATATATATATATATATATATATATATATATATATATATATATATATATATTTCGAATATTATCATTACGGACATACATACATCAAAGATCTACAAAGTAATATAAAAGTTATTTAAGAAAAATGATTCTCAAATTTAAACTTTAGAAACAGATATCTCGGTAGAAATGGATTTTCTTCCGAGCGTGGACCGTGCCGGATGCATTTCACCTTGATTGATAAGAATTATTAATTCAGCGGTGAGCATATTGGATAATATTATATTGGACAACGATTACCAAAAGAATAAGAATATATATATATATAGGGGGAAAATGGATGAGAATTGCAATAAAAAAAGATAAATATGGAAATGTGTAAAAAGTTACGAGTCTGAGTACTTTATTATATACAGGGCAAGATTGGAATCCGACAATAATTTACATGCTGAGGACTAAACTTAACTATATTGTGTTATACTGTTTTGATTCATCCTGCGTACTGAACTAAAAATTCACTAACGTTCTTGCGAATCGTTTTTATATCTCCTTTTTGAGGAAAATTTGTCTCTAACGACCGTCTATCGATGATTCAGATTATAGTTTATGATTCCGTAGCTATTTTTAGTGGATTTTTATGAAATTGTTATTTTCTATGTTCTAACTTAATAGTTTTATCATTGAACAAGTTTTAATTTAGATCAAATACTTTTATTGTTTTTCATTTGTTTTAGAATTATATTATTAGGGAAACTTCTCTTGTTTTTCTTGTATATTGATTGCTAATTGATTATGATCGATTGAATAAGTTATAAAAGTTATGTACACAATCGTTTATTTTCCTTTTTTTTATCATTGGTCAGATGTTTAGACGATCACTGACGCAACAAGGAAGGAATCTTGGAGTCGGAATGACGTAACAAATTGTTAATGTGATTTCTTTAATGAGCATATCAGAATGCAAATAACTGCAAACCGGATTTTGCATAATATATTTCACATATTCTCAACTTCTTAACTTTTAATTAAAAACAAACGTATTATTACCTGTAATGTAAAATAAAAAAATAAATAAAATTTTTTACATCTTATTTTTTAAGTAATATTCAATTTTTTGTATACTTTTTGGAAATAAATTTTTTAATCATATGTTTAATATCATGTAGATAAAATATCTACATTATATACGCGATTTCTTAACAAATAGATTGCTTCTATATTATAGATGATTCGTCGGCAGTCTCTTTTTATTGATCGCGCAAATACATGTGTTTTTCGTGTCTCTCGCCGTGCATTCACGAGCAGTAATTTCATTCTTTGCTAAGAGAAGAGTTACGTTATCGTGATCAAGCTGTTAGATACTAGATTAAGAAATTGTCATAAGAAAAGACCAAATTAATACGATAAATTATTGACAATGTATGGCAAAAGTTTTAAACTTTTGTATTGTGTACTCTTATTTTTTGCTTTAAGACCTGTGCGGAATTTCACGATTGACGATAAGCAAGATGAAAATTCGATGAGATACGAGTTTTATACAAATTCCACTAGAAACAACGAGACGGATTTCAAACGATATCATTTGGGCAAAAATGTCACCATGAATAAAAATGCTGAATATGTGTTTCGTATTAATTCCCCAAATAACGATCACAAAGATGATTCGATTCAGTACGAATTTCATGCGCATTATGTGAAATATCATCAAGAAGATAATCAAATGTCAATGGAACTCCAAGCGAACTTTACAAAGGCCGACAATAAAGATAATTCTGATAATGAAAATGACAATAAAAATTACATTATTCCGCACAAAATATGCGAAAATATTACTTGTATTCAGCTCTGTTGTTCTCTCGGTGATCGTTTGATTGACAAAAGTTGCATTGCTGGAGGAGACCAATATATTTTCCCAAATGTATATGGCTACTTGAACGATTCGATGCAGAGTGAAAATAGGAAAGTGGATGAACTGTTTCAACTGATCGTTCAAGTTCCGTGCCAGGAAACTATAGAATTACCGCTTGATGTCTATAATAAATATTTCGAATACATTTTTTTTGGAAACGGCACTTTGTATTTTCCCTATTTCGACACATTCGTCGACTCAGTATCTTATTGTCTAGCTGTCGTGGATCGTAATCAGTTTGATGCATTTATTTGCTTTGAGATTTTGAACGAAACTATCATAAAAGAAATAAATAACATCAAATTAGATAATCTGATTAATAAAAAGTTGCCAAATGAATTAAATGTTGTATCTTTCAGTTGTCGTGTAGTGTCTATGCTGTGTATGCTGACAATATTCTTGGTATATTTTATACTGTCAGAGCTTTATAATATACATAGTTTCATGTTGCGCAGATACGCCAGTTTATTGTTTATCGCTTGCACAATCGACGTTATGGATCAACTAATTGACACAATGAATCAGGGATTTTCCATCTGTGTTATAATCGGTACTTTATACCTAAATCATGTAATAATATAATTAATGCAATATATACATTAGACTGATTGTATGTTCCTATTAATTATTTTCAACGTAAAACTTGAACGTGTAATTTAGAACTTAAGAAATAATAAGTAAATAAAATTATTATAAGTGCATTTTAATATACATACAATAAATTTGAATTTGTATAAATATCTATTTGATAATATTAGTAAAATTCTACTAAATTAAGTGTCACTTCAATCAAAACATTATTTAATTTAATTTTGAGTGTGTATTTTTTAATTATATTATTTATTAATTATATTATTTTGTGTTAAAAATTTTGGATGTAAAAAAAGTTATTTTCATATACACAGATATAATTTGTGAATAGCAACATTTTAAAGTACACTCTTTACTTGAAATTTTGTTTATTTTATTCTTGCAGGTTTAGTGAACTATTTCTGTTATTTGGCGAGTTCCTTTTGGTTAACTGCAATGAGTTTTGATATGTGGTGGACATTTAGGTAAATTGTCAAGTATATTTTTTATATTATTACTCTATTTAATAAGAATTAATTTTTTCTAATAAGAATTTTATAATAAGAATTAATTTTTATATAAAATTATAATTTATATTGTACAATCGAACGCGATAAAATATTTATCTATAATATACATATAAACATGTGCATTTAGATTATATCTATATTTAAAGGTAATAATATTTATAATAATATCTTAAGATACAAAGGTATAATGTGATAATAGTTTGCACTAATCCTGAAAAGAATATTTTGTTTGATCATATCGTGCTAATAGTAAAAAAAAAAAAAACAACTATTTAGGTTAAGAAACAATAATTTTAGTGGCAAATTGCATTTAATTTGGAACGTATATATTTTTTTATTGAAGATTTTTATTAAATCTTCTTTTTCCAAAACATAAAATTGATTTTTATGAGCCTGCATTCAATTATTAAAAAACAAATAATATATTATTATTAGAACGACGTTATGAATTAGTAATAAAATTTTACTAGATTGTAAAATAATTTACAATATAATATTTCACACTCTCTTGAAATGTTCTTTAACATCTTATAAATATTATTTTATAAATGCTTCTGTAATTGTATATAATTTCCTTTTTTCTTTTTCATATAATTTATTTTTTTTTTATTTAGTATATATACTAGCTAAAATGAAATGTAAACTGCGTTTTGTAGAGAAATTCGCTCGTTACGAAGAAATGTAAAACAACAAGAGAGAAAAAAGTTCATATATTCCATCTTTGCTTGGGGAGGTTCTTCCATTCTTACTATCATCTGTATTATCATGGATTTTGTTCCTAGTGTATCGAAAAACTTGATCCGACCAGGATTTGGTGTCCACAATTGTTGGTTTCATGGTGAGTATCATTAGTAACATAATTATATTATACAACATGTTTAATTATGATTAACTTATTTGAACATTTATGTGAAAAGTAAAAATATGTTTTTTATACTTACAAATTAATTTTTTACTACTTAGAGAATGCGGCGTTTCAGTTATATTTCCATGGGCCCGAAACTATCTGTACTATTAGTAGCATTTGCTTATCCATTTATACAGCATTAAAGATCGCATGTTACGAAAAGAACACAGCCTGTCATCTGAGAGATTCAGAGAGTCGATATTATAATGATAACAAGCAATGGTTCGTACACAAATATTTATTAATGTTTAATTTTACCCAAAAAATGAATCCTTATTTCATATTTTCAAACGCTATATGCCCTTATTTGAACATAAAATGCTCTCTCTAGCTAGAAACCATCAATAATAAATAGATTTATACGAAGTATGTATTATGTTATCTTCAAAATAGTAATCTGGTTTCTAAAATCATTATCGGTTATAACAAACTCAAATCACAAAATTAAAAACTATTTATTCTTAGATTAAGAATTATATACTCGGAAGCTCCACTTATATTCGAAGATTACTTGTTTTACGTAATAACATCAAAATGACAGATGTAAGTGGCACAAGTGATGACATTTGACTGAAATTTTACTGTATTCATGGGGCATGATTCAAACCGTTATTCAAACTTTTAAAAGTGAGTGAAATGTTTAGCTCGTCCTATCGATATTTTTGTCGAGTATTCAAATAAGTGTATATTAACCCTCGGACGATAGTTTACAGTGACCTATACTGATTTTTATGTTTTATTTCTATTATAAAAATTATATAACACTTTTGAATCTAGATATATCTATTATTTTTGAAATCTTGCACAATATTACATACATACATATTGATAAAAGATGTCATTGAAAAACTAATGCTAATACAAGCATATTTAGTATCAAATGAATACAACTTACATAAATCTTTAATTAAAGTTTAATTGAATTTATTTTCAACAAAGAATACTTTTTTACTTTTGTTTCAAAGATAATCTATTCTTAATTAAATATTATTTATATTTGTCATTATTCTAAGGATAAAATATTTTTGGAGAGTTCAAAGCATGTTTGCGTTTCTTTAAGAATTCATTTTTTGTGTGCTATTGTTAATAAGATTCTCGCTCTTTTTTAAACTTGAAATTTATTTTATTATAATATTTTAAATTAACTAATAGTATTTATTATATTGTTATTTTGTGTGTGGGCGCGTGTGTGTGCGTGTGGGTGCGCGTGTGCGTGTGCGTGCATGTGTGTGTGTGTGTGTGTGTGTGTGTGTGTGTGTGTGTGTGTGTGTGTGTGTGTGTGTGTGTGTGTGTGTGTGTGTGTGTGTGTGTGTGTGTGTGTGTGTGTGTGTGTGTGTGTGTGTGTGTGTGTGTGTGTGTGTGTGTGTGTGTGTGTGTGTGTGTGTGTGTGTGTGTGTGTGTGTGTGTGTGTGTGTGTGTGTGTGTGTGTGTGTGTGTGTGTGTGTGTGTGTGTGTGTGTGTGTGTGTGTGTGTGTGTGTGTGTGTGTGATCTCTATAATATAAAATATAAAATAAAATTATGATCTTTTTCGATATTTACAATATCTTCATAAAGCGTCACTTTCAATGTATTCGTTTATAGCATAATTTTAATAATCAGTCATATAATTTTAGGAACCTAAAAAGATATATTCATTTGCAGGTTAAATCTGTATTTGAAACTATTTATTTTGCTGTTTATCTTAATAGCCATAGAATGGATTATGTTAAACACATGGACGTTTTGGCTGTTTAATGATATTCCAATGCTGTACATCGATCATAGTACTTATATAATGGAAACTATCCAAGATATCGGTATCTTTATCATATTCGTTTGTAAGAAGACAATCCTACGACTGCTATTAAAGCGATTCTGTCAGAATCGCGGATCTGTTTTTAAAACTTCGATACGCAGCGATTGTTACAGACTTGAACAAGTGCATCATCATATCAGAGATAATTTTTCTGTGGAAACGTATCAACGACGGGAAAGCGAAAGTTTGGACAAAGAGATTATTTGATGAAACTAATCTTATATCTATAAGTATATATGCATATTTATCCTTATGCAATTTTTTCTAGATATATTCTTGCCTAGAATTAACAAATCTAATTCAATGCAGGTAACATAATACAAATATATTCTAGAATTAGGTTACATTTTATACATCTCGCAACATGTGCCTTTTTTTGAAAACCTAAGAAAATTTAATTTTAATAAAATAAGATATTGGCTGCTTTGCAACATAAACAATTTTAAAGTTAATTTAGTAAAAAAATTAGATAAACTACTATTTTTTTTTCTTTTCTTCATTTGGTATTTTTTTTATTCTGCATTAAATTAATTCATATATGATGACAAATATATTTTTAGAATTGCTTTCTATGACACAGAGTAATGTAATATTCTAATAGAAAAACGTGGAAGGACATTTTTATCAGCATCTCTAAACAACATCTCAGTTTCGATTTATGCGTGAAATTATTTCCAGGAGTGTTTGCAATTATACGCAGTTGTTTTAAAAATGCTGTCTATTCTCTCATCGCAATTCACAATCCGTAGTTAGAAAAAATTGTTATATACCAAACTATTATGTTTTATATATGAAATGGTTTATTTTCTGTTAAAATTCTTTTGTGTATATTATTTTTAATATATTAATTATTTACACTATTTTTTTATGTACATATTTTAATTTAAATAAATGTTTTTTATACAATATGGATTGTATGAAATATAAATGATTGATCAATAACTAATATTGCTTAAATAAAAATATATCTTAAATGAGTATATTTCATGTACATATTAATTAAAACATGCAAATAAAGAAAAATTACAAATCTATGGTTTTCGTCTAATCTTTTTTTAGTAAATATCTGTATAAGTTACGTTCCGTTCAGTAAACATCTATATAATCATTCACACACAAAATGAATTCTTAAAAAAATGTAAATATGTATTCATCTAAGAATATTTTATTCCTAAAATAGCGCCAAGAATAAATAATTTTCAATAAAAAATAGATTATTCTTGAAATAAAAATAAAAATATACTTAATTGAAAACAAAATTTATTTCAATTAAAAAATGCAGTAGCATCCATTCAATATTAAGCATACTTGTATTAGCATTATTTTTTTCTTTAATGACGCCTTTTGTCAACTTAATTTCTTAAAAAAATTAACTTAATTTTAACATATTATTTTTCTTAAATAAAAACTAGTCTCTCCTAGATGTAGCTTATTATAATGCTTAATGCAAAATTATTTATATTTATTATAAGAATATCTCATATTTTGATACAAAATTTAATGCTGATATTTGCAAATATTTCTTTTTTATCCTTTGACATTTTTTATAATTTGTAGGTATTATAATTTTTTTTTATATTTATGATGATATATATAAAGATAATTTAGACAAATATACAAAGCTGAACTTAATAACATACAAATTAAAATTTATTTAATTATTTATTTATTTTATTTTAATTTTATTAAAATTTTATTGTAATTTGCGTATGTTAAATTCGGTTTTGTATATTTGTGCATGCGTGTGTGTGTGTGCGTGCGTGCGTGTGTGTGTGTGTGTGTGTGTGTGTGTGTGCGTGCGGCGTGCGTGCGTGTGTGTGTGTGTGTGTGTGTGCGTGCGGCGTGCGTGTGTGCGTGTGTGTGTGTGTGCGTGTGTGTGTGTGTGTGTGTGTGTGTGTGTGTGTGTAAACTATTACTGTACATTTCATCATACACTAATGCACAAAATTAATTTTATCATCTACAAATTATAAAAAATATAGAAAGATAAAAAAAATATATTTTCAAATGTGAACATTTAAAATTTGTATCAAAATATAAGAGAATCTGTATATATAAATAACATTATATCTTGTTAATATTATATTATCATTATAATTAGTTAAATCTAGTGGACACTATAAAACGTTAACTTTATTAACTATTTATATTAAAATAATGAGACAGTTTAGAAATACAAATAAATTTGTTTTTAGTTAAACACAATTTTTAAACAGTTTTTATTATTTTTAAAATAGTAATAAATAATAATACCGTTAAAATAAATAATTAAACTTAAAACGATTGTGTTTATAACTTATGCCGGAAAGTTATATAGGAACGTTCGTTTGGACCCGATCGAATATGAATTAGTAAATGACTATGAAGAGTATTTTGTTCTATAAAAAACCACTTTTCAAAAGGAACAAATATGCTTGATGTAGAGAAGAGAATAATAGTTTTAAAATCTTTCAAAATAAAAGAAACATTTTTGGTATCATTTTCAAATAAAATAAACTTAATTTGACCAAATACAGGATACTCTTCATCGAAGCCAGTTAATAATATCATTCCCGCTTTATAATGAGTACCTAAGACATTAGCCCATTTTAAGATGTGAATTTTATTAACAAATTTATTGGATAAAAGATGAATAAAATTATCAAAATTTTCAGCTATAAGTGAGTATAAATAATTTTACCAGTTGATACAGTAATATTAGACTCTAAATCTTTTTAAGCAAGAAGACGATAACAAAACTTTAACTGAGCTTTTTGAGCTAATGTCTCAGGTAAATTTTTATAACAACAATTAGTAGCACTATATCGTATGGATGGCCTATGTTTCGCCTCAAAGTGCCAGTTTGACATAAACAATAGAGGTTCGATTTGTTCACAACATTCGTCATAATGAAGCATATTGCGATACTTCGGCTTTAAAATTTCATTAGGAAACAATTTCAAATATAGAGAATGATGCTCACTTATTAAATTTTTAAGAATAACTATTGTGTCGCCATATCTTACAGTTGGAGAAAGAATAATATTAACAATTTCAACGATTACTTCATAAAAACGTTACGGTTGTTGGTCTTCAGCTGTAATATAATCAGCAACCGACCAAAATGCCTAACAAAACATGATGTCTCAGCAGCTGTAAATGGAAGACTTCTCTTTTTGAGATTTTTTATTTCGAGAATGCCTGGTCTGTTTGATGCCTCACAATAACCGTAATCAAATCCCTGAATTCTATTATTTAACTGATCAATAGTAAAGCGTTTGAGTTCGATTAACTTAATAATTAGTAAACACATATCATAATTCCATGCTCCTTCATCAAGATCATGCATTACATCATAAGCAATATTTTCAGTACAATGAATTCCTAAAAGGTCATTCCATATGCAATAAGATTTTATATGTGCTGCTGAGATTATTTATGTTTATATCTGTAGTATAGTTTTGTTGATTCCTCAGAAGAGATGGATTAGCCTTTGCTTGAGTATATGACACAGTTTTATGAACTTCGCATCTTCGGCAAAAATAGTTTGCGTTGAAAGAATTGGTAAATCCTAACACATTGTGCACATCTTCATTATTGCCTAAAAACACAGCAAGTGCAATGTAAGTTTCTGTATTGTCTGTTATTACAGTAATTTCAAGATACTGCAATTCGTGCAGAGTACGACGAAATAATTCATTATTTCCGAAATGTTTATCTTGTGCGTATACAATTTGAGCTGTAAAAATATTTTCCAGAGCAGCTTTATTCTCTGATAATAAACAAGGTAAAAAATAATATAAACCACCTATCTTGTTAACACCGTTATGAGGAGAACAAGTATCTCCGGGCTCGAATTCATCATAATAACATCCGATAGGAAGCAGAAGTTTCCCAAACTTGGACTTAATTTTTTCTTTCCATAATTTTGCTTGAATTAAATTTTCAAGGATAGAACCATCCGATCTTTCTTTATTTTTTCATATATGATAAGATTTTATTTAAGACACCCGGTAATTCTAAAAATCCACGTAATACTGAACGCAAAGGAATAAATTTATCATATAAATTAGTTGTCTCCATTAACACAGATCCATATAAATGTTTTGAAGTTAGAGTATGACCCACAATAAAAGCTTGAGGTTTAATGTAAGCACCACATTCTGTAAAAGTTTTAAATGTAACAATAAGATGTTCCGTTTGAGCCCAGAATACATGTTTTTTAAACTATTAAACATATGTCGCACTTCCTTAAGAGCTTCATCCTTTTCAACTGGATTTTAAATAATATCAATTACTTTGTTTTCAAGAATATCCAATTAGCTATTATTACGTAGCATTTCAATTTGATTTTCAAGAATAAGCTGGACATGATGACGAGATATATTATCAATGCTGTATAATTTAGCTAAAAATCCTAGTGTATTATTTGTTATTGAAGTGATAAAATCAAACTGTGTGAATTTTAATGAATGCTCTTTGCCGTTAGTTACTTGGATATTAGCACGTACGTTAAGACTCAAATCATCAGTACATATATTACGACTCAACTCAATCACATTTTTTTGTGGAATATTATCTGCATTTTCAAACTTGAGACGTTTGATAGCACCAGATGTAGGATTATCCGAAACAACGAAATAACTAATATAACAACAAAATATTATTTTAACAATTAATCCGAAACTTTCAAACCTTCAGTCCTCACAATCTTGAATAATTGATCTAAATTTCCTCCCGTATTTCAACTTTAATGCTATATTTGTTAAATTCTTGAGGCAAGATTCCACATTTTTACCAATTAAGACATCTGGATCATTAATATCAATTGAAAGTGGTGGTGATGATAAGGGTGGAACAGAAGCACTGGATGCAACTATAGATTTATTTAAAATGGCAAGAGTTTCTTTAAACATCTCAGATGTTTCGCCCAACTTTGGCTTTCTTGTATCGACTTGTAGGCTCTAAATAGGGCATATTTGCAGCTGCTGATGATAACCTGCACTCAAGTGAAGGCGACGAGATGAAAGGACAGATGGCAATAACTTTAAATGGAGCGCTAACATCATCCACAGCCTGCTTATCTAATATCATTTCTGTGCTGCCTGGAGATGCCGACAGAAATACTTCATCTGTTGATAATAATGATGTAGATGTGGCTGCGGACACCAATGCTTTTGATGGAAAATTGTCCACAGATCTGCAATCAGAAATAATTGAAAGAATTATACTGCAATCATTCGAAAATATATAGAACAAATCATCATATATTAAATTTACTTTCTTTTCCTAATGTGAGGTATCAGAAATGACATGACATTATATAGAGACCATTCCGAACGAGTTGAAGCCGCTACTCCAGACCCAGGGCCGATCCTGGCGGAGGGCGAACGCGTGCCCCGCGAGCGGCCGGTTTAAGGGGGCGGCCGAAGGCTGCCTCGGAGTCTTAATGTTTTACAAAAATTAAGAAACAAAATCTCCCAATTTGTAAAACAATAACAATGTGTAAAAATAATTACAACACACTCCACACAATGTGAAAAAATAATTAATAGAATAATATCAAGGAATAAATAATTCTAATAAAAAGTATAAATTAATTTTAATAAGAGCATTCTTTCTCACCAGTTTGTTCCGTGAATAATATAGATTAAAATCTTAAGCAGAATCTATACTACAACTGGGCAAGCGATTATGTTTTTTATGCAGTGATACCGGAGATTTTCCGATAGCGGAGATGTCAAATAGCAGCCGCAATCAGTAGAACAGCACTTTTGGCGTGCGTGCTTATCCTCTCCACCTCCCCCTGTCTCCACGGCACGACCATGAGCTTTTGTTTTGCTGTTTGTGACTGCAAGGCTTCTCTATCCGGTGAGATATTTTATTTAGTGAAAGCGCGCAAGAAGTAGTTAATAGCGAATATCCACACAATATAAGCGAAAGTAAGTAATTATAAATTAAAAATTTTGTTTTCCAAATCAACGTACTATTTATAATTTTGTTATTGTTAGAATGGCAGATTGAAAAACCAAGAGACAATTTGGAGCTTTTTACAAAAAGAAGTGAGCAAGAAAAACAGAGGAACAGCATCAACTAAAAAGAGCTCTAAGTAGTGTTATAGTGGGGATTCTAAGCCATGGGGCGCTGAGGGGGGTGCGGGGATGGGGTATCTGAGAGGCGCGAGGGGTCTGTTAGGGAAAGGGGGTAGGGGGGGGGAGGGTCCTACACACGTTCGAAAGTAGATGTTTATCTTTGCAGTTGATTTTATAGCCGGGGTATTTTAGAAGTCATAAAACTGTTTTTTTTCTAGTTTTATGATCATTTTATGACCATTAGAATATTATGGAAAAAGAGATTTTAAGCGCCGATGTTCGGCAGCTTTGTACCCTAGCCGAAAATCTCCCATAAAACTGGAGCAAAATATCTTCCGAAATTTTTAAGGAAAGAACTGCAACTGCAAGGTGTTTATCTTTGTGGTTGATTTATAGCCGGGGGACATTTTAGAAACCATAAAAGTGTTTTTTTTCTTTTTTTTTCTAATTTTTTATGATCATTTTATGACCATTAGAATATAATGGAAAAAGAGATTTTAAGCGCCGACGTTCGGCAGCTTTGTACCCTCGCGGAAAATCTCCCATAAAACTGGAGCAAAATATCTTCCATAATTTTTAGGGAAAGAACTGCAACTGCAAGGTGTTTATCTTTGTAGTTTATTTATAGCCGAGGGACATTTTAGAAACCATAAAAGTGTTTTTTTCTTTTTTTTTCTAATTTTTTATGATCATTTTATGACCATTAGAATATTATGGAAAAAGAGATTTTAAGCGCCGACATTCGGCAGCTTTGTACCCTCGCGGAAAATCTCCCATAAAACTGGAGCGAAACATCTTCCATAATTTTTAAGGAAAGAATGCAACGCACCAGCGCCAACATTCGGCTGCTCGAATTTGAGAATCTGTCTCCGCGTTAAAACGTATTCAACAGTCGTCGAGTGTCTTTCGATTTAGTGCTAAAATGAATATAGAAGATGTGATTGTCATCGAAGACAATGAAGACAATGAAGATGTGGTTATCATCGACGACAGCGATGAAGAAGTGGAAATAGTGAATGACTCTGATTATGAGAGTGATCCGGAAGACTATTTGAATGAACAAGTAGTGCCGTTAGTGCGTGAAGATTTACGAATTATAACTGAACGGCAGAAAATGTGTAACATCATATTTTATTACGAAGTAAAAAAGTATGACAACGACGAGGAAAATAGTGAAAAATTTTGTTCGGGATGTTTCATTGAAGTTCAAGATTCATATACACAAGGTAAAATTGTGTATAAACATGAAACTGGACAATATATTTATCACGGTTGGAACTCGTGTAATAATTGTGGACACTCACTGTGCCAAGTAATAGCATATAGTGTGTGTCGTTTTTGTGCGCAGCAATAAATTTTTGTAGACATTTGCTAGGACTAAGTGCTGTGAAAAATGGTGACCGAAAAACTATTAAATCCGGTGGTGGAGTTTCAACGAAATCGCGAACTTGACATAAAAAATTCCTCAACAGTGATCTTTAAACTACAAAGTTATATATGAACGAATGAAAACAACAGACTAAGGGGAAAGCCTTGCGAGAATTGCTGTTTACCAGACGGAAATCGGCAAGCATGTCCTGAGCAGTTACAAGAAATCCATCGGGAAATCCGTCAACATATCGATAACATGTTGTATCTACAACATGTCATCGACAATGATCCAGATTCTGATACTGATTCTGATCAGTAATTGTAAGTAATTCTTGATGTGTAAGATTCTTTTTCAAATTATGAAAATATTAATAAATTTTTTTTTTCTGTTATGCAGGAGACCTGCCTGGTCATCCCCTCCAGTGCCTCGCAGCAGCAGTCGTCGTCGTGCCGTACCCCTCGACCATCGGCGTGCAATCTTTTATATATTTTTTTTATATCTTTTTCTTTTTATTTTTAAATTCACACACACACACAGATTTTGTAAATAAACACACTTTTTTAAATAAAAAAGAAATTATGTTAAACACATATAATTGCTTGCTTGCGCTTCCTTCATCTATCCCATCCTTCTTCCTTCATATACTAGATATAACTAGATATAATAACTTAATATTTAATATAAAAAAAAAATATAAAAAGAAAAAAAAAGAAAAAAATAATAAAAAGAAAAAAATTATAAAAAGAAAAAAAAGAAAAAAGAAAAAAAAAATTTCTGTTTGCGTTCTCGCTTTCCTTCGCCTCGCGCTATCTCTTTCTTTCCTAGCACTTACTCTCTCGCTCTACTTCACCTCGCGCTATCTCTTTCTTTCCTAGCACTTACTCTCTCGCTCTCCTTCGCCTCGCGCTATCTCTTTCTTTCCTAGCGTTTACTCTCTCGCTCTCCTTCGCCTCGCGCTATCTCTTTCTTTCCTAGCGTTTACTCTCTCGCGGTCCCAGCATGACGTCATTCCCCGCAACGAGCTACATATGAGAACTGGGACTGTTTACGGGTGGGAGGAAGCACGGATGGGAAATGCGTGCGAGTAAATTATATCATGATTTAAATTTAAAAAAACTTTATTCTTCTCTTTTATATATATATTTTTTTTTTATTACATATTGTGACTAAAAACTAAAGCTACCAGTTCGCAATCGACGAGTTGATGTTTATTGAAGGCGTCGCTGGCGCATATTACATTTGACACTTTTTTATTATCCGTTATAGTGGACGCGATATTGGAGAATTGTGTAAACTTAGTATCGACTGTCTCGGTGATTCTAACCAATCGATCAAAGGTTACATCGATGCATTGATCGAGATCAAACATACGGTGTAACGTCGGTTCAATCATCATCATGCGTACGTTTAAAGATTCGAGACTTATAAGTTTAGTATCGTTAATCGTATGAACTCGCACTGTTAGCGGTCCAACGCTTATAAAATTATAGGTATCTTTAGAGTCCTTTCGCAGTAAATCGTGAATATTGCGACGTTGCTCGTAGAGTCCCTTCCACGTTTCGAGAGATAATACCAGTTCCTTTCCTTGATGATCTCCTATGACAATTTCCACGTAACTCGGTGTACCCACGTTGATACCAATTTCAAGGAATTTGAATTCCGTGGTTGTCAATGCGTATCGTCTACTTAGTATACGAATCGCACGACGCTTCAACGAAATGCTGTAGAAAAATAAAATAAAAAAATTAGTTTAAAAACAATTTGTGAAAAAATAAAAAGAAGTTAAACAAAAACTTACTTGTCACATTTGTTCTCAAACGATGGAGTTTCATAACGATTCGGTACGTAATTATTCACGCTTCTGCTGGGGCCGCCACTGCTTCTTTCGACGTAGTACATATTTCCAGATTTCAAAAGTGGACCACTTTCACGAACGGTTAACGCAACACTGACCGTATGAAGAATCAAATATACGTGACATCCCGTTTTTCAAAGTAGTGGGAGATTAGTGGTAAATGTGGTGGGAGATTCTAGAATACTTTAGTGCTCTGAAATTTTTAGAAGGGAGAGAGACGATACTCGGATAAAAAGAATTTTTAAATGACTCGTGAGGGAGGGAGGGAGGGAGGGAATGAGGAGGGGGAATAAGAAATAAAACATATTAGTGTTTAAATATTTTATTTTTCCAAATCTTGCAATTCTTTCTGGCGTTGCGACCACCAGTTAAATATTTTGAATACATTTTGTAATGCGCAATTCTTAACATGTTTTTCACATCGTATAGTATTTTTAACATCTAGATTATTTAGAGATTCGATATCGTCGTAATCAGCATCCAAGGTCTCAATGATTAAATTTTCTCTCGCATCGTCGCCGAGCATATTAGCAAGCCATTCTCGTTTCTAGCATCCTTTAACGTATACGATACTCTGCATTTTATCATCTTCTTCTTCAACTACAGCAGTTGTAATCAATCGTTTCGCCATGCTGTACGCAACGATTCCATCCTCCCATTGTAGTCCATGATGATTCGCCATCAACCATGAAGCTTGACACTTTTCGGATTTTGTAAGGAGATGCCATGGTATAGGACTCCGAAAAATGTAGTGTGCGAGAACAGTTCCTCTTCTCAGCACCGCCACCTCCTTTGCGATGAATTTATTCGAAACGACAAATCCTTGCAGATCGACAAACGTTGGTACAGACATGATGAGATCTCTTTTCGTCAGTTAAGAAGAATGACAACCATCTCGTAACACTCGGATTTATATCCAGCTTTCCCTCTCTCTAAATTATTGTCGCAAACACTTAGGTAATTTTGCGCACAACGTTGGTCAACGAGTTGTACTGGATTACGCGATCGTGTATGATGAGACAGTACGCAGTCGTATTATTAGCCACATTCTCCTTACACTCAAATTCCAATCGCACATCCACGGTTGCACTCTTGACCGATTCGTTTTGTCGAGAACAATCGATGATCACAAACGGACCGTACTGTAGAAACAGTGAGACAGTGAGACTCGGTTCGAGGTACTCGTATCCGTAATAGTTTTTGCAGAAACGCGCGTACGTGTCGTACAGAATCGACCATCTGTTTTTATCGAAATCCAGATTCATGTCATCGTACGGATAACATTCCGAGTTCAGATAGAGTTTCACGTTTGTTAATTTACAGTCGTCGAATTTACTCGCATCCTCGGACATAACATTCTTCCGGCCTGTTTGCAGAGCAAAGATAACGTATTGTGGTTTCTCCAGCTGAGTCGCGGTCTTAATGGCCCACGAATGTTTGGTTGTACGCTGCAACAGCGGAAACTCGTACAGATCCCACGAGCGAAAACCCATGCTGAGGTAGCGTCCGCTTTCCAGAGCGCGCAGCATAGACAGCTTTTTAATTTCACTCAACAACACATGTGGCATTCGCCATTGTATCTTGAATATGTTGATCACAGGCTCCAGCGTCGAAGCTCCAAGCAGACAATTGTTGTCATTGCGCGATCGTATTAAGATCAATTCGTGACGAGCGTTAATTACTATGCGTCTGTAATCCTCGCAAAATCCCAATAACATGTAGAGCGGTACGCAAAAATTAAAGTGTCCATCCACAATAGTTGGCTCACTCCAACCAGCATTTCTCATAATCACGCTTCTATCGGATGATATTGTTACATAGTCTTTGAGCATACTTGTTATTCCCACGTTTCTATTTCGATCAATCTCCACACCATCGAGTTCATATCGAATCTCGTCAAACATGAATGCAACGCAATTATTTTGCAGCACCACATTGAATCCTCTAGCTGGCTTCTTTATCTTTAATTCTTCTTCGATGTATAAGAAACTCTCGTACGGCAATGTATACAGATCCTGTTGTTGTATGGGTATTCTTATCTCATCACTGTGTCCGAGCGTTGTGTTGGCGAATGGGTTATAGGAGTGAGTCTCAATCTTGACGATGCGATCGTCAAAGATTGGCTCATCCGCGATGTCGAGAATGTCAGTCATCGTTTAAATGTTTCGCACCACGAATCCCAAAGATTGTAAAAACGCAACGTTTGATGCGTTCAATTTCTTTTTCTTAGTGCCGGATGATTGGATATTAGCAAATGTCGATGTTGTTGTCGCTGACGTCGTAAAGATTGTATTGTCTCTCACGTCTTTCGATCCGTTCAACACGAGCATCACACGCTAATTTTACCGCCGTCGTACATGCAATCTAATGGTGATCTCTTCTCCTCGAAAATCGAGTAATCGTCCTTCCTGGTCGACAACGCGTAACGTTAAATCCGTAATGCACCGCACGATGATCGGTAGGTAAATGATGTGCGCCGGTGTTTCCGATATCTTATATCCTGGTGGTACCCTCGGTGAAAATTCGTGTATCGTATGAACGAGTTTGCCGTTGTTGTACGCACCCGCGGTCACATTACATTCGACGCGGATAATGTTCACGTTGATAATGTTAATCGGCACGTCCGACTCGTACCATTTTCGCGGCTGCAGTATACGGTTCGAGAATCCTAGCAGCGATCCAATATTGTTAGGCTTGCTAAAATTTAATCTGTAGGCGCATTTGATCTCGCTCCTCATCGTATTGTAATTAGCGCGGAGCACTATAGGCCATTCTCCAGGCTCAAAGTTATCGTCGTCAGTGTGTTTTTTATCACCATCACGAACTGTGTGTTGCGAACGTTTCCGTAAAATTGTATGTTTCAAAAATTCATGTATCGCTTGCAGCTCGTACGATCCCTCGGGAATCGTAATTTCCGCATCGTCTTTGCCAAAGTAAAATTTATTATTCGAGGAATTCACGTTCGATATCGTGTGATAACTTTCAAAATCCGCTAGACCAAGCTCGTATTCACCGTCGCTTAAATCTATGTTGGGAAAGTAGTTTGCCGCGAGAACGCTGCTCTTTCCAGTCAGCGTGAATGTCATAGACATGTTGGCCAAACTGTTTAACGAATACTAAGTTGAATAGCGCAATGTATGTCTTTAAATTCGCGTGCATCGACCGTTTGGAGAAACTGCAAGCACAATTGTCCACAGATGCTTTGATTATAAGTTTGATAGGATGTGTGATTATATTCTATTTTTGTCACATTTAAATATCGCACCAATTCATTCGGCGGTCGAAGATTGCCAAAACTGTCAAAATATATAGCACAATTCCCCCTCTTTGCATACGCTACCCAGTGAGTACCCGAGCCTTTAGCGTTATCCAAATTTATGATCCCGCTCTCGTTTCGATATATACCACCGATCGGTAATGAGTTACGCATAAAAACACCTCTAAAATATGGAATGTGCATACGTTTTGCTAGTTGCAGCAATTGTACGTTGGTAGTTACGCCCTCTGGCATTTTTAGCGTCTCTTTGACGTTTTTTTTTTCTTCTTCTTTCTCATTGAGACTCCTCGTCCGTATTTGTATGGTGCGAGATACAATCCGCGACTTTCCATGGCACGATTATGACGTAGCATTTCTTGAAACTGACGTTGTGTAGCTTTTCCATCGTTCACCATCTTTGCTACACCAGCCGCTCCACCGATCAGAGATCCGAGAGCGCCCAACAATGGTAGAATCGGTAATACACCCCCGCGTTTCGCTACCGGAAGTATTCGTTTTTTCACCATCTTTTTCTTCGTTTTCGTCTTTAGACCCATACCGAACTTCGTTTTGGTTTTCATCGCTGTCCAGACAGCTGTGGCTGCGGCTCTCTCACCGAGAGACGAATCTTTCGCAGTGATGCGAGTTTGCGCCTTTTTGGCGAGTATCCTATCCGCCGCGTGTCTTTCGGCAAGATCGTTACTCCGAAAGTACGCTATATCGTTCACGACACGCTGCGTCCAATGGGTTGATACCTCGATCACCTCTAGCCAATCGTTTTTCTAGCCGCGTGCCCGGACCGCAAAACTGGTATCCAGGAATATGTAATTCGATAGGAAGCGCGTTTATTGCACGATTTAATAGACCTCTGCTTATTTGCGTTGACATTCACGACAATTTTTTATCATTGGCGCTGGACCGTCAATGTGCGTTTGTTGCCACGGTTGATTGTAATGTTCGAAACAGCGACGATAGGTCTGAACCTCCGAATCCGCCTTTATGTATTCCGGAAGTTTGTCCCACACGTAGTGGACGTGATTGCCACACATTCGCAATAAAACTGCTTTAGATACAAACTGTAGCTGTTCGGCACTCAAATCGAGAATATCGTAAGGACTTGATAGCAGGACAAACATTTTTTCGTTACTGAACACTTTGTAGTTCCGCGCAGCTATAAATAGAGGCGTGCGATCCGAATCGGAAGTGGGAAAATGAAATTCGTGCGACAACCTTTCGCGATACGCGTGACAAATTACGACGTCAGATTACGCTCGATGGGTGACAATGCGGAGATGCGTAGACACGGTACGATGCTGCCGAATACTATACGCGCAATCGTTTGCGGCCCCTCGAATTGCGGTAAAACTAACGTGTTGATTAGTTTGATAGAAAGCCCGCACGGCGTCCGCTTTGAAAATGTGTACGTGTATTCAAAGTCACTGCAACAGCCAAAATATCAATATTTGGAGAATTTGTTAACGTCGATCGATGAAATCGGCTATTTTACATTCTCCAATAACAGTGACGTCATTCCACCGAGCGAAGCACGTCCAAACTCGATTTTCGTTTTCGATGACGTGGCGTGCGACAAACAAAATACGACAAGAGAATATTTCTCAATGGGACGCCACTCGAACGTCGACTGCTTCTATCTCTGCCAGACATACGCGAGAATACCGAAACATCTTTTACGCGACAATGCGAACCTGCTAATCTTGTTTAAACAGGATGGCACCAACTTGAAACACGTGTACAACGATCACGTGAATACCGACATGTCATACGAGGATTTCAGTGAGTTATGTCGTGCTTGTTGGCAGCAAAAGTATGGATTTCTCGTGATAGACAAGGATAGCTTGCTTACAAACGGGCGATACAGAAACGGATTTAACGTGTTTGCGATACCACAAAATGATTAGTCGTTGCCTACATTCTGTCGTGAGGGGTGAAACGCGAGCGTTCAACACTCTCTATCGATATGGCTGGGAGCGATAATATTCGCGAGCGTGAAAAGATGGCGAAGGAGATTGCGAAAACGAGCGAATTGATCCGCAAGAAACATCGCGCTTTGAAGACCGGTAACATCGATGACGATATCGCGGTCAAGACCCATTTTAAACCTATTATCGAGCCGCTGCAAAAGATTGTCGACAACTCGTTCGCGGTGAAAAATAAGTCGGAGAGTAGCGCAAAGATTAAAATCAAGCGATACAAGGAGGATGAGAAGGAAGAGGCTAAAGATGAGGAGGTAGAGAAAGAGAAAGAGGAAGATGCGACACCGAAAAAAAGGAAACGATCGGACGTTTTACTGTATGAACCGTCGATAGCCTCTACGCCGTTAACCGCACCAACAAGCGTAAACGAAGATGTTTTCGAAACCTCGGGCAACATGCTCGAATCATCGTTTGTTCGAAACAAGTTACAAACGTCGGAAGGTCAAGAAACGTTGCGGGAGTACTTTGGGCCACTTGGGCAAAAGTACATAGGCGCTTTGCTCAGTGGTGACAAAAATCACGAGATTGATCATGTGTATGGAGTCTATTTTGACAGAAAGAATGAAATGCGACTCGGCAACAAACAATTCAACATCAACAAAGATGACTCTATTATCATAGACGACGTGCGGTACATTGGAACGCCAGGATTGTACGAGTTGATCTTCAAGAGAATTCCCAATGACGAACTTTACACGAGGGGGGACGATTTGGAAAAATACAAGAGCATATTATTGGTGACGAACGCGCATAGACGCGATTATGATGCGCAGGGCCATTTGAAGGGTAACAGGGGGTACAAGTACAAACATATAATTAATTAATATAATTGCACCGTTGATGTCGCTCGAATCGAAAAATACAAAATCTGGAGGGGAGATATCTATGCCTCGCGCTATGACGCTAACCAACAATATGATTGATTACGTGTACTGGGACGATCCCAACGAACTAGTGGATCGGCTACGATTGCTCAACGCTTCGCTCCAAGCTGGTCACAACGCTCACGACAACGAGATCCAGTCGATCATCGAGGAACTTCGTGAAGCAGGAATTATTATAAATTAAATGGTGTCTCGACAAAACTAATCAGTCGATCAGCGTTGCGTGACACTTTACGAAGCATCAGAAAAAATGCCTATTAACAAATTTGGATTATTCGATCCAAGAAATGATGCAACCGGCACAAACGGTTCTTGGGATAGATTGGTAAAAAGTTATGTGCACGAAAACGCTTTGTGTCGCGTCGTTACAGACTTCGATGCAAGGTCACGTAAGATTCGCCGTGTAGCGCAACCAGAGGCTGACACCGATGCCGTCAACAAACTGTACGTGGAGTCCTGCGTTAAAAGATTAATGAATCAACAGAAAGAATCAGACGAGAAGCTGATTTCGCTTGAGAAGGACGTGCGAGCAATACAGATTGTGCTAAACGAACTTCAACGCCCGGCTAACGCTAACTCAGAAACAGCTATCAACCTAAATGAGCATCAGTAAACGGGTTAGGAGCGGCTATCAAACGGTTATCGAACAGCTACGAAGGATTATAGAACTGCTATCTAAACTACAATGAGTGGCAGTGGCAGTGGCAGTGAACGACCTAGCAGCAGCTGCAACAGCTTCGAACGAGGCTATCAGCATCTCAAGCAGGGCTGCGAACGAGGCTACGAACACGTTCTTAACGGCTACACTCAAGGTTACAAACAACTCAAGAACTCCTACGATCGGTCAAAAGACGTCTGTGAACGAGGCTACGAACAGGTCAGAAGCGGCTACGAACGAGTCAAAAACGACTGTGAAAAAGGCTGCGAACAGGTCAAGAACGATTTTCGAATGGGTGAAGGACGGCGGTGAACAGGTCAGAACAGGTCAAGAACAGGTCAGAACAGGCCAAGAACAGGTCAAGAACAGGTCAAGAACAGGTCAAGAACAGGTCAGAACAGGTCAAGAACAGGTCAGAACAGGTCAAGAACAGGTCAAGAACAGGTCAAGAACGGCTATTAAAGGCGATAAACGAAAATGAGTGAAAAAAATGCGAACAACAAACGGACATCGAGAAAAACTGACAAAGCAAAGAATCAACATAGTTTGGAGAGACGACAGTTGGTGAACGAACTGCATGCGCTAGCGAGAAAAAATTTTCCCCGAAGACACGTCATAGTGCGGGGATACGATGATCTGTGGCAAGCCGACATCGTCGAGATGCGTCCGTATTCTCGTTTCAACAAAGGTTACCACTACATACTCACCGTCATCGATGTGTTGAGCAAGTATGCATGGGCTGCACCACTCAAGAGTAAAGGTGGAAGGGAGACGGCTGATGCAATCGCCAAAATAATTCGAGATAGCAAGAGATGCCCGAAAAACATACAAACTGATAACGGGAAGGAATTTTACAATACCGATGTGCAACGGCTTATATGGAAACATAACATTAATCACTGTTCCACATATTCGGTATTGAAGGCGTCGAGCGATTCAATCGCACGCTGAAAAACGACATGTGGAAGATGTTTACGCTGAACGGAACTTACAAGTGGATCGACGCGCTATCCCGACTCGTTGCAGAATATAACGCGCGAAAACATCGCACTATCAATATGAGACCTATCGATGTTATTCCCACGATCGCTGATAGACTTTTAAATACAGTATACAACAGTATAAAAATTGCTGCTCCTGCAAAGTTTAAAGTAGGTGACCTGGTACGCGTTAGCAAATACAAAAAACTTTTCGAAAAGGGTTACACACCAAATTGGACAACCGAGGTGTTTAAGATTGTTAAAGTGCAACATACTAATCCCGTAACATATCTACTCGAGGATTATCGCAAAAAATCTATCGCTGGAGCATTTTACGAGCACGAGTTGCATCGCGCGAATTATCCAGATGTGTATCTCGTGGAGAAAGTACTGCGCAAGAGGGGTGACGAGGTTTACGTGAAATGGTTGGGATTTGATAGCTCGCACAATTCTTGGGTACATAAGGATCATGTAATTTAATTTTATAAGAAATACAATGTATTCAATATAAAAAATATATGAAATATTTGAAATATACAAAATCTTTATTAATACATCCTTTCCAATAGTCATTACAATATATAAAATATGAAATATACATACAAGAAAAAAATCACACACACATTATATTTTATAAAGATATCTTATAATGTCCCCACGGTAACGTATCAATAGTTGTAGGTACGATATACCGCTTGTCGTCGTACGGACTTAGAGCAATTTTTGTTTCGCGAATGGTGTATACCTTGTGTAATTTTGATCTTATACACGATTGACTACGCGTTATTTCAATCTCTTCGTTCAAACACCGCGTGTAATCGTCAAACGTTATCGTTCTCGCAACAACGTTACTCTTGACGCCTTTTACCTTTTTCGTATCCTTCTTACCATCCACGCGCAACGCATACATTTTTGCTCTAAGCCCGACAAATTCAGTCATTATGGTACCGTTGTTTTCATCCTTCATTAGACCCGGTACCTTTTTATTCACGAGCGGTATACCGTACGCATTGTCTATCGCATAGTCGCTCGTATCAAATCTGCTGATGTCGCGTTTCATATTCTCGTACACATCGTCGCACTCAATGTGATATAAGACTATCCGTGTCAGTGTACATGACTTTGCATCTCTCCCGATACATTGGTACCATATAATCGTGGTGAAATTTGTACAAACATGTCTTGGATATATCGAGAATACACATACCCACGTAACTTGGTTTGTAGAATTTCGCCTCGAGTTTACGTAATTCCACAGATTAGATTTTCCGAAAAAACGCTCCTACTATGAAAATTTGTTTTTGCAATCAATGTCTCTGCGCCGTACCTTCCGTCCCATTTTGTTAAAAGTTTAACATCTACGCGATTGCGCACATTTTCCATCGTGTTGCCAAACACTGCATTATTCATTAGTTTCTACAAATTTTTTTCAAAATCATTTTTTGCCAGTGTTCTAAATTTTGTGCTGAGTTCTATATAAGTACGGAGCCACGGAGATTGAGTGAATTGTAATATACGATGAATTTTTGTAACACGAAGACCGTGACGTGAACATTGCTGCAGGTTGCGGTAGTGTATCACGTAACGCTTCTTATCGTATACGGTTGCGAGAAGCTTGCCCTCGCGCTTGCCGGGTGGTTTGTCGTGTGTCGGACAAAACGGTAGGTCAGTGTGCAAATCGTGAAGATGCTGCGGATACTCGAGATCGACTTCGAGGATGTAGCCTGTAGACGAATCGAGCGCGATCGATGATACATCAAAATTGGAAACATTATCGACCCACTGAAAATCGGCGTAGGGCAATGGTTGACACATTGCCCATCCGTATAAATTATTAACATCAAAATACATCAAGTACGTTGATGGTTTTGATAAGTCATACGACTGCATGTACTTGTTATTAGCACGCGCGTACCTGTTGGAACATTGACTCAGACCACCGCGTATACCTCGTTCGATAAACATAACCATGTCAATGTCTGTGAGTAATTCAAATATAATTTTCATATGCTTTAACATGACGTCCCACGTATAGTCGGGAAGAGTATAGTACTACGCGGGGTCGAGCTCATAACTCTTGATACAACTCTCGCGGAAATTTTCAAAAATGTCTGCTAATAACAAGACATTAGTTTTGAGATATAAATCGCTATATTCGCCTAGCGTTCGAATGAAGAATCGCTTCCACACAATCTCAGCGTGCGCGTAATCGCTCTCAGATACTGTGTTACCTGTCAAGGAACTGTAAAATGATTCTCGTGATGGTAAACACGCATCTTGCAATTTATCTACGCAGTCAATGTACTCGTACGGGAAGACACCTTTTCTTGTTAATAAATTGAAATCTTCGGCGGATAAATTTTTATATTCCGATTGTAAAATTTTGAGTTTATCCTTGCTCAGAAAAGACGCCAATTTGTCGAGACTTGTTGTGAGAAATTTATATGAATCTATGAAACGTAATTTAATGTGATTTCCCGGTTTGTCCTTCTTTAACATGTTTTGTAAATGAAATATATTTTTCTTTTGTTATCGGAAGTAAATCGATTCCCTTTTCGAACGCTGTGGCTATTTCCTCGATTATAAAGTGAGAATCATAACCAGATAAATTGTGAAATACTATTGGAATGCAAAAAGATTCTTTGTAATTTAGATTGCAATTTGAATGCGCGGGACCTCTGTACCGCCCGGTCAAATGACAATGATCGCGTACGCGCGTATCATCTTCTACGAATGGTTTCTCACATATATGACACTGAGTCGCACTTCGAAATTCTTTCCAATCATTTTGCGTTAAATTTACCATGGGGACATTGGTTGTTAAAATATTTTCTACATGTTGCGCCAAATTTTTAAGTTTGTCGGTGAACCATGCAACGCAATTGGCTTCGCGACGAGAATGATACGCGGATAATGAATTATCGTACGAGCAATGTACATAATAAGCCATACTAAATACTTGGTGATGTTGATAAAAATTTTCTTCTTCTTTTTTCACCAAAACGCACTCCAGGTCGGCGTACACGACGAAAAGTAGTCGCTCCTTCCTGTTGTAGTTGGTGAATGCGAGCCACTTATCCTTATCGCTCGGTAATCGGATAGTGCAGTCGTTCATCTTTCCACAGTATACTGTATGTGATTGCAATTTCTCGACCGAGTGAAAATAGTGCATGCATCTGTAAAATAAAAGTTAAAATTTTTATATCCTTGTTTTAAATATTTTTAGACAGTTTTATTAAATATACATACCGATCGCAGATATATTTTTTAGTCTTGTGTTTGCTGAGTTGCATACTAACAAGTCCAGATAGATTCTTGATCCATGCAAAATGTCCGATATCTTGCGCATCTTGCACGTAGAGCAAGTTGATGTGCTTGTCTCTCTTTTGCTCCGTAAGGTGAATAGGGACAATGTTTTCGTTTTCAAAACTGTACACGTTGATTGAAATGTCATTATAAATTTCAAATTTTTTAATTTGATTAAGAGTGACTGGAAACTCAATATCTTGGAGATTTAGTACTGTTGTATAATGCGGGTACGATGATTGTCGGTGTGTGCATCTTTCAGCTGGATACAGAGCAGCCACTACCGCCCACGCAAAACATGCATTGTCTTTAGATTGCACGTTAACCACTGCTCGTTTCATTATTATATTTCGCGATAATTGCACGTAACATCCGGCGCGCATAGGATTATATTTATTTATATTTACAATCAAATTTAGTATACGCGATAATGCCCATCCGCTATCGCGTTCCTGAAATTCTTCGAGCGATGCAAGGATTGGCTCGACGACTCGCCGCTCATACCACTCACGTAAATCGGATGTACGTAAGAGTTCACAGTTTCTCGTATTGATTGATTTATTGGCATGCTTATCGCCCGCCACAAACTCGCCGTTAAACACTGTATTCACTTTCACACTGTTATGTTTTTGCATAACGTCTCGCACGTGCTCGAGCACAATGTCACTCGCATCTTCCAAAAATTGACGAGGTTCGATGTGATTATAATTTATAACCGCACCAGTCAAGATGCGGCTCTCAAACGCCGTATCAATCTCTCGCCATATGAGTCTTTCTGAGTTATTTTCACTACTATAATCACCACCACTGGGTATAAACTGTCTCTGCAATCGAGTTTTTGCACCCTCGAGTCGCGCAATTCTTGTCATCAAAGATTGTCTATTTCTGATTGAGAGTCGCGGACGCTTGACACGGCTGCGTTCTTCAAGCTCTTCGATAAACTCCTCGCAATGCTGCAGCCATCCAAAATATTCACCCAATGTGGTGACTTGGTGGGAACGCTCCAACAAGTCGCGTTCTTTCTGCTGCACGTTTTCCATTTTTTCTCTCTCTCTATTTTTGTGTGCAAACATAACACATATTACGCGACATTATTATATGTAATAAAATTTGACAGCTACTGCACTATCGTATATCCACCTCATCAGGCGATGTAACTTTATGTCTCCATATTTCGTATATTAATCCGATGTCATCTCGAAAGGTGTCCATACACGAAGCACAGAGAGCTAGAGCACCACCCGTTGAATAATAAAAGTGTATGGCGCAAATCTTACGTTGATTTTGCGCACGGAGTTGTTCATTTTCTACTACGTTGTCGTCAAAATCGGTATTACTGCAATCACTAATATAATTACTATCGTCTGACAACGCATGCTCTTCGTCTGACGACTCGTCTATTATCGCTTCGAAATTAATATTTTCCATTTATTCACTATTGTGTCACTAACAATTCTAATGTCTGACAGTAACCACTCAATTTTTTTTTTCCACAGCTTCCTCTATGCCCTTTCAAATCATACTATGGTTTGACGGGGCTCTCATTCTTCTTATATTTCGCCTAATGCTGTCTTAACACATCCTACCGAACGTCAACGCTTTTGCATCTATAAAAACGTTCCGACATGTTCGTCGCAGCGTCGGCCAAAATTTCTATTGTTTTCCCACGACTTTTATGGCTTCTAAAATGTCCCCCGGCGATTAAAATCTTTTTTTCCATAATGGCGCTGATGCGTTGCATTCTTTCCTTAAAATTATGGAAGATTTCGCTCCAGTTTTATGGGAGATTTTCCGCGAGGGTACAAAGCTGCCGAACGTCGGCGCTTAAAATCTCTTTTTCCATAATATTCTAATGGTCATAAAATGATCATAAA
Source organism: Anoplolepis gracilipes (assembly GCF_047496725.1). Lineage (NCBI taxonomy): Eukaryota > Metazoa > Arthropoda > Insecta > Hymenoptera > Formicidae > Anoplolepis > Anoplolepis gracilipes. The sequence goes on along the minus strand of NC_132980.1, from coordinate 3,088,365 downwards.
AAATTAGAAAAAAAAGAAAAAAACACTTTTATGGTTTCTAAAATGTCCCCCGGCAATAAATAAACTACAAAGATAAACACCTTGCAGTTGCAGTTCTTTCCCTAAAAATTTCGGAAGATATTTTGCTCCAGTTTTATGGGAGATTTTCCGCAAGGGTACAAAGCTGCCAAACGTCGGCGCTTAAAATCTCTTTTTCCATAATATTCTAATGGTCATAAAATGATCATAAAACTAGAAAAAAAAACAGTTTTATGACTTCTAAAATACCCCGGCTATAAAATCAACTGCAAAGATAAACATCTACTTTCGAACGTGTGTAGGACCCCCCCCTACCCCCTTTCCCTAACAGACCCCTCGCGCCTCTCAGATACCCCCGTCCCCGCACCCCCCTCAGCGCCCCATGGCTTAGAATCCCCACTATAACACTACTGCTCTAGAAAAATTTCTTGAAACTAATCAAAAAAGTTCTTCATCAGCCTCATTATTTAAAGATCCAGAAAATGTTCCAATAGTAGCTAATGTTGATTTTCCTGTTGCTCAAACAGAAAAGATGGTACCAGATACGAACATTGATGAAAAAATGGATACTGACATAGAAGCATCTTTAGAGAACGAAATTCATGATCAAGTTAAAGACAAAGTTCTTGGAAATGAAGATGATTCTATATCTATATTAGACTTAAATGATCCAGGTACTTGACCTAATATTATATCAAACAAATTTATCGAAACATTAGTAGAAATAGGGCCTGTTCCTACAGATAATAATTATAAATTTCCTGTAGATGAAAAAACTGGCAGAAAGTTTAATGTTTTATATTTTAACAAAATTATGAAAAATGGGGAAAAAATTAAAAGAAATTGGCTTGTTTATTCTGTCAATTTAAACCGTGTTTTTTGTTTTTCTTGTAAGTTATTTAGCAGAGAAAATATAAAAATAAATAATTAATGTTGGATATTCTGATTGGCGGTATTGTTCTGAATATTTCAATAAACACGAAGTGTATTCAACATATTCAATGTGTAAAAAAATGGTGTGAATTAAAATTACGACTAGATAAAAAATGCACAATTGATAAAGTACAACAAAATTTATTGGACATTGAAAAGGAGCGCTGAAGGACTATAATTAAAAGAATGATTGCAATTGTGCAATTTTTAGCTGGTCAATGTCTGGCTTTTAGAGGAACAAATTCGCAAGTATATGAATGGAACAATGGTAATTTTTTAAAGGCTATTGAGATGATTGCTAAATTTAATCCTATTACGTTAGATCACTTAAATAATGTTAAAAAGTCTAAGGAACTTAAAACTCATATGCCACATTACTTAGGAAAATATTTCCAAAACAAAATAATACATTTATTAGCTGTAAGTGTTAAAAATAAAATAATACGGATTGTGCAATCTTCTAAATATTTTTCTATTATACTCGACTGTAACCAGATGTAAGTCATACAGAACAAATTACTTTTATTGTAAAGTGCGTAAATATAAAAACTTTAGATAAACAAGTTGACATACGCGAATTTTTTTTGGATTTTTGTCCCGTCACCGATACTACTAGTAAAGGACTGTATAACTTCCTTTTAGAGAAATTGTCAAATTATGAGTTGGATGTTCAAAATATTAGGGAACAATGTTATGACAATGGATTTAATATGAAAGGTAAAAATATTGGTCTTCAAAAACGCATCTTAGACATCAATCCAAGAGCACTCTTTATTTGTAATGCTCATACTTTGAATTTGGTTGTAAATGACGCAGCAAACAGTAAACACGGGGAAATATTTGATTTTTTTGAAGTTATTTAGGAGGTATATAACTTTTTTTCTGCTGCCACATATCGATGGGATATTTTGAAAAAACATATTACAAATTTAATACTCAAAAGTCTTACAAGGGAACTGTCAGAAGTGTCCCTCACCGATTTTAATGAGCTTTGGATATGTTGTAGAACATAAAAAAATATGGTAAATATCCTGTTTAGGGGAGGATGCTCCGATGTCTTTGACCTTGACATATGTCGTCAAGGTCATTACCCTCAGTAATGCTTAAAAGGTTTTAGCTGTTGCTCGTTGTTTACTAAAAAGTTACATACAAAAATTGACGTTTTTTGCAATTATTTTATCAAATACTGAAAATTTAAAAAAGTTTCAAATAAAAATTGTGTCTCTTCAAAATACATGTTTTATATCCTGTCCATTTTTATTATACGAGTGATAGTTTTCGAGAAAAACAACGATAAAGACTATAAACCTCATACAATATTAATTATAATATCATACATAATATAGTCCCACTGTATCCGCGCATACACTTTCCTACCCACACAACAAATGGGTTGGGTTAGGTTATTTTTTTTGGAAGTGGAGCCCCCCGCAGGGGGCGGAACCCTCTGTATCCACGCATAGAAAGTCTACGCGCAGGCACAGTGGGTTCCGCCCCCCTGCGGGGGGCTCCACTTTAAAAAAAAATAACCTAACCCAACCCATTTGTTGTTTGGATAGGAAAGTATATGTGTAGAAAGTATATGCGCAGATACAGTGGGTTCTGCCCCTCTGCGGGGGGCTCCACTTCCAAAAAAATTACCTAACCCAACCCATTTATTCTGTGGGTAGGAAAGTGTACGCGCGGATACAGTGGGACTATATTATATATTATGTTATAATTAATATTGTGTAAGGTTTAAAATCTTTATCGTTGTTTTTCTCGAAAATTATCACTCGTATAATAAAAATGGATACGATATAAAATGTGTATTTTGAAGAGACCTACAACTTTTATTTGAAACATTTTTAAAAATTTTCAATATTTGATAAAATAATTGCAAAAAACGTTAATTTTAAAAAATTTTTGTAACTTTTTAGTAAACAACGAGTGACGGCTAAAACCTTTTAAGCGTTACTCAGGGTGATGACCTTGACAACATATGTCAAGATCAAGAACATTGGAGCATCCTCCCCTAAACAGGATATTTACCAAAATTATTAGACCCATATTTTTTTTTAGCGGCGTATCTCAAAGTTTAGAGGTTGAAATAATCCCTCGAAGAATAACGAACTTTTCATTTTTAGCGAATATCTTTGAAATTATAGGACATATGAAAAAATGTTTTATACAAAAGTTTTATGGTATTTTGTGTTTTATGGTATTACTCTTTACAATAGTATAATTGTATTTTTCAAAAATGTCAAATTTTTTAATTTACCCCACCCCCCACCCCTTATTTTGCAAAATTTAAAAAATTTTTTAAGAACAAAAATTAAAGAATATCGAAAGTCAAATTCATCCATGTATAATAATATGTGGGTTCCACGAATCAATTTTGAGAAAACAAGATGATAACTTCGTGCTATAGGCGCTGCGCTATAAGTGTTGCGTTATTTCGTTAGTTGCGACACATTCAATAAAAGCCTCTTGTGTATATATTTATATTGTGCATATATTGGAACATAAAAATAGATTAAACTTAATGACATAATACGCAACATATTAGAAAATAAATTAAAGAATAAAAGAAATAGTAATATTATATTTTACATTTGCATATATAATTGTAAATATAAATTTATATAATTATTAAATATAATTTAATATATAATTTAATTTATTGATTAAAAAATACTATAAAATAAAAATAAAAAAAGGAATAGAAAAAAAGGTAAAATATCAAAAAAATGAAGTAAGAAAGGAAGAAGAAAAAGAGGTTGAAATTGTTACAAACGTAATTTCATATGAATAAGAATTTTTTATTAGGCAGAACTAAAAGAATACCAACATTTGTTGCATGGGTAAGGAAAACTGCCAAAAACCTTAACAGTATTCATCAATAATTTAAAAACACATCTTTTTTAAAAAAATTAGTACAGAATTTGTTTATAAATATATATGTCTTACATTTATAGCACATATTCATTACAAAGATGATGTTCATAGAAAAAATGTGTTATGCAAAGCGATTTTTTACACCAAGAACAAGTTATTATTGCTATTTCGCCACAAATATCGCATTTTACTTTAGAATTTTTTTTAAAACAAAATTTTACTGGTATTTCAAACTCTGTTGGTCTATTCTGTATGTATCCACTTTGAAACCACGCATATTTAAATAAATTTTGAAATCTGGGCGACGAGAACTGATAGTGTGTTAATGATTGTAATTTTAAAATATTATTTCTTGCATGAAGATCCAAAACAAGATCTAACAACATAACGGTATCAGAAAAGTGTTTAATAAAATTCTTCCACAACGTATATCCGTATACGTCTAATGGACGCATAGCTATACAATTCAACCGGCTATTTCGGCTGATGGCAGATTATTATCACTTCTTTTTATAGTTTTAAAAGAAATTACAGGAACGTTTGGTCCAAGAGTACAGAAAACATTATTCAAGGCGCCTAATATCTTTGTTCTGGCTTCAACATTAGACAAATTAACATCGAATCATGTAAAAACTTGGTTAAAGGAAGTATTTTTTCCGAATGTCGGACCACAATCGGTATTATTATTAGATTCATGGAGTGGACATTGTCCTAACATAATTTCAGAAACCAAACCAGATTCTGCAACAGATATTGTTTTCTTAACTATTCCCGCCGGTACAACGGGAAAAATACATTTTATACATATGTGTGTGTGTGTGTGTGTGTGTGTGTGTGCGTGCGTGCGTGCGTGCGTACGTGCGTGCGTGTTCTAAATTTAAAAGATATAAAATAAAATATAAAATATAAATATATAAAATACAAAATATATAATATATATAAAATATAATATAATATAAAATCTAAAAATATCTAATAAAAAACTAAAATAACTATACATATATTGTAAGAGAGGAGCGGGCAGCAGCTTCTACTTCAGTATCTTCGTTGATTACATCACATAAAAAATCTATATCATCACGAATCTCGAAAAACAGTTTTAGCGATCTCGTATGAGTCTTTGACAAACTAATTTCACGATTTCGCAAAAACTGCACCACAGAAGTCACAGAGCCACCAAAGGCGTTGGAGCTTCCTCTCTCTCTCATCCTATCACAACATTTACATAATAATAGTTTATTTTTTTATACATAAGTCTTATTTCATACAAACCAGGCACATATTACACGGTATTATTTGATACAGTGGTTTCAAACACCCGCTGCAATCTAAATTATCGATTTGTTCATAAACTAGAACATGATGTTGGCGCACCACCATACTATCATGTAACCTGCTCGCTAATCGCATGAAACACCGTGTACAGTGTTTATCAAAAATCTCATGTTCATAATAAAAATATAAAACACACATTAGTTTTGAATCATTATATGACTCGGACGAAATGTCCATCGAGGGCGGATCGGACGACTCGGACGACTCCGATGAAATGTCCTTCGAGGGTGAATCGGACGATTCGGAGGACTCGGATGAAATGTCCATCTATGAGCGCAAAGTTTTCTTTATCAGATATAACAAAAAAATGTCACAAGGATGATCGTATATATAAACTCGCGTTTTCTTCATCAGATACTACAAGATTGTCACAAGGATGGTCGCAAACTCTTCTACACGTGGTACACGCTCTTCCCAATTATATATCTTAACCTCACATCTCTCATCCCCTTCTAATTCGAGTATCACGTCTCATCTACATCAGCATTTTTCAACATCTTTAGCAGAATGAATGTAGAGCCAACATACACAGCATACATTTTATAAAGAATAGACGAAAAAAGAAATAATAAAAATCAGTAATAAAAACGGTAATTTATTTATTGCAAACATCATAGAGTACACCATCATAGAGAACATCATTTACAGCACATGTTAACAATTCACAATCTACGAGTGATTTGCCGTCAAAAGCGTCACTCTCACGTATCACTTGTGCAGCATCGTAAACGTCAGTGATATTGTTGCATTGCAAAACGCTAACAAATTGTTTAAAATTTTCATTAACAATATATGTATTCTGACACAGCCAGAAATGCATATGATCGATACAGTCTTCAAAATCAAATAAATGTACCAATGTTTGCGGTTGCATACACAAAGAATTATTAGATAATATTAATTTAACAATTTTAGATTCAGTTAATGTAATCATTTGGATAGATAGACCGCAGATCCATAATAGCTCATTTTCAGTTGATTTTACATGTCGTTCAATATCTGCACGTTTCTGTATCAATGAGTGCCAGATAACAATAGGCAATACTATTTGATTACCTCGGTTATCACCAACAAGTAATTCCACATATGACATAGCTCCGACCCTTATTCCAATCTTCAAGTATTTGTATGATGTCGAAGTTAAAACATACCTTCTTCCCAAGATACGACCCGCGTGACAAGACTCAGATGAAATGCTACAGAATTTTAGAAAAATGTTATTAAAAATATATTATTTAAAAATATTAATTTTAATATTAATATTAATATTAATATTAATATTAATATAATTACTAATATTAAAAATATTATTTAAAATTAAAACTTACTCATTCTTTGGCAGAGTGTCCATAATCAGGATAATATATGTTGCTGTAATAATTCATGTTGCTTCCTTTAGCGGAGACCACAAGCGATTGACACGATACTAAATTATTTTAAGTATTAAAACACAATTTAGCACTACAAATTGCAATGTGGATTAGGGGGTAGGGGGGTGGTGAAGGGGGTTATTATTGATACTGTATGTTTTTTTTTCTCCAAGCGCCTATAAATACAACTGCTAATTAATAATTACATCATCCCCAAAGATTTTCGCTGAATGCACTTAAAATTTTCCATGCGCCGAGGTATACGACAGCATTTTCTGATGAAATCATACCTGAATATTCTAAATGTACGTAACAAATTATCAAAAAGTAACTCGCAGCTGTATGTAATTTGAAACTACAAATTATCCATGCGCTGATGAATCTTACTAAAATGTTTAAAGTGTACGCGACAAATCGCAAAATTGTCAAGGTTAAATAACAACTATACGTAATTTGAAACCGCAAATCTTCCGAGCGCCGATGTACGGTTGCTAATATTCAAAATATGACAAATTTTTTTTTAAATGATGTCACCCATAGGTGACAATCCAACGAGATATGACAAATCACGAAATCCAGCTGCATGTAATTTGAAACTGCAAATCTTTCGAGCGCCGATGTACAACTGCTAATATTCGAAATATTGCAAATTTTTTTTTTTGACATGACGTCATCATTAGATGACAAAATCGCGAAATACGTGATAGAAACGTCTATGAATCGCGATATAAATTCGCTGCAAAGAGGTGCACCTTCATTATTTTTGAGTCGTGCATCTGGGAGCGTCTCATTTGACCACGTTGTTATTGACCACAGATACTTTTGACCACGTTGCATTTGACCACGTCGCTTTTGACCACGTTGCATTTGACCATGTTACGATTGACCACGCGTTGCATTTGATCACGTTGCAATTGACCACGCGTCGCAATTGACCACGTTGCGATTAACCATGTTACTATTGACTACGCGTCGTATTTGACCACGTCGCAATTGACCACGTTGCGATTGACCACGTCGCGATTGACCACGTGGGTTTACAACTTTCTACGCGAAGCGAGGTGGACGGGGTGGGTGAGGAAGGGAGAAGGCCGGAGGCCCCCCTTGCACTCCCCCGTGCGTGTGCGTGCGTGCGTGCGTACGTGCGTGCGTACGTGCGTGCGTGTGCGTGTGCGTGTGCGTGTGTGTGTGTGGTCAATCGCGACATGGTCAATCGCGACGTAGTCAATCGCGACGTGGTCAATCGCAACGCGTGGTCAATCGCAACGTGGTCAATCGCAACGTGGTCAATCGCAACGTGGTCAAATACGACGCGTGGTCAATCGCAACGTGGTCGAAAGATACGTGGTCAAATGCAACGTGATCAATAGTAACATGGTCAATCGCAACGTGGTGAATTGCAACGTGGTGAATTGCAACGCGTGGTCAATCGCGACATGGTCAATCGTGACGTAGTCAATCGCGACGTGGTCAATCGCAACGCGTGGTCAATCGCAACGTGGTCAATCGCAACGTGGTCAATCGCAACGTGGTCAAATACGACGCGTGGTCAATCGCAACGTGGTCGAAAGATACGTGGTCAAATGCAACGTGATCAATAGTAACATGGTCAATCGCAACGTGGTGAATTGCAACGTGGTGAATTGCAACGCGTGGTCAATCGCAACGTGGTCAAATGCAACGCGTGGTCAATCGTGACGTGGTCAAATCCAACGCATGGTTAATCGTGACGTGGTCAAATGCAACGTGGTCAAAAGTATCTGGTCAATAACAACGTAGTCAAATGACTCTCACTCGTACATCTTGTTCGGTTTGAAAACATGAAGCAAATTATGTGGGAGCAATCCATCCTGGTAAATTCAGTGCAGGAGTACATTGCGTGGAAGGCTCAATGTGACGAGTGTATCGAGTCGTTGAAAGAACAAAGTCGAATTAAACGACCACGATTATTGATCGGAAATCAACAATCGCTGATTGCTCGAATCACGCGACTCGAAGGACTGAAAAATGTGTTGCGCAGGCGTTTCATACATGCGGGTGCAAGATGTAGTTCGCGAAAAAATGGATTGATTTGGCGAGAAATAGATACGGTGTTCGAAGGCCGTATCTTGACTGGTGCGATTATAAATTATAATCATATCGAACCTTGTCAATTTTTGGAAGACGCGAGTGACATTGTGCTCGAGCACGTGCGAGACGTTATGCAAAAACACAACAGTGTGAAAGTGTATACAGTGTTTAACGGCGAGTTTGTGGCGGGCGATAAGCGCGCCAATAAATCAATTAATACGAGAAACTTTGAACTCTTGCATACATCCGATTTACGCAAGTGGTACGAGCGGCGAGTCGTCAAGCCCACTCTTGCATCGCTCGAAGAATTTCAGGAACGCGATAGCGGATGGGCATTATCGCGTGTACTAAATTTGACTGTAAATATAAATAAATATAATCCTATGTGCCGGATGTTGCATACATTACCGCAAAAGATAATAATGAAACGAGCAGTGGTTAACGTGCAATCTAAAGACAATGCATGTTTTGCGTGGGCGGTAGTGGCTGCTTTGTATCCAGCTGAAAGATACACAGACAATCATCATACCCGCATTATACAACAGTACTGAATCTCCAAAATATTGAGTTTCCAGTTACTCTTTATCAAATTAAAAAGTTTGAAATTTATAATGACATTTCAATCAGTGTGTATACCATCGAGAACAAAAATATTATCCTGTTACGCCTTACGGAGCAAAAGAGGGACATGCACGTCAACTTGCTCTACGTGCAAGATGCGCAAGATATCGGACATTTTGCATGGATCAAGAATCTATCCAGATTTGTTAGTATATATGCAACTCAGTAAACACAAAACTAAAAAATATATCTGCGATTGGTATGTATATTAAATAAAACCGTCTAAAAATATTTAAAACAAGGATAACAAATTTTAACTTTTATTTTACAGATGCATGCACTATTTTCATTCGGACGAGAAATGCAATCACATACAGTAGACTGTGGAAAGAGAACGATTGCGCTATCCGGTTACCGAGCGATAAGGATAGGTGGTTCGCATTCACCAACTTCAACAGGAAGGAGCGACTACCTTTCGTCGTGTACGCTGACCTAGAGTGGGTTTTGGCGAAAAAAGAAGAAAATTTTTATCAACATCACCAAGTATTTAGTATCGGTTATTATGTACATTGCTCGTACGATAATTCGTTGTCCGCGTATCATTTTCGTCGCGCAGCTAATTGCATTGCATAGTTCGCCGATGAACTTAAAAATTTGGGGCAACGTGTAGAAAATATTATAACAACCAATGTCCCCATGGTAAATTTTAAAACCCAAGATGAATGGAAAGAATTTCGAAGCGCGACTCAATGTCATATATGTGAGATACCTTTTGTGGAAGATGATACGAGCGTACGCGATCATTGTCATTTGACCGGACGGTACAGAGGTCCCGCACATTCAAATTGTAATCTAAATTACAAAGAATCTTTTTGCATTCCAATAGTATTTCACAATTTATCCGGTTATGATTCTCACTTTATAATCAAGGAAATAGTCACAATGTTCGAAGGAGAGATCAATTTACTTCCGATAACAAAAGAAAAATATATTTCATTTACAAAACATGTTAAAGAAGGACAAACCGGGAAATCACATTAAATTACGTTTCATAGATTCATATAAATTTTTCACAACAAGTCTCGACAAATTGGCATCTTTTCTGAGCAAGGATAAACTCCAAATTTTACAATTGGAATTTAAAAATTTATCCGCCGACGATTTCAATTTACTAACAAGAAAAGGTATCTTCCCGTGCGAGTACATTGACTGCGTAGATAAATTGCAAGATGCGTGTTTACCATCGCGAGAATCATTTTATAGCTCCTTGACTGATAACACAGTATCCGAGAGCGATTAAGCGCACGCTGATTGTGAGATTGTGTGGAAGCGATTCTTCATTCGAACGCTAGGCGAATATAGCGATTTATACCTCAAAACTAATGTCTTGTTATTAGCAGACATTTTTGAAAATTTCCACGAGAGTTGTATCAAGAGTTATGAGCTCGACCCCGCGTATTACTATACTCTTCCCGACTATACGTGGGACGCCATGTTAAAGCATACGAAAATTACATTTGAATTACTCACAGACATTGACATGGTTATGTTTATCGAACGAAGTATACGCGGTGGTCTGATTCAATGTTCCCACAGGTACGCGCGTGCTAATAACAAGTACATGCAGTCATATGACTCATCGAAACCATCAACGTACTTGATGTATTTCGATGTTAATAATTTATACGGATGAGCAATGTGTCAACCATTGCCCTATGCCGATTTTCAGTGGGTCGATAATGTTTCCAATTTTGATGTATCATCGATCGCGCTCGATTCGTCTACAGGCTACATCCTCGAAGTAGACCTCGAGTATCCGCAACATCTTCACGATTCGCACACTGACCTACCGTTTTGTCCGACACACGACAAACCACCTGGCAAGCGCGAGGACAAGCTTCTCGCAACCTTATACGATAAGAAGCGTTACGTGATACACTATCGCAACCTGCAGCAATATTTCCGTTACGGTCTTCGTGTTGCAAAAATTCATCGTATATTACAATTCACTCAATCTCCGTGGCTCCGTACTTATATAGAACTCAACACAAAATTTAGAACACTGGCGAAAAATGAATTTGAAAAAATTTGTACAAACTAATTAATAATGCCGTGTTTGGCAAAACGATGGAAAATGTGCGCAATCGCGTAGATGTTAAACTTTTAACAAAATGGGACAAAAGATACGGCGCAGAGGCATTAATTGCAAAACCAAATTTTCATAGTAGGAGCGTTTTTTCGGAAAATCTAATCTGTGAAATTACGTAAACTCGAGGCGAAATTCTACAAACCAAGTTATGTGGGTATGTGTATTCTCGATATATCCAAGACATGTTTGTATGAATTTCACCACGATTATATGATACCAATGTATCGGGAGAGATGCAAAGTCATGTACACTGACACGGATAGTCTTATATCACATTGAGTGCGACAATGTGTACGAGAATATGAAACGCGACATCAGCAGATTTGATACGAGCGACTATGCGATAGACAATGGCACGATATACCCCCCGTGAATAAAAAGGGACCTAATGAAGGATGAAAACAACGGTACCATAATGACCGAATTTATCGGGCTTAGAGCAAAAATGTACGCGTTGCGCGTGGATGGTAAGAAGGATACGGAAAAGGTAAAAGGCGTCAAGAGTAACGTTGTCGCGAGAACGATAACGTTTAACGATTACACGCGGTGTTTGAACGAAGAGATTGAAATGAGTAGTTAATCGTGTATAAGATCAAAATTGCACGAGGTATACACAATTCGCGAAACAAAAATGGCTCTAATTGTAAGTCCGTACGACGACAAGCGGTATATCGGAACCTACAACTGATACGTTACCGTGGGGATATTATAAAATACAATTGTAAATAATTGTATTTATTTATTGTAAATATATTATATATTCTGTCGTGTAAATTTATGTATATTTTTATTATGTTATTTATTTATTATAAATTATTTTTATGTATCCAAAAGTTGTGCGATTTATCAGGTCCCAACCATTTCACAAAAACAACATCTCCTTTTTTGCGTATCACCTTTTCCACGAGATATACGTTGGGGTTAGCAACGTTATGTAACTCGTATTCGTAGAATCCTTCGGCTACTGGATTTCCGCGCGAATCTTCGAGTAGATATGTCGCGGGATTAGTTTTCTATATTTTGACAATTTTAAACACTTTGACCAATTTGGTGCGTAACCTTTATCAAAAATGGTCTTGAATTTACTCAGGCGTACCGAATCACCTATTTTGAATCTCGCTGGAGCAGCAATTTTTACATTGTTGTATACCGTATTTAAAAGTTTATCAGCGATTGCAGGACATCGATAGGTTTCATATTGATAGTTCGATGTTTTTGCGCGTTATATTCTGCAACGAGTCGGGAAAACACGTCGATCCACTTGTAATTTACCATTTAGCGTAAACAATTTCCACATATTGTTCTTTAAAGTGCGGTTGAATTGTTCCACGACCGAGGCTTTCATGATGGAATACGTTGAATAATGATTAATGTTATGTTTCTTTATGAGTTTTTGTACATTTGCATTGTAAAATTCTTTTCCTCTGTCATTTTGAAAATTTTTTGGACATCTTCCACCATCTCGAATTAGTTTTGCAATCGTTTCAGACATTTCGTTTCCGCTCTTACTTTTGAACGATATGGCCCACGCATACTTGCTCAGCACATCGATAACAATGAGTAATTGAAACCTTTGTTGACTCGTTACATAAGGACGCATCTCGACCACGTCCGCCTGCCACAGGTCGTCGTATCCGCGTATTATGATGCGTCTACGCGGAAAATTTCTTCTCGCCGGAGCGTGCAATTCTTCCATGAGCTGTCGCTTTTCAAAGTTATTTTTCTTTTTTTGCATGTTTGATTGTGGCATAATAATGTAAAAGTTCATGTATAATTCTTTATGTATCTTTTCCTGTCAGATGTAGTTTGCACACGTGTCTGAAGCATTTTCTGCATTTCAAGCATCAATATCTGAAGGGTTTGCACGTGCGTTTCGAGCGCAATAATTGTTTCCTCAATTTCTTTCTGCCGATTCCTCAAAAATTTAACACTTATTTCAACGTACCGATTGTTAGCAGCGTTGTTATCATCTTTCGGTTGCACTACACGTCATATCTTGCGCAACCTTGCGTTAAAGCCGGTGCTAGTCAGACACAGAGCGTTATCTCGCACATAATTTCTAGTAATCCGTTCCATTCATAGTATGCCTTATTCGACGTACCAAGCCATACTCCAAATTTATTAATTGGCATTTCAATACAAAATGTATTGACAGAATGACTAGTATCGTCAACATGCAGTTTAATTGATTATAAGACCCGCCTTGCGAAGCTCTTCAATAATTGACAAGATTTCATTGTCACGGGCATTGTTACCTGCTCGACGCGAAGCTTCCAATAGCTGCAAACAATCTACCAATTCGTTGGGATCATTCCAATGCACGTATTCAATTTTATTCTCACTCAGTGTCATAATGCGTGGTAAGTTTATACCTTTTCCAATTTTTCTTTTATAGGAAATAATGAAGCGATTATATATTTATATTTGTATCCTTTGTTACCCAATATTGGATTACACACATTGTTACCATGTCTATGTGCGTTTGTCGCCAGTAATATACTTTTATATTTATGCATATCATTCTCTGTATATACTGCATCGTCGGAAATTCTTTTGAAAATTAATTTGTAGAGACCCGGCGTCCCCGCATATTTTACTCCATCAATGATTATATTATCATTCTTATCCACTTCGAAATATTTATCACCGAGCATCATTCCTTCGTTGGAAAACTTAACACTGTATACGTAATCGATCTCGTTATTTTCATTTTGGTTCAAAATTGCTCCGATATATCTTTGTCTGAGCGGACCAAGATGTTCCCGCAACATATTCCGACTTTCGAATGTTTGTAATTGACGTTGAACCGACGTCACAATCACTTCGAGCGTGTACAGTTTTTATCGAAGTGGATTGTTTCATTCGCTTTGATTGATTTGGTGTAGAAGTTATCAATGAATCGTTTGATCGTTTTCGTCCTCTGTTTGATTTTTTTTCATAAGTCAATGAAATGTTTGATCGTTTCTGCTTTATGCTCTCTTGTTCTTCTCCAGGTATATCAAATGGCTCGACTTTCGACGCATCAGATTCCATATCGATGGTATTCTCAACAATTTGTTTTAGAGGTTCAGTGATTGGCTTAAAATGTCTCTCCAAAGCGACGTCTTCAATTTTACCAGTTTTTGAAGCGCGATATTTTTTGCGAATTGATTCGCTCGTTTTTGCAATCTCTCACAATCTTATTACGTTCATAATCATTGTTGTTTATCATGATGAATATTTTGTAGACGTTGTTAGACTGATGTGAGCGACTAACCGCTCTACGGTATCGCAAATTCATTAAATCCTTTTCTATATCGTCCATTGGTCAGTGAGCTGTCTTTATCAATAACTACGAATCCATACTTGTGCTGCCAACATTTCTGACATAATGCGTGAAAATCGTTGTATGACATGTCAGTATTTACGTGATCATTCTACATATGTTTTAGGTTTGTACTATCCTGTTTAAATAAAATCAGCAGGTTCGCATTGTCGCGTATAAAATGTTTGGGTATCTTGGCATACGTTTGACAAAGATAAAAACAGTCGACGCTCGAGTGTCGACCCATTGCAAAGTACTTTCTTATCGTATTTTGTTTATCGCACGCCACGTCATCAAAGATAAAAATGGAATTCGGAAGCGCCTCGTTTGGAGGAACGACTTCACTATTATTAGAGAATGTGAAATAACCAATTTGTCTATCGGTGTGAATAAATTTTCCAAATATTGATATTTCGATTGTTGAAACGATTTGGAGTACAGGTTCTCAAAGCGAACACCGTACGGACTTTCAGTTAGACTTATCAATACATTAGTCTTACCACAATTCGAAGGGCCGCAAATAATACCGCGTATAGTAATTAGCAACATGTTTCCATGCTTGCGTATTTCTTTTTCAAGCAATAGTCTATTGTAAAAATTTATAACTTGATTATTATCGTCGCTTGCAGCACAAACCGCATTTTGAGAATGAGTCATCGGAGGACCTATTTATAGATGTGCACCGAATCGAAATCGTTCAATATTGAAAATGTTTTTTTATCTGTCGGATGACAGTGATATTCTCGAGCTTACCTCTGAACAGTTGCAATATATATCAAAGATTATTTTATTGAGACAGTTTAACCGCTACGTAGAACGACTGTGGGACAAACTTCCCGAACATATAAATGTTGATTCTGAAGTACGACGGTATTGTAGATGTTTGCGACATTATAATTTACCGTGGCAGCAAACACATATCGACAGTCCAGCACCATTTATAAAAGATTGTTACAAATGTCAGCGAGAATTATAAGAGGTAACAGTCTGTTGAATTGTGCGATAAACGCGCTTCCTATCGAATTGCATATTCTTGGATATCAGTTTTGCGGACCGAGAACTCGTTTAAGGGGGAATCTCTTTTTTTTGGTAAAAAAAAACGACTTTTTTGGGAATTTTTTTTAGCAAAACTATGCGGTGTTTTAATTTCATCTTTTCCGGATGTTTTTATTATATATTTATTTATTTAAAAATATTTTTTTATTAAAAATATCGCCTGTTATTCTTGCTCATTTATGATGCCGCGTGGAGTGCCTTAATCGCTGATTGACACGATATCTATCCTTGAGATCATTTAAAACAAAAAAATTAAACGGTGTTTTTTTCTGTATACGTGTAGTTATCGCCTGAACTAGAAGTAAGCAAAAAAAAATTTTTTTGAGAAAATGGCGACTTGTCAAACTTAAATAATCGATTTTACTCTTAAAATTGGTAATTTATTTTGCAATAAAAAAAAAAGTATATAACGTATCACTTTTTCTTTAGTTCACGCCATAGAGGGATGTTTTCTGAACATACAGTTAAAATTTCAAGTCAATCGATTGAATAGTTTTTTAAAAATCATGTCAACCAGTTGTAAAAAAACCTGTTTCGAGAAAAACGCGTTTAAAGTTTCAAGTTGAGTTTATGAAGATATATCAAGTACTTACAGCTAATCTGCTATACCAGGGCCATACTGTATGCCTTCTTCTTTTTTTCTTTCTCTTTCTTCTTTTCCTTTTGTCAACACAATGAAATCTATTCACATTGAATTGACCACGCAGCAGGGAGTTCAAACAGCTGTTGTCCGCTTCAAAATATATTTGCGCGCCGAGTCGGTTCACGGTTTATAACTTTCACAATTTAATTAATTTCAAATTAAAACTTTACAGAAGTATTTTCAAGACCTTAAACTACAAGATTCCGTAAAAAAAATCGATATTTTTTACCAAAAAAAAGAAATTCCCCCCTTATAAAAACGATTGGCTAGAGGTGCTCGAGGTATCAATCCATTGAACGCCGCGTGTCGCGAGCACAATATAGCTTATTCGCGAAGCAACTATCTCGGCGAACGACACGTTGCGGATCGTATACTAACTGTGAAGGCGCGGGAACGTATTACCGCGAGGGATTCGACTCTTGATGAAAGAGCGGCTGCTACGGCTATTTGGACAACCATGAAGACAAAAACGAAATTTGGTATGGGAATGAAGATAAAAAAATCACAGAAAAAGAAAAAGATATTGAAAAAACGAATACTACCAGTAGCGGAGCGTGGTGGTATTTTACGATTTTACGATTGTTGGGAGTAGTCGGTTCTTTGGCTGGTGAAGCAGCGGAATCGCAAAAGCGGTAAACGATAGCAAGGCCGCGCAACGCCAACTCGAAGAAATGCAACGTCACAATCGTGCTATGGAAGGTCGTGGATTTTATCTTGCTCTGTACAAGCGAGGACGGGGGTTCTCAACGACTGCTAAGAAAAAAAAACGTTAAAAATACCTGTGGGTGTAACAACTAACGTACAATTGGAACAACTTGCAAGACATATGCGTATACCTTTCTTTAGAGGCGTTTTCATGCGCAATAATTTACCGATAAGCGGTGTGCGACGAAACGAGAGCGGCATTGTTAATTTGGACGACGTTAAGGACTATGATATTCAATGGGTAGCATACGCAAAGAGGGGGAATGATGTTATATATTTTGACAGTTTTGGAAATCTTAGACGGCCTGAAGAATTGGTGCAATATTTTTGACAGAATGTAAGAAAAATTGAATACAATCGCGCGTCTTGTCAAAATTATAATCAAAGTATTTGCGGACAATTGTGTCTGCAATTTCTTCAAACGATTAAATTTAAAGCCTAACACTCTACTGTCATGACTCAGTATTTGACATGTCACTGATACTTACGTTGACTGGCAAAAGTAGCGTTCTTGCTGTAAGCCACTTTCCAGCCATAGATTTGAACGATGATGATTACGAACTTGGTTTAACGGATATTAAAACTTATCATACGATACCGAACGTGCATTCCTCGAATAATAAATTTCATTTTGACAACGACGACAAGGAAATTATGATTCCCGAAGGATCGTACGAATTGTATGGTATAAATGAATATCTAACGCATGCAATTTTACAATTCGATTCCCACAACATTGTTAATAACAATAATGAGAAATATCCAATAGTGATTCGCGCTAATCATAATACGTTGAAAAGTGAAATTAAATGCGCATATAGAATAAATTTTAATAAGCCCAACAACATAGAATCGTTGTTGGGATTCTCGAATCGTGTATTGCAACCGCGGAAATGGTACAAATCGGATGTGCCGATAAATATTAAAAACGTAAACATTATTCGTGTAGAATGCAGTGTGACCGCTGGTGCATACAGCAATAGCAAGCGCGTACACACGATACATGAATTTTTTCCAAGCGTACCACCGGGATATAAGATATCGGAAACACTCGCACAAATCATTTATCTACCGATCATAGTGTGAAGCATTACTAATTTAACGATACATGTTGTGGATCAGGAGGGTCGATTGCTCGATTTTTGAGGAGAGGAAATTACCGTACGACGACGTCAAAAATAGTATACTCGTGTTGAACAAAACGGAGCACGCGAGAGACAATATCTTTACGAGGGACAATACTTTTGCGAGGAGGCGAGCGGTGTCTGGTGACTATAATCAGGTGTCTGGTTACGCTGAAAAGAAGCTCAGCGCGTTGAATCGTAAATTTTTAAAGTCTTTGGGATTCGTCGTACGAAATAATTGAAAAAATGATTGACATTTTGAACATTGGAAGCGAACCGATCTTTGACGACCGTATAGTAAAGATTGAAACTCATACATACAATCCATACGCAAATACAACACTTGCATATAGCGATGAGATACGGATACCTATACAGTATCAGGATTTGTACACGTTACCGTGCGAAAGCTTCCTTTACGTCGAGGGAAAATTGACGATAAGGTAAAAGGATGAACTAATGACATTGGGAAATAATTGCGTTGCATTCATGTTTGATGAACTTTGATATGAACTCAACGGTGTGGAAATTGATCGCAACAGAAACGTTGGAATAACTTGCACGATTAAAAACTACATCTTCCTAACACACGAGAAGAGAGAAGTAAAATCTTGCACAATACTGCGTGAAATATAATTGCAAATAATGGTGGTGAAGATTATTTCAATTTTTGCGTGCCGCTGAACATGTTGCTGGGATTTTATGAAGATTATAAGCGCGTTATGATTAACGCTCGTCATGAATTGATTCTAATACGTTCGCACAACGACAACAATTGTCTATTTAGAGCTCAGGCGGCTGAAGCTGAGATTGAATTACTCAAAGTACAATGGCGTATGCCTCACGTAATATTGAATGAAATTAGTAAACTGTCCTTGCTACGAGCGTTGGAGAGCGGTAGATACTTGAACATGAGTTTCCGCTCATAGGATCTATACGAATTTTCTTTGCTACACAGTACGATCAAGCATTCGTGGATTGTGAAAACTGCCTCTCACCTGGAGAAACCGCGATACGTAATCTTTGCACTACAGACTGATAGAAAAAATGTTGCGTCGAAAGATATTACCAAATTCGAGGACTGTAAATTGGCAAACGTTAAACTCTATCTAAACTCTGAATTTTATGCGTATGATGATTTAAATTTGGATTTTTGATAAAAAGAGATACGCTATCTTATTCGACATGTACTCGCGTTTTCGTAAATTTTATGACGGATACAATAATGATAATGCATTATTTACCATGGCAAAAGTTTTAGAGTGCGGTTCTCTCACGGTCATTGACTGCTCGCGACAAAACGAATCTGTTAAAAATGCCATCGTGGACGTAAGGATAGATTTGAACGTTAGCAACACGTACCCGCAAATACTACCGCATATGTTCTCATCTTGCACGATCGCATTGTTGAATATAACCTGTTGACAAATGTTGTCCGCAAAATTACATGAATCAGGAATAATCCTCTCCAACGTTAAAAGATTATAAAACTTGCGATACTCGATGATCGACATTAGTCATCCGTCGTAGTTATCGCCAATATCTTTTCATTATGGTTGTGCCAACGTTTGTGGATCTGCAAGGATTTATCATTGGAGGAAAATTTATCGTGAGAGAAATTGCGTTTCTGACAAAGGAATCTGTACTCTCTCATTATATTTTTACGAGTCTTACACCATTCCGTTTGCTCACAAGATCTGAGAGATCTCAAATTGCATGGTCGATTAAAAAATATTACAATCTGCAATGGGAAGATGGAAACATTCCATACTACATGGCCAAACGTTTAATCACTGATGTCGTGACGTTGAAAGATGTATCTTCTTGAATATATGTTAAGGGACATGAAAAACGAGAATAGTTGGCAAATTTACTGGAAGATGATGCAAGAATCGGCCTTATTATCGAGACATTGGATAACGACTATGAAGACATTCCTTCTTTAAATAAATTAGATGTTACTCTGCGCTGTGATAAACATGTAAGAAATTATGCTTTACAAAATGTATTTAAAATATTGATGGTCGAATCATCATCATAAAGGTTCGATCAATCCATATTTAAAATAAACTATTGTTAAAATACATGTGTTATTATTTTTTTTATAGTTATTATTATTTTATCCTCTCTTTGTAACATGTATTATATTACAGTACATGATGCATTTTACTGTTAGTCAACATTTTTAGCAGGCAATAGACGTGGAATATTTAACATCTTTAAACATGTAGTTGATTTATCGATCAATGACCGATCATGGTTTGTTTGATGTTGATCGATGTTTGTTTGATGTACGATAGTGGTTCAAACATGGTTGGATCGATCTGTAGCAAGTATTATATATCTTAGCCATGTATACATCTGTGTGGTGAATATTACATTTCAATACGTGATGCAGCTGTATCTGGTCTTATATTTAAATTCATGATATTAAAATGTTTATTTGATGTATGACAGTGGTTCAAACATAGTTGGATCGATGTTTCAATCGATGTTGATCAATGTTCAATAGATGTCTGATACTTATTTGATTGTGTCGCTATTTAATTATAATTATCTGTATGAATGCTGTGTGGAGCGGCAGTTCACGTCAGTTTTTAATTTTTTATCAGCTGTGAAGAGTAAGCATTCGTACTAACTCTTATGTCATGCACATTCGCTACTCTTTTTTACCGAGACGTTACCTAGCCCTTGTTGGAGCTATCATAGTGTCTGACTGTGGTCCAGTGAAGTGACGTGATTAAACAATTTAAAACATGTCAAGAATAATGTCTTTTCTCGACGCTGTTTTCGAGACAAGATACCGTCGCCTGGGACTTTGCTGGGTGAGAAATTTGGCTCGTGTCCTGTTCCAGGCGTTACTGGACGTCTTATTCAACGATGTAAGTAGTTTTTATTATTTTTATACGTTTTATCTTTTATTTATAATATATTTATACGCTTTTATCTTTCACAGCCATACCAATATCGTCATCATCACATCCTAATCGACGGGGTAAGTAGTTTTTATTATAAAATCCCGGCGGTTGTGATAACATTGATAATGCTGTAAAAGATAAAAGCATATAAATATATTATAAATAATATGCTTTTATCTTTTACAGCATTATCAATGTTATCACAACCTCATCCCGGGGTACATCAATATCGCGCACATGAAGGAGGTGCGCGGGGTGCGGGCCTATTGCCGCGATTGTGAAGAATGGGAGGATTTATGGGGCGAAAGCCCCATAGCTCGCGCCGTGGATGAGTTTTACTCGTACATATACAGGGATGTGTTTTACTTCCGCAGGTTATTCGAGGAGGAGCCCTAGTGTAAATATCTCCATATAATATGTCCAAATTTTTATAAAATATATTTAATACTAGTAAAAATTGTGTTTTTTCTGTTTTAGAGTCAGTGTCCGCTTTTCCTTCCCCACATTTTTTGTATTAGATTTTAGATTTTTATTATATATTTTTAGATTCAGTATTATATTTTATATTTGTTCGAAATTGACGAGCAATATAGACAGCATAGTCAACAACTAATAACTGTCGGACATATATAGTTTGCTTGAGCCTCCTGTAGGTTGGGTAGAAGGCGTTAACAACGCAGAGACGAGAGCGTGTGTGTGCTCGAACGAGACAAGAACAGTAGTAGAGTGAGAGTAACGGTCATGTTACAGTTGATATTCACAAACTAATACGAAATGTTGTAGAATAAGACGAACATACAGGTGCAAAGTTTGATTTGCGTATATCACACTGAACGAAGATTCACTTGAGGAATCTTACGCATCACCGTCACGTAAAAACTCGGATCGTGACACGGGTGATATTACATTCGAGACGATTGTGCGCAATCAGGCCATAACAGATCCTTTCGCGAAAGTTCTAAAGGCGTCAACGGCCGAACCTGTGTCCAAGGAGTGCTGCAGAGCATTAGCCTGAAGACTATCCTTACTTCTGTAAGTCTAGGGGGTACAAAGGTACCGACCCAATTCTCTATCTTATTTTCTTAAAATAATAAACGAAGAGAAAGAGAGAAAACAACGCATTATTAGAAACTTGATGATAAGTCTGTTCTACCCATAAGTTTTATTTGTATGTGTGCAGCAAGGATTGTACTCTTTAATTGCTTTGTATAAAACTCAATTAATTTTTGTTACGGATAATCAAAAATATGTTCCTTCTCTATAAAATAACGATCTAATTTAATGTTATTATTGTTTGCGAAATAAGAATGAGTTGTTAGAAGAGAATTCTCGATTCCTTTTAATTATTAATTTATGTTAAGATTCTCATATCTATAATAAAGCTTTTAGTTAGATTTACTGTACAATAATTTGTTATAGTTAAATATATGTTTATTCGACTTATATTTATTAATTTTACTATACTAAAATTATTCATTCTATTTGAGTTACAAAATATATCTTAATTTCAATAGTCAAATATATCGTTCATTGTATATCAAGTTATTATTTACTTTATTTATTCTATTCCTTTTAAACATAAAACATTGGTCCTTCGAGCCGGATTGAGTTATCGACAATATGAGATTAAGTCACATTTATAATCATATCGAGCTACAATTTGAGCTCGCTGATATTATTGCTCAGTCGTATGACAATTTTGTTAAAAATGGATTAAATAATGTTTCAACTCAGAGAGTGCATGCTCCCCTCTCTACACTAAAGGATGATTGGGAACGGTTTTCCCTCGAGCATAAAGCTAATAATTAATATTGCGCTCAACGAATTGAAAATTGAAGAAAAGCTTGAATTGCATGCTCATTCTTATTTTACAAAAAATCTCTTCGCAACAACCCTTGAACAATATGTTGAAAATGTTGAAAAATTGAATTCTCTGACTGAACATGAGCAATTAAGTATTACAAGCACATCTTCTCAATCAGTAGCTGTAGCTTCTTCCGGACTCTCAGTCTTTTACCATCATGCGCGGCTTCCAAGAATCGATTTACCAAAATTTAACGGTACGCCTTCGGAGTAGCTATCATTTAAAGATTTATTCAATTTGCTTGTAAGATTGAATTCTACCTTAACATCCGTATAAAAACTACATTATTTGAAAACCAGCTTAACTGGTTCTGCGGCTTCTTTACTAAAAAAATACGATGTTGTTTGTGGATAATTTTCAACAATCGTGGGTAGCATTAATATCGTTTTATGAAAATAAACGTTTATTGGTAACGCCGCATAAAATTCATTGCTTTTTCTTAAATGAATTAATAAGGAATCTGCCGTTGAATTGGAGAAACTGTATATCCACATAATGGAAATCTACCGAACATTAGAAAATCTACAACATCCTGTATTGACATGGGACGACTTTTTGGTCCTTCTAACTGTACAGAAATTAGATCCTGAATCGGTTAAGGTTTGAGAGCAACATCTTGGCTCTTCCAAAGAATTGCCTACTTGGACTCAGCTTCAGGAGTTCTTTGTTTCACGTCTACTGTCGTTGCAGGCTTACGAAAAGTCTCATCCTTGTAAATCTTTTGGTCTAACGTCTCAAAATCCTATAAAAGCACATTATCAAGGTACTACGAAGTACAGTAAATCGAACAATGCTAGATCGTACTCAATTTGTAGTAAAAATCATTTTACTGTCAGCTGCCTCCAATATGTTAATAAGACATTAATTCAACTGGCTTTAATTCGAAAACTAAGGTTATGTTTTAACTGCCTTCGGAAGCATCTTGTGAGTCAGTGTACTTCATCCAATTGTTGTCAAAAGTGTGCAGCGAAGCACCATACTACCATCCATAACAAGAAAGATCAGGATGTCAATCCAACAAATAAATCGAAGGACAACAAAAAAGATAACACCGCTACGACTGCGGAAACTTCCAAAGCCACATGCATATGCAAAAGAACAATACTCTTCGAATGTATTACTTGCAACCGCTATCGTTAAGATAATGTCCCCTAACGAAGAAATAATAGAAGCACGTGCTCTTATAGATCAAGGATCTGAAGTTTCCTTGATTACCGAACGATTAGTGCAAATACTATGTTTATCCAGAAAATCATCATCCATTCCATTAATAGGCATCGGAGGTCAACAGACTAGTAAGACTAAGGGTATTACGTCCTTTATCTTATTTTCACACTTTGAATCAACGTTTAAATGTGTAGTTCAAGCTCACATTTTACAAAGTTAACAGGTTCCCTCCTTTCAGTTTTGATAGAACATACTTGGAATCATTTGGATAATTTGATATTAGTTGATCCTCTGTATCTTAAACAAAGGCCCATAAACTTGATATTAGGAAGTGACGTTTATTATCAAATAATAGAACAAGACATTATCAAAGGAGTTTCCCCGATCGCTCAACTTACCAAATTAAGATGGATTATATCGGGACCTTCAAACGCAAATAGTTCCATTAAAATGGCTTCCGGCTTCTATGTACATATTGAAGATGATCTTTATAAATTGTTAAGAAAGTTTTTGAGAAGTAGAACAAATAGCTACATCTTCAACAACACTGCTAACAAAGGAGGAATTGTCCTACGACAATCATTTTAAAGATACACATTCACGTGACGAAAATGGAAAATATGTAGTTGAACTGCCTAATCAATGTGTTGAACTGTTGGGAGATTCAAAAATAAAAGCATATCGCTTAGTTAATCGACTATTTCACAAGTTTCAGAAAGATGCAACATATGTTCAGTATTACTCATTGTCAGATTTTATTAAGGAATATGAAGCCTTAGATCATATGCGTCTAGTATCGGATACTCAACCTGAACCTAAACACGCATTTTATCTGCCACATCACGGTGTAGTACGAGAACAAAGTACAACAAAAGTACGAGTCGTATTTATTGGTTCTAACCCCACGACGTCTGGGTATTCATTAAATGATATTTTACATACTGGAGAGAAACTTTAAAAAGATTTATTCGATGTACTTATATGGTTCAGGCTCTTTAAATATGTGTTCTTCTCTAATATAGAGAAAATATTCAGGCAAATTAAAGTACATCCAAATCATTGAAAATTTAAAAGGATACTGTGGATTGATGAGGAAAAACGAGTTCGTACATGCGAATTAAAAACTGTCACTTATGGGCTAGTTTGCTCTCCGTATTTAGCTCTACGCGTCTTATCACAACTAATAGAAGATGAAGAATCTAGATTTCCATTAGCGGTATCAACTCTGCAAAAAGGACGTTACGATATTTTTGGCGGAGCTGATTTAATCACTGAAGCTCAACAAAAGGTCGACCAACTAGATAAACTTTTCACGGTGCGCGGCTTTAAATTACGAAAATGGATTAGTAATCATCCAGACGTTCTTCAATCTATTTCCATCAAAGATCAAATTACTTCATCTGTTGTAAATATTGATGAAAACATGGTATACTCTAGGTTTATGTTGGCAGCCATCTGTCGATACCTTTCGGTTTACAGTAAAACCCTTTACCTTTTTTTTTCACCCAGGGGAAATTTCCAAGGAGATTCCCAGTGTTCGCGGGGACGGTACACTGGGTTATGTGGGTTTTAGGGGCGCTTAGATATTGTGCGCGCCCCCGACTCACTAAGTCGATCACTCACTATCCCTGCAGTGGTTTGGCCCGGGCTTTTTCTCGAGACCCTCCGGGAACGTGCATTTGCATTACTTCCGGAGGGTTCTTAGCCTATGTCTGCCCGTGGAGTCTACGTCCGGCTGATGTGTCCGGACGCGACCCCATTCCTCCCCCATGTGTAGCGGAGGGAGGAGGCCTTCCTGTCGTTAATCGTAGCGCAGAGAGGGGGTCACACTCCCTCGGGAGGGAAAGAGATACTCCCTCAGGAGAGAACGAGGGCTCGAATTTTCCGCTCGAACCCCTGTTCTTATGCCCAAGTCCCAACACTAGGTTGAGAGGGCGGTCTCATCTATCTGCGGCGGCGGCGGAATCTACGACGGATTCTTAGAATTCTTCCTTGCCGCGGTTGTCGTCTGTGTCGTCGCTGTCGCTGCTCAAAGCAGCTTCTCTCTCCCTCTCGACCACCTCCTTCTGCGTCATTACAGATTTGCAGAAGGAGGTGACCGCTGCCCAGGCTTCGTCGCTCTCGACCATACGAGAGACGACGGCCGAGAGCGACAAGTCCATCCCGATAATGTCTTGAAGGACACGGCGCTCTCTAGCCCACGCTGGACAATATTCCAGCGTGTGCTGTGTCTATTTGATTCGTTAGGATTTCTGTCTCCAATCATTGTAACAGCCAAGATCATCATTCAAGAGCTATGGTCCATTAAGTTGGATTGCGACGATTCACTGCCGGAAGAGATAACTAAAAAAATGGCTTAATTTTATCGAAAATTTACAAGAAATGTCAAAGCTTTCAGTTCCCCGATGGACAGAATATACTTCATACTGCCAATTTGAAATTCATGGATTTTGTAATGCATCGCAAAAGGCCATGGCTGCGATCATTTACCTAAGAGTAACACATGAAGACGGAAGCATTACTTCAAATATTTTAGCTTCAAAAACAAAAGTTGGTCCTTTAAAAAAGATGACCATTCGTCGCTTGGAATTATCTGAAGCCTTTTAACCCACCTTTTAATCAAACGTGTGGTTCAAATACTAAAAATCTTAGAGTTTAAGAACTTACCTTTCTCTACTTATGGACTGATTCTTCAATAACTTACACGTGACTAAATAATCATCCCGTTGGAAGGAATTTATACAAAACAGAGTGTACTATATATAAAACAGTTACCGCAAGCAAAATGGCGATTCGTCAAGGGAACGGAGAACTCCGCTAATTTAGCAACAAGAGGGTTAACTCCGATACAATTATATCTTCTAACTGTTTGGTGGCAAGGACCCCATTGATTATCCCAATCATCTGACTCTTAGCCTAGCACAAGTTTTTCCCAGCCCATTCAAAAGGATCTCGAAGAACGAATGAAACAGGTCAATATGGTTATATATTCACCAAAACAATGAGATCTATTGGATAGATATTCCAATCTGACAAAACTATTCCGCATCACCGCGTTATGTCAAAGAGCAGCTCTTAAATTTAAGAAAGATACAAGTACAGTCTCTGGCCCACTCACTGTTGATGAATTAGAAAAATCAACTCATTTCTGGGTTAAGAGGATACAACAACAATACTTTTCTCACGAACTAGATATTCTTCATAAAGATTAACTCTTACCTAAATCAAGCTCTCTACTTCGTCTCACACCATTTATTGACTCTGTAGGACTACTTCGTGGCTGATTAGGGAATTCACTGATTACATTTGCTGAACAGCATCCGTTATTCTTACCCAAGAGTTCTACATTTACCAACCTACTTATTTCCCATACTCATTTACGTACCTTCCATGGTGGTACTCAAAGCACATTGGCATACCTCCGAAACACCTACTAGATAATAGGAGGGAGAACTACAGTGAGAGCTTTTATCCTTATTAAAAATTATTAGAATTATTATAATGAAAATAATAAATGCATTATTTCTACATTATGTTGTAATAAAATACATGTTATATGATATATTTAACAGATGCAAATTGTGGATAGCAGTATGTAACAAGAAAGAATTATATAGCAAGGATCCTGTTACGCTATATAATAATTATAGAATATGCAAGAAACATTTTAATAATAAAATGTTTTTGAATTTTGAAAAAACAAGAGCCACACGCTATTCCATCGTCAAATGATAATATTAGTACATATATATCAATTATTCTATTATTCTTAGTATTATTTTAATATAAATCTTTTATAATATTTTTGATTTTTATATTCTATTTTTTAAAAATATTATTAATTATAATTAATACATATATGTATTCATTTAAATATATTTATTTAAATATTATTAAATTTATTAGATGATACAGTACATATTGAATCAACACATGCAAATACATCAACGAGTACAAATACAAATATTATGATTTCTTTGGAAGATCAATTATTAGACAAAGAAAAAGACCAGTCTTTAGGTATGTTCATATATAAAAACATTTATTATTACAATTATAAAAATAATAAATAATAACAGTAACAATAAATTACAATAAATTAGCAATAATAAATAATAACAAGAATAGTAATAAATCATTAACAATAAGAATAAAAATAAATAATTTACAATAATTTGCTTTTTTTCTTTAAATATAATAACAATTGTGGGCGCTTCGCTTATACGGGGACCTCGCTTGATCCTGGTTGCGCAGAAGAAAGGTATGAAGGTTGTAGTAGCCGGTGTTGTTTGTTATAGTAGTCAAGTTTATTTACATCTATTTACAGTATTATTTGGCCCGTACGGGCCAGTGGAGGCTTGTGTGCAAGCCTTTACAAGGTACGCTCGCGGCAGGTGATGCGCGGTTTGGTCTTTGTGTATCTCAGGGGCCCCCAGCGATCTAGACGATTGTTATTTTCGTCTACTGGCTCCTTTGATGGCGTTGGAGCTATCGGCTGGGTACCTACAATAGCGTACGTCGTCTCCCAGTCGTTCGCGTACTGGGTGCCGGTAGTTTTGCTTCTGTGGTCGTGCTGCACTCCTCTCTCTGTGGTGTCCGGTCCGACTTGGATACCCCGGCTAGTTGCGCTGTACGTTGTCTGAGTGACCTTGTACTCTGCGGTTTCCCTGGTGACGGTGGCAGCGGCGATAACAGCTGCGGGTATTCCCCTTGGTAGGAAGGAGATGTGTAGCGTATTCGGACGTCCCACTGGTGTAGCAAGGTCCTCGGTGCTCTGGTCCTCGGCTTGTGTGGCAGCTCGATCTCCACTAGTCTCCACGGCAGGAGGTGAGAGGTGAATCCCACTCTCCTCGGTGGCTGTGGTCTTTGATCGTCCGGCGTTTCTTGCTGTCTCCTCGGGAGCCCAGGCGATCGGGGAGCGGACGTGGAATCCTGCTCGGCCTGTCCGTCAGCTCGTGTGCTAGATGTAGAGCGTCCTCGCCAAGTACTCGTGTTCGCTGCTCGTGGAGCTCTGCTTGCGTGTGCTCGGCGCGCGGCTTATATACCCCTGGACGCGGAACTCGCGAGGATCGTGCTCCGTGCTTGCGCCATATAGCGGCGCGCTTCGGAGTTGTACTGCATGCGCGCGTGGGCCGTGTAATGCTAGTTGCGCGTCTTTAGGTGTGGTGACATTGTCGCCACAACAATAATAATAATATTAACAATAACAAAAATAATAATAATAATAACAATGATAAAAATAACAATATTAATAATAATAAATATTCGCAAAGTACACTAAATTACATTAATATTTAGAAAAAACAAAAAAAGATGTAAACGTACAAACACCATTGATGTTATCAGCAACATCACCCAGGGAATTTAAAATTCGAAATAAATTAAGGCAAACTGAAAGAAAAGTAAAAAAATGGAATTGATATTGAAGAAGAAAGAAAATCCGGAAATAAATATAAATTTATTAGACATAGCAATAGATAAATTTTTTCTACCAACAACAGCAAATTTTATAAAAGAACAAGCACGTTTATTTAAAGTAAATACCAAAGGCAGAAGATATAGTGATGTTTTGAAACAACAATGTTTGTCGTTATATTTCTCTAGTCCTAAAGCTTATAAAACGGTTTCAAAATTATTTTACTTGCCTCATCCCGCAACGTTAAAACGATTTACTCGTACCTTTTATCTACCTCCAGATATTCAAAATATAGCATCAAATACTAAAAATTAAAACTGAAACATTAAATGAAATTGATAAATATTGTACTTTATGTATGGATGAAATGTCTTTAAAAGCACATTTATTTTATAATTCAACGAGAGACAAAGTTATAGGTTTTGAAGATTTGGGGGTAGATAATAGGTCTGAAAAATGTTTGCCTGCATGTAGTGTTGCTATAATGTTAGTCAGAGGCATATGCCAATCTTGGAAACAACCATTAGCATATTTTTTTTCAAATTCAACTATTAGTAGTTCTAATTTATTAAATATTTTGCAGCTATAACTGGTTTAAGAAATATTGGTTTAAAAGTTTTATGTGTTACCTCAGATGGGTTCCAATTTTATAAAGCTGTCTGAATTACTACATATCAATATTGAAAAACAGTACTTTGAAAATAATAATAAAAAAATATATTTTATATATTTGATGTACCACACTTAATAAAAGCAATAAGAAACATTTTATTACTACATAGTTATGTAGATGGTGACAAAGTTACATCGTGGCAATATATAATAGATTTGTACAACGCTGATAAAAATCAACAATATCGTCTTGCTCCTAAGTTAACAGAGGCACATGTCAATCATAATAATTTCCAAAAAATGAAAGTTAAACTTGCTACTCAGGTTTTAAGTGCCACTGTTTCAGCTGCTTTTAATACATACATAAGTTTAGGCGTATTACCTCTCAAAGCTACATTTACAGCAGAGTTTATAGAACGTTTTAACAAATTGTTTGATATTTTAAATTCCTCTACACTTTATAATAGTAATCCTAACAAAAAAGCATTCACAAATTCAAATGAACAAAAGATTTTTTTAAATGATACATTATCTTTTTTGCAACGTATAAAAGTTATTACTAAAACTGGAAAAGATATCACACATTCAATCAAATCTATTAAATGTTGGATGATTACTATTAAATCGTTGCTTCAATTATGGGAAGAATTAGAAAAATCTCAGAGTAATATAAAATTTTTGTTTAAAGACGTTTAAATCAAGACGCATTAGAGAATTTCTTTGGCGCTGTGCGTAATCAACATGGTAATGCATTTAATCCTACTTCAATACAATTTTATTACTCGTTTAAAAAATTATTTTGTATAAATTATTGTCAAGTTAACACAGGAAATTGTGAAATAGATACAGATGAAATGTTAGTTAAATGTTCAAATTTTCATAAAACAGATATGTTAGAAATTCAGACAGCTAATAATAACGCTTTTGTTAATATGGAAATAGATAATTATGAATACCGTAATATGGCAATAACTGAAGAAAATGCATTCAGGTATATTTGTGGGTATTTATTAAAACGTTGTTTTATAAAGCATATATGCAAAACATGTAAATTACTTTTATAGGAAAATAGTGATTTAGACAATTCAAAATTATATAGTTACTTCAGAGCATATGACAATACAGAAAATACATTTGGCCGTTTGCATATTCCAAGTTCTCTCTTTCTGCAGTATATTAAAGAAATGTATACAAAATTTTTTGAAAATTTTTTTATTATAAAACAATCTAATGTAGTGCAAAAGTTTATAATCATTTTATCAAAAATAGAATTTTCTCATTCATGTTTTAATTTTCCAAAAAATTATTTAATTAAATTTTATATTAGAGTTTGTTTATTTTATACTTTAAAATTTACCAACCGAGACTTTAAAGAACAAAAAAAAACATAATAAAAAAATAAGAATTTTGCAAAATAAATAAAATATAGTAGTGCAATATTTAATTTATGGTTATGTTTATTTTATTTATGTTTTATGCATCATTTCCATTTTATTTCCATTTAACAAAAGCTTTCTTAACTAATTATCTATGAATAAATGTATATATTATGCCTGTATACAAATGTATGTCTATATTTACTAATATATATTAGTATGAATGTATATTTACGAATGTATATTATCTATAAGTAATAATATATAAATGTAAATAAATGTAAATAAATGTAAATATATAAATACGTAAATAATTTACATAATTAACTATATGCATGTTGACTGAACGATAAGTAATATAAGAAATCTATATATTTTTAATCGCTTGTATTTTCAATTTATGAACTTAATAAAATTCTACTTAATTATTAATTTTATTTAATCTACTACTTATTTAATATTATTTAATCTATTTAATTCTATTTAACTTTATTCAAATAATCAGTCCGTTTTTTTTCACTCGCTTTTACGACTCTGCACTTTTTCTTTGCGCACTGACTTGATCGCAAACATAAAGAAATTTTTCCTTACGTCCATGCCATCCAGAGATCTAGTCCAGCACTAAATCGTTTCTGTTTCAAAGATATTAAAATTATCAAAATTACACGCATACTTCTAAAAGAGTTTCGAGCTTCATGTTCAACAGGTATACATCGAAGGAATCTTCATCCGCTGCGAGAAATTCATCACTCGCATTGATCGTCAAGTAAGAGAATTGTACATTTTACACTTGTTGATTTTAACATTTTACATTTTTTATTCAAATCGAAATCACAGTATATCTACTTTTTACTGTTGAAATATACAGTCGTTTTTAATTCAATCATCAATTTATTACTTTCTCCTTACGCACTGGTAAAGAGCTATCACAGATACAGGTGGACCAGCACACCGCGGCACGTGAATGTACACTGCGCGATAATGATTTATTCCCTGACTTCTCCCGCGGGGCAAAAGGAATGTTGAGGAATGTCAATAATATTTACTTAAAATACTAAAGCTAAACGGCAGAATGTATATATATATATATATATATATATATATATACATTCCAAACTTTATTAATATGGTTCTCATACATACACACATTTGTTATAGTAAGTAACAATGAGAACAATTCATCAGTCTGCAGTAAATAATAACAAAATTCAAATACATAAATTTAAATAAAAATATAAAATTATAAAATTATAAAATATAAAAATATAAAATTTAAATAAATAAATAAATAGTAAAAGCATTTTACAAAATATACACACATATAACAACGATATATAACAATATCAATATATATATATATATATTAATAAATATAAATAAATGAAAAATAAAAATAAAAACAATAAATAGAATAAGTGTATATATACAATTATTATATATATTTTTTTCACAAATTAATTATATTTAATTAATTACTTTATATTTTAATTATAAAGATAAAAATAAAATATAGATAGATAAATATATATAGATTTAAGTATAAGAATCTTAGTTGATAAAAAACGTTAAATCAAATCTTACAACTACTTAGACGACATTAGATAATTCTTATTTTAAGAAAACTCACTTGATTTAACAATAATAACATCAGCTTATTGTTAGCGACTAATATAATGTTAATTTAATAATAAAGTTAATTTAATAATCATTTATGAAAAAATAAGATCATCGCACTAATCTACATATATAATGTGTTATAATATTAATTAAATAAAAATCAATTTCAATGATAGTAAAACAAATGATTAAAGTAAAACTAAACAAATATAATCTATATATTTATAAAAATAATTTCTTGCTTGCGTGATTTAAATTAAACAATATTTTATAATACAATATAATAAAATTATATATTTTCTCACCTCAACAATTTTTGTATAAATAGTAGTCAGTTAGGATATTTTCATCAAAATATCCAAATACAGCGCAAGTGGCTGTAACCTGAGCAGAAAGATAATCTGCCATACTCAATAAATATTATGTAGAATATATATGTATATATATATATATATATATATTAGGAGTATTAGGATATATATATATATATATATATATATATATATATATATATCCTAATACTCCTAATATATATCCTAAATAATAGAGAGACGCCAACTGATTATTATTGATAATATATTCCATGCGCACGCAGCGGGTACCTAAGATGGCAACGATGGCAAGATGGGGGTAAAGTTGGCGTCTCTCTAATATTTAGGACTCTAAGCGCGCATAATTATCTGATGACCTTGCCGCCATGCATTACCATCATTGGTCAGTCACGTTCTGATCTTTCCGTCTCACTTTGGCGAGCCGATTATCAATACGTATTAATATGTCAAGCAGTACAAAATATCAAAAATAATTATTTTTTATTCAAGTTCGATATCTACTCGCTCACATTTCAAATTGGTTATGCCGAACACAGCTATTATATATTTTTAGTCCTTGGAAGGAATTTTTTAACGAAATTACAATAGAAAAGCTTTTGTGCCAATCATATACCACGACGGATGCATGTCATATTTTATATACATAAAGCAATCATGATATTTTTTCCTTCATCATTAAAATATTATTAAATATCCAATCAAAAAATTTAAATTAGTAATATAAAATTATTTTGTTAAAAAAAATTTCAAAGTCTGAAAAAGAATTATAAAAATAAACATAAACCGAAAATAATTTAACAGTTCAGTCATGATTGCGGTATTATAAATTTAATAAAATTTTAATATAGTTTAATTGTAAGTTTAATTAAAAAACGATTATAAAATGATTCTAATGGTTTCGATTCGATTTGGGTCCCTAATTTTAACGTAATTTTAAAAATCAGAAAATTAAATATATATTTCTTTATATACATAATTCTTAACAAATCTATTATTTCGTTGATTACCTAAGTAAACTTTTAATGCTTGCCAAGACCGAACTTGTGAAAAAGCAACATAAAGTTGCCCATAATTAGAAACATTTTTACGAAGATCCACTCCGATTTTATCAAACGTCTGACCTTGTGATTTATTAATTGTCATAGCAAAAGCTAATTTTATTGGAAATTGTCTTCTAGAAAAAGTAAAAGGATATACATTTTCGCAATATAATGTTATACGGTTCAAAAAAACAATATCACCTGTTTTATCACCTGTTAAAATCTTACACTTCAATAAATGGATCTGCAAGTTCTATAACCATTAATCTAGTGCCATTACAAAGACCTTCATTGAAACTAAGATTTCTAATCAACATCACGATACAATTTGGTCTTAAACGCAATTCATGAGGAGGAAGAGATGACGGAGATAAACTATTTAAATATTCTGGTAACAAAGCTTCACCAATATCACCATTATCATCATTTACAGCACTATCTACACTTGTATAAATTCTTTCATTAACTACATCTAATAATTTTACAACTTTTTTATTAATTTCATTTACATCAACATTTCTTGCAGAAAGTATTGCACATTTAGCTATTTTATCAAATTCCTTTTTTCGTATTAAGTCACATACAGTCATTATATATCCTCTACAATATCAACATCATTAGACGCAATACAACATTCCGGAATTTGTATATTATCATTTGAATCATTTAATATACCATCTCCCATATCCAATAAAAACTTTTTAAATTCAATTTCTTCTGGAAGAACTCGCATATTTTGCGTTAATGAAAATTTTTCGAAATCTTTCCAAATAGAACTAAACTTAATAGAAAGATTCACAATTTCACTACGAGTAGCATGTACTTTGATAGGCAAAAGTTGTCTGAAATCACCACCTAATAATTTTTCCGCCAAAAGGGAAATCATTATTCATAATATCACGCAATGTTCGATCCATAATCTCTAAAGCATATCGTGGTGCCATTGGTGCTTCATCCCAAATATAATACATGAAGAAGCTATGGAAATAGGTGAAAAACAATACAAACAATTAAATCAATATCTTTCAAATACTGAGCCTTTTTTGATTGAATTTTAATAGCAGATGATGAATCAATAAATAATGGAACTGGTAGTTCAAATGTTTTATGAACTGTTTTTCCATTAGGCAATAATGTCGCAGCAATATCCATAAAAGCCATTGCACACACACATTTATTTTTAATTCTAGCTAAATAATAAATAGTTGTGTATATAAATGTTTTACCTGACCCACCCGGGCTATCAATATAAAAACAATTATTATTATGATTATTGTTATCTAATCTATTTAATATACGATCAACTATTTCTTTTTGTTTGTCATTTAATTGTTTGTATTGTTTTTCACCTATTTCCATAGCTTCTTCATGTATTATATAATCCAACTCTTCGTTATTTTCTATTAATTGTTCCATTTGAGGAAAATCAGCAAGACTTTTACCTTCAACACGCAACATGCTATCAATTTGTATATATGCTTTATTTTGTCCTTGTAACATACCAAAATGTCGAATATAATTTTCAGACATTGCTATTTTAAAATCTTCCCATAACTCTTCAAGATGTAACGGTGTAATAATATACGTACAAATAATCTACGAAGTTGTCGTGGCATCATCTATCCAACAGCTTCATTCATAGCTCGTTTCCCTTCATCATCATCTTCAATCAGACCTATGTAAAGCCAAACATGCCGCAGAAAAAGATTGATAAAATTCTTCATTTACTGTTCTCAAATTATTAAAGTTTGTTGCCCCCTTTATTATAAGTAACAATAACCGTAAATGAAATATTTCTGTTTGTGCTGGACTAACGGAATACATTCGTCCTACGCAATTATAATGACTTTTTCGTTTAACCCAATGTGATATATTTCTACCATTAATTTTTTCTTTTTTAAACGTATAATATTGTGGAATTTCTATATATAAATACTGTCTTGCTTCTTCATCGCGTAAATTCAATGAAAAATAATCTATTAACATAGTTACTTGATTTAAAGCAGAAATCATTGCATTGTCAATGCTTTCATTATCAATTATGATATTTTGTTCATTAGGAAGGTGGACTGGCAGACGCATATTGCATGACTTTTATCTTGTAATTTCTTACCAAGAATACGCCAACTGGCTTCTACAGGTCCGACATAACGAGCTTCTATATAATTGTGTATCTCATCATGATCAATAGTTACATTTTCTGTTATTGGTTCAATAGTTATAGCAGCAACATCATGTCCTTTATAAATATATTTGTACAGATATTTAACAGATTTTATACTTGAAACTACTTCATTAATATGACAATTAAATATAATTGATAAAATAGGACAATATGGAACAACATGACGATTATCAATTATGTATCCATCAGGACGTTCAAAATTTCTATCATTATCCCGTCGACAATAATAAGGATAAGCATTTTCATCCATTCTAGTTTCTTCTAAATAAGGTTTTGGATAATGTTTTGAACATTTTCCATCTATCAAACCCCAATCACCACAAGGTCCATGAATCATGAATCATGTGTTTCATAACTATATCATGTAAAATACGATTCTCACATGGATCAGGAATTTCAGCAGAAATATATTTATCAACTATTTGTGAAGTTGTTATTTTAAAATTGTATTTTAAAGTAACTAAGATATGAACATGTGGTAAACCACGTTTTTGAAATTCAATAACGTACACAAACGTTGCTACTTCACCAAAAAATTTTTGTTTAACAATTAAATCAATTAAATAATCCTTTTTTATATTGAATACACGAGCACAAATATCAGGTCTATCAGAAGCTTGTTGACCAGGTAAGAGGTTTTCCTCGATTTCCCGCCATTTTGGATTACAAGTCATGATAATGAAAAGGTCTGGTTTACCAAATTTACTAACTATTGCCACCGCCACCGCCACCGCCACCGCCACCGCCACCGCCACCGCCACCGCCATTGTTATTAACACATTTTATTTAATTTTGTCTTCAAGTTAATTTATGACAGGGATATGTCTCCCTCGAAGATAAAATTGCCCTGTCTCGGCTTTATTCGAAAAAATTATTAGATTTTATAATAATCCTGGTGGATATTTTTCGTTGGGACATTCTATATATACATATATATATACATATATGTATATATATGTATATATAGAATGTCCCAACGAAAAGTATCCACCAGGATTATTATAAAATCTAATAATTTTTTCGAATATAGCTGACAAGAGATATCATTTTCGCCTTCAAATTAATTTATGACCTGTCTCAGCTTTATTCGAAAAAATTATTAGATTTCATAGTAATCCTAGTGGACACTTTTCGTTGGGATTCTTGGAAATTCTTCAGAAATTAATATAAGTGTACATTTTTTTAACTTACCTATACGTTCACGAGTCTTCTTAACCAAGAACTGTCAAATATACAATCAATTTAACAGCGCAAATTGATTGCTTTTCGACAACGCACATCGAGATAACTATTTAAATGTCCTTCTGCTTCTATTTCGCTTTCTTCGTCTTTTCTGCTTCAACTTTAAATGAAACACATATGTATATATATTAAATATATATATTGAATATATATATATAAATGTATATAAATATATGGTATTTTAAACATAAAGTTTAATATATTAAATATATTAAATTATATAATATATAATTTATAATATATATAATTTATAATTATATATATTATATATA
Organism: Anoplolepis gracilipes; assembly: GCF_047496725.1. NCBI lineage: Eukaryota > Metazoa > Arthropoda > Insecta > Hymenoptera > Formicidae > Anoplolepis > Anoplolepis gracilipes. The sequence goes on along the minus strand of NC_132980.1, from coordinate 3,050,179 downwards.
TTATATATATATAGTTTATAATAAATATATTAAATTATATAATATATTTAATATATTAAACTTTATGTTTAAAATGCCAGACTTTTTAAATATTGTCGTCTATTACCTGATATTAAATTTCTCTCTCTCTCTCTCTCTCTCTCTCTCTCTCTCTCTCTCTCTCTCTCTCTCTCCTCTTTTTCTTGTCTATTTTTCTGCTTATTTTTCTTTAATCCTTTTTTACTCCTCTTTTTTTCCTTATTTTCATCTGCTATACAATAAATATAAATTGCATATATTTTTATTTTATATATTATTTTATATACTAAATTAATAAGATCATAAACAGAAGCTAATAAATAATGAGTAAGATAATAAATAATAAGATCTAAGTTATAACAAAACATAATAATAAACCAACATGTAACCTACCTTTAACCTCATACGTCCATCCTTCAAACTGTCAAACTGCTAATACTACGAAGCATACACCATAATTTCAACGAAAAAACCAATCAATGCTGCGGAAAAGAGGCAACAATACACTTCGAGATATTCGAGAAGACTTCGAGAATTGCGAGAATACCGTAACATGCCTTTTTTACTAAAAGGAGGATTAAAAATAATGTTATAATTAAAACAGTAAAAAAGAGTTTTAATTTGATTTATAATTTATCTGTGTAAAAATAGTAAACAGTGTACATTTTCTAATAAATAATTATTTTCATAAGAACATTATTCAATTTTATTTTTATTTAATAAACGCTGCTATTTAGTGTATATATGATACATTTTAATATTTTTATTTAATAGTCACAACGAACAATTAGTCAACAAAAATGTTCATTGAACTGCGTATTCAATTTATTGTTATCCTCAACTTAATGAGTGTTACTCTTAAATTAACATACAAATTAACTCTCAAGTTGAGAATAATATGCAAATTAACTTTCAAGTTGGGAGTTATACTTAAGTTCAGGGTTGTATTCAAATTAAGTGTTAATTAAGAAAAACAGCAGAATGGTTTAAGGCTCCCGAGTAGTACCGCGGCCATATTGGATTGTGACGTCATGAGCGAGAAATAACAGTTAAATTATTCTTGCGTGCCATTTTTAAATAAAAAGATATGCCATGACAGCGCGGTGATTACAGAAAAAAAAGAAACAGATAATGCAAGATAAAAAGAGAAAGCAATAATGATTTAGTTCTTATTTCTATTAATTATGGTTGTTACCACCGTCAACTCAAAGTTTCTCGGCGATTACTCGGGAGCCTTAAAAGCTCCCAGGTTTTTGCGAAATTTTATAATCGCCCGATTACACTTGAGAAGGACATCTTTTCAAACACAGTTTTAAGTTAAAAGAAAATTTGATTAAAAGTTTTGTTTGGAAAAAGTTTAAAAACGAACTGTTTATATTTAATTTTATGTTCAACGTTACAAATTCAAATGTTTTCATAGTTTCGTAAGTTAAATTGTAGAAATTTTTGTTATATAAATGTTAATAATAATAGATTATAATTCTTAAAATTGATGTCTCTACACATCTACATAATCTCGAGAACAAGGCTTGAAATACAATTAAACGATTAAACGAATTTACCTGAAAGTGAAGTTCGATCGTAATTATATGAAAACCCTCATTCAAAGAGATTTCATTTTAATTAAAAAAAATAAGAGTTTTTAACCCTATTTCCTTTCAAAAGAACAATTTTTCTTATTGATTATTTGTTAAGAATTCAAGATCTAAAAAAGAATCTAAAATAGAATCAAATACGCCGGGACGCGGCACGGCGGAAGGGCGCCGCTGCCGCCTTTATTTTTTCACTCTTATCGTTATGGTAACCAGAGATGTTCAAAATGGGTATCTAAACTCATTTGAAATACAAAATACAAAATAATTGGAATCTTTTCATTTGAAAATATAAAATGTAAAATGATTTTCAGACACCCATTTGAAATAGGAAATGGAAAATAGGCATTTATAAAATGGTTTTTTAAAATAAAAAGGGTTTTTTAAAATCTCTATATTTTTTTATTTATTTATACATATATATATATATATATATATATATATATATATATATACAGTTTTATTAATTTTTTTTAATAAACTTTTTTATATTAATTTTTTTAATAAACTTTTAATAAACTTAAAAACATCGATTGGTTGTAGAATATAGAATTTCTAGAGACTCAAGAATTTTCTTCCCTATAGCCAATCGACACTCTAGAAAAATTTATCCTGCAATATCAGCTTTAGGCCTTTTGCCTATAGAAAATGCACGCGGCAAAACGCGACGCGGTAGCCAATGAACGCTAAGAAAACGCCATGTTGATTAAACTTTTAGTAATTTAGTAGTATTGTTTATAAAAAAATGCATTTGAAATAGAAAATGGATAATAAAACCTATTTAAATGGAAATGTACAATAAGTTTTAAAACAATATATTTTAAATACAAAATACAAAATAGGCATTTTACATTTTGTATTTCCATTTTAAATGCATCTATTTGGAAAATGCGCACCTCTGGTGGTAACTAATGTATAAGGAGAAAACCTACAAGTGTAATTTCTTCGAAACTTTTCATATAATTGCAATCGAACTTCACTTCCAGGTAAGTTCGTTTGATGGTTCAATTATTACATGTGCGCAATAAGGCTGTAGACAGTTGCTCTGTAGACAATCAAGAATGTCGGCAAAACTGTCAGAAACGTTGCAAACAAAGTTATTGGCAATCGGGAATGTAGGCAAACGGAACTCTACTCTCGCTACCTCCGTCATTGCATACGATTCCGCTACTACTAACAATGACTGAAGGAAGATAGTTTAAAGAGAAGACAAAAGGTATTGTTTTTAGAATTTATCAGAAACTAGATTTGACAAAATTTTATTAAAATTTGAAACAATAACTAACTAAAGTTTTATCAATAATTATACATAATTGATAGAATGTAGAAAGGAGAGAGAGAGAGAGAGAGAGAGAGAGAGAGAGAGAGAGAGAGAGGAGGGAGGAGGGAAATTTCACATTTTTAATTTTGTATGGAAAAAATGTGACATTAATTATTTTTCGAAATTTTTTCTATTATGAAATTAAATAAAGATTACTAATGCTACTGTCATTATAAACAGCTACATTTTCATGTAAATACATACACGTATTTAATCTGATATTAATTAATATGAAGCAAGCATTTTACATGCATCGACTTAATAAAAAATACATATTTCTGAAATGTATATTTACGAAAGATGGTCATCATATGACTTTCTTCTTTTTTTCTTTTAATTTTTATTTTGGAAGTTGCAATAGTATAACCAAATATGTAGTCAACAAGCCGGTAATCTGAAAAATAATAACAATAAAATCATAATTTTTCAATATTCCAAAAAAATATGAAGAAGATATTTAGTATATTTATATTCTCTGAATTATATTTATAATATTTAGAGTCTCTAAATGAAAACAATATAATAAAATATTACAAAATTTATTATAACTAAATTATAATATTATAATACCATTATTTATTAAAAATTAATATTAATTATTATAAAAGTTATTGTATATGATTGTTTTCCATATTTTTTCAAGTTCTTCATTGAAAAAATATAAAGAAATAAAAAAATGCAATGTATAAAATAATAAAAATATAATTTTTGTGTTTACATTAGTCATTGTAGTGAATATATAAAATCTTTGTAAAATATTTTTCATTGTTCTAAATATAAAATACTATAAGTAGGAGTACATACAATATAAAATATCTATCTAATAATAAGATAATTTTACAGAAGACAGTTGAAGCTTTGTGTTAAACTATTGTGAATCTGTTGTGGGAGAATTAAGCAAGTACAGATATCATCGAAATTGTGTATAACTGTATTACCCGAATCATAACAATTTGTCCAATTCCCAATGATAGAATCATGTCAATTCAAATGTACACGAATTTTGTGCGGAAACAAGACGCAAAATCGAAGGCGCATTCTAATTTATGTATGAACGTTACACTAACATTTGCGCCATCTCGAATTCGGCTGGAATATCGAACCATAGGCAATTAACTTTTTTACCTTCATGTTGTGCTTGGAGTTAAACGTAATCGGCGTTTGGTAGTTTGGTAGTAGGAAAACAGTCATTCCAATCGTGACATAAGTTTTCTTTTATTATTTTGCAAGCAAAATTCTATCATGAGTATTTGTAAATTATTAACAATTCTTTTTAACTTTGAGAATAATTATATAATAAATATTCAGTGTTTGTCACATTTAAATATGTGTATATAATTGACGTCAAAATATATTTCAAGCATTTTTTTCAAAAATCATACACAGTATATAAAATATGTAATAAAAAATTGTAAAATTAATGTAATAAAAATTTTTATAAAATTATTTGGACAGTTAAATTTTATAAAATAACTGTTATTGTTTAAATATGCATGATATGTAAATATGATTTATTTTCAATTTATATTTTGATATAAATTTCCCATAACACACTTATTTTTATTTTATATTTTGATAGAACTTTTACCTTTATTGTAATGCTTGCTATTTAAATTTAAACGTTAATATAGCATGTTTAAAGTGAACATGGCGCTTAGAATATTTTCGCTTTAATAATCTCGATTGATTTATCCACGTGTAGAGAATACTTGATTGCATGTTTTTTTTTTAAATCGCACTGTTGTGTCATGATAGCATCACGTAGAGAAATGTGTTTTTCATGCCACCTATAATTCAGATTCTGTATTTTGATGCAACTTATCTATGTCAACTTGTAATCTTTACGAGATTATCTTGATATTCTTGAGATTTTATGAGATGTTTATTGTTATTAATCGTTTTAATCTTTTGATGCACATGTGTTCTATGTATGCATATAACGCTACTTTGGGCATATAACTTTTAGTTAAATCAAAATTTGAATCAATTACAGGATTAATTACTAGTATCTCTAACTATCTGAAGTAAAAACAAAATATTTTCTTTATAATTCTTTTGACTAAAATCCTTATATAATTCGCAAGATGCAAGAGAAATGTCGCAATAATTGCAAACATTGTTTAATTATATAAACAATGAGAAACATAAACTTATTGTTAATTATAAGAATTTATATGTATAGCTTGAAAGACATTTATATTAAATTAAGAAATGTGTTTTACAATACTCTCGTTATTTATAGAATACTTACAGAACATAATAACGATAAGTTCACAAAAAAGCATCCGCCGGCGGAAAAGTTGAGTCTTCGATTTAAGAATTGTAACGATGATTCCACGCATTCCTGCATTCAACAAGTTTTTACACAAAATTTACAAGTTTTTACAAAATTTCAATTCTATGAAAATTGCTGTTATATGTATAAATATAAGGAAGCAGCATTAAGAAATAGCAAAAACAAATTTTTAAAAAATTAAAATTTTGATTGGAGAAAAGTGACATGTTTCTCTAAATAATTATACATGATTTCGATTAAAAAAGGCAGAAAGGCAAGTATTACATCATTACTTACATCATTTTTTTTCATCAGTCTGACTTGCCACTCGATAAAAATCGGACTTATACAATTAGCCTGGAACATAGATCATATATTTAAAATTTTCTATAACACTATTTTACAAAAAAAAATATTTTTTTCATTATTTGGAACTGGTCAAGGTGTTCCTTATAGATTTTTGGATGCTGAAAACGATGTCGTATACCAATTTTTACTAGTACTAGTCAGATTTCGAAATAATTGAGGTTCAAATTATTTTTAGTAATTATACAGTAATAGGGAGTCACCCCCGATTTCAATGACCTTGACATATATTGTCAAGACCGTGCCATGACCTTGAGTAAGGTTTTGAAGGTTTTAGTCGGTGTTCGTTGTTTATTAAAAAGTTACCCTCCCTATTACTGTATAATTACCTTATTTTGTTACGATATTTTAACTTTTTTTGTAAAATAGTCAAGTTATTTTGAAATTCTGATCATTAGAAGTCATTAATGTATTGTTCATCCTTTATAAAATGCATTTTTTTAAATTTTTGCCATCGTTTTTAGTATCAAAAAATTTATAAGAAGCACTTTGTATGGTTTAAAATAATTTTTGGCTGTAGACTAGTGTAATGTTTTATTTACAATATATTTATATTAAATACTGATTATTATTGATTTAATTATTATTATATTAAATATTTTTATATTAAATATTACTTTATCATTTATATATTAAATAATATGCATTAATCTATACACACGTTTCTGGTATAAGTTTATACAATTAAAATTTGTGATATGAATTAATTATAAATTTTTAACACTGCTATCATTTATTAAAAAGGATCTGATTTAAATATAAAAGAATCTTCTAGTTTATATAAATGTTTTTACTTGAGAGGAAGCATAGTGGCAGGCAAAATGAAGTAACAGAATCTGGAAGAGGAACGCTAACAACCAGGCGCTCACGCACAATACTAGCGACCACGCCACTTTTTCCCACAATTTCGTAAATATTCCCACTATTATAAAGTATATGCCGCTGACGATATGTAGCCCAAGATTGCCAAGCCAAAAAAGCAGCGACCACGAGTACATCGATTCCAAGTTCTCGGCAGCGGTCATCAAATCATTGTGCAGATTCAGGATCGTCTTTTACAAACAAATGGAGAACATTATAAATTATTGTTATTAATTTAAATCTCTGATATAAAAATTCATATTGTTTAAGAAAAAAAATAAAATTTTATATATATTGTTTTAATATACAATATATATATATATATATATATATATATATATATATATATATATATATATTTAAATGTTTCATTATTTAAATTATTATTTAATTTGCTTGAATGAAAAAGTGAACTGAAAAAGTTTAAAAAATATAATTCGGACCGTTTTGCTAATGGTGGTAATGTCCTTATTTGCTGATGTAGATGGTAGATTTTTTATTGCCACCGTGTTCAAATGATGAAATCGTTGGCCAAGAAAAAACACCATTGCCACAAATTTATAAAGAGCCATTGAAGTCCCAATGTAAATAAGCAAATATTCCATGTTGTAAGTCCATGTTTCTAAAAAGTGATACATCCCGATGTAGTTAACAGCAATCCAAATACCCGCGATAACAATAGTGAGAATCCACGCGACAATCGCGGTCTGCGCCTCTTTGCGAGGATAACCGAGTTGTCTGACATCTTCATCGAAATCTTGCAGTGCGTTCCACGTTTTGGTGAAAGTACGTCTCGTGAATGCCGCCAAGCCTAATTCGTATATTGCCACGCTGTAGTTGATGAGCACCTAGATGATCACTTTTAATCACTGCTTCGAGTTCTCGGTAATTTTAAAAGTTAGAGTCTAGCTACTTAATTATAATCTGTGTTCAAGAAATCATTCAAAATTTTCTAATATGAAAAGTAAATTTAAGAATTTACTTTTGACTATTTTCATCACAAGGATGATTTTCTTTTTGTTTTACGAACAATTTTTCACTGACCTTCGTGTTCTCCGTTCCTCCGAGAACTGAATTTTCTTTATTACTCTTGATACCTAAAGCTAAAGTCCTTAGAGCCACTTCGTAAAATATATATGTGTAAAATGTGGCAGCAATCGCCGAAAAGATTAAATAGATGTTCGACGGTACTAGACGATTCTGGGAGAAATCGTAAGGAACAAGACCGAATATTCGCATAACGTAGACCATCGGCCAAATAGACGTGTACAGAGGCGAGTCTGGACCGCGTAGCTTCTTTATCTGTTTTTTCTTCGTCTGTACAAATATGGTCTCCACATTAAAAGGACGAGCTCGGAACTCCATATCCAAATAAAATGGCTTGATTGATTTTTTGTCGAATTATAATTATAATTAGGTCTGTGTCAACCACGAGTTCCAATTTCCACTAATATGAAAAGCTAGATGAAAAGAATAGATTTTGTACCTGTATTTGTATACAATAATTATTAACTATATTGCTTTAAATAAATCACTTGAAATTGTTAATCATTAGAAGCATTATTAGTATTAGATTATCATGATAATATTAGATTATCATAATAATATATACAAACACGAAATTTTAAAATCTGAGTGATTAAGAGTCGAACGCGGATGGTAGTGCGTTGATTTTACAGAAAATAATTTTTCTGTGAAAAGTGCACAAGGCGCATATTTTTCTTGGTATATTTATTAAAACCTAATCATGTTTATATTCTCATTTTTGAGAATTTTATAAATCCTTTACTCCCCTAACGAGACGTAGGCGAGAAAAATATCGGGGCGAAGTCGCTAAATGTGTGTTGCGTTGATTTTACAGAAAATAATTTTTCTGCCAAACTGATAAATGCACAAGGCACATATTTTTCTTGGTGTACTTACCAAGAACTAATGAGATTTATATTCTCATTTTTGAGAATTTTATAAACCCCTCTTTATCTCCCTAAGAATATCAGGACCAAGTCGCTGAATCGAGAATCGAACCCGAGTCTTTTGTTTGCCGGGCTACTGCTCTTACCACTGAGCTATTCAGCCTCACACCGATATACCTCTAATAATAATAATAAACAAATAGACGAGAGAAATATCGTTGTAAGGCTGACTTGATCCCGATATTTTTCTCGCCTATGTCTTCTTAGGGAGATAAAGACGGGTTTATAAAATTCTCAAAAATGAGAATATAAATCTGATTAGTTCTTGGTAAGTACACCAAGAAAAATATGTGCCTTGTGCACTTATCAGTTTGGTAGAAAAATTATTTTCTGCAAAATCAACGCACTACCATCCGCGTTCAGCTCTTAATCGCTCAGATTTTAAAATGTTTGTAAACATTAAAAGAGCCTTATTTCTCACATAATAATATCATAATAATAGTAGTAATTATAATAATAACAGTCAATTACTGACGTAAATCTGTAATATACAAACATAAATATATTAGAAAAATGTTATTAACAAAGATTTTTGGAGGAATCAATTCAGAAAAGAAATTTTATTTATTAATTATAAATTTTAAAAACATGAATGCATTAAAAAAGAATATAAGTATTTTAACATTTTTTGTTAATTGGATATCCTATTTTCTTCATTGTGCTAATTTTTCTGTACTGTCATTTTTTTCTCCATAATTTTTTACTAAAGTTAATAATTTGTAAGTCAGTTTATTGAACGCGATTCGAAAGTAAAAACTGCAGTTATAAAAAATAAACATTGCAATTGAAGAAAAATCAATAATGTCATAAAATCTATAAGCTTTCAATCAAATCTACGGTCAATTTTATGAGTAAATATTTGGATTAGCAAAGTCCAAGTCTGCCCGTTTTTGCTTAGTGTCTTGAAAATTATCATACTCATCGATCAATATCCTAGAAAATATAATATTGACGGATAACATAAAGCTATAATAAATAAAAATGGAAGAGAAGCACAAAGAAAATTTAAAACATTTTGCACATGAAATATTACGAAGGAATTGTATGAAGCGCAATAAAAGCGGAGGAAAAGGCTGCATTATTTTTTTCATATAAAAAGTGTTAGCCCACTTTAAAACCAACTATTATGTGAAAGGCCTGAACATTTTTTGTTTGCTATTTGAACATTAGACAAATTTTGATGTAACCTTAGAATTATTTCAGAGCTATCGTAAAGCTCAAACTTTTTCCGCTAGTTTCGGACATCAACTTTTCGTCGATAAAAATGTTGTAATCTCATGTATAAAATTCGCGAAATAGAATAAAAAAATATAAAGTCTCAAAAGTAATAAATACCGCACTGAATTCAGTATTTCAAAAATGCAGGGCTAAAGTAGGATTATTTTAATAAAAATATAAGATATTAAGATTAATCTTTTTATGATATCATTTATAGCAAAACGTGATTACATTGCACAATAAATCACGATCAGACACTATTGTGATATTTTAATAAGATTTAATGTACTCACATTACGGACAGATTAGACTCTCGAAACACATCGTCTTTTCTGGATGACGTCGCGAGAACTACGAGGATTCAATATATTACACACCTTTATCGCACTTGATAAAAGAGATTAGAACCGCTCGCGTCAATATATCTACATACATATGTACGTACCGAGTGCGACGTGTGACGAAGATACCGCCGTTAAATATTATTCCATGTCAGTCTCTTGGATGAATAATTCGCGAAGAAAAGTAGTAGATAGAAACAAGGCGAAGTGAATACATCTCTTAGATAGTTAAATTATATTGTACAGAAAATGGTCTGTTTGCATTTATCCTGCTTGATTAATTTTAATGCACAAAATATTTTTGATCTCTATCTCAATTTTATAAAACTTAAAACAAAGAATATTTATCTTTTTATTTTATATTTTTATATCTAACAATAAATAATTTATTTTTTAATAAAATATACAGGAAAGTCAAATATTGTATAAACAAAGAATTTGTTTCATACATTTCTTTTTTATTCAAAAGAGTTCATATTGTAGAAAACAGAACTAAATTCTTGTATATTAGTTGTGAACCTCGTACGTATATTTTTTTCTGTACATAAAGTTTTATAGATAATAATAAATTAATGATTATAATAATTCGAGATGTATCCACTTCGATTTGTTTCTGTTTACTATTTTTCTTCATCAATTATTTATCGAAGGGACTGATGAACACGAAGATGTACACGTAAAAGTTGCCCAGTTGAATTTACGCTTCTTTTGTATGCGTGCTGCGTGCGCGAATGTCTCTCTCTCTCTCTCTCTCTCTCTCTCTCTCTCTCTCTCTCTCTCTCTCTCTCTCTCTCTCTCTCTCTCTCTCTCTCTCTCTCTCTCCCCCTCCCTCCTCCCCCATACCCTCCATCTCCCCCCTCTATCACCCTCCCTCCCTCCCTCCCCCTCCCCTCTCTCACCCTTTCTCTCCCTCCCCCCTCTCTCCCCCATTGTCACAATAATATAATCTAAATAAGTAACACTGTCACGTTGATATAAATGAATAAACAAAAATATAAATAGAAATAAGAATAGTGGCGGACGTTTCGACCCAATAATTCAGGTCATCTTCAGCGCAAAAATTAACAAAGTTATTACATGGTTATATAAAAAAAAACGGATGTTATAAAAAGACCGAAAGTTGAGTACAATTTTTGTAAAAAAGAAGGACGCATAATGTCGATGATTGATAACTGCTCATAATATGTCAAGTTAGAGACGCAACGAACATATGTTGACGAGAATGTAAATGTGGACAACATATTTTCTTTCAGATAGTGTAATTGGTCTTCTCTACTTCGATAGTTAGAGAGATCAATTATTCAAAAGAATTGTCATAATTCTGGAAATAAAATTTTTAAGAGTCAGTCGTTAAAAATGAATTAAGTTAATATTATTAGCAGATTAGGCACGATCTTTGAGAATTTTATGACATTCTAATGATTAATTAAAAAAGAACCAATTAACAAAATTATTTCCAATCTTCATGACCTATTGAAGAGATGGAAGGACAAAGATTATATCTCTTTGAATTGTTATCGCTCGCTTTCATTTAGTGAGGGTTCTCTTCCTAGAGCATACGGACTCCCTAAGATCCACAAAGAAAATTGTCCGTATAGACTTGTAGTTTTCTCTATCCACCCACCGTTATATGACCTAGCATGTTTCTTACACAATATAATGAAAATAAGTTTTCCTCTTCCATCCAGCCACATAGATAATAGTATTGAACTTGTGCAAAAAATTTCTGAAATTGACTTCCCTACAGACCACGTATTTATTTCTCTAGATGTTGTATCTCTTTGTACGAATATCCCTATTGATTTGGCCCTTGAAAGTGTTTCTAACAGATGGCATTTAATAGAGGATAATTGTCAATTACCAAAATCAGAATTCATGACCGGAGTTGCAATGATTCTTAACTCAACATTTTTTAAGTTCAACAATATCATATATCGTCAAACATTTGGTACCCTTATAGGTTCCCCTCTATCCCCTATAATGGCTGATATAGTCTTACAAGATTTGGAATCTAGAACCTTACAATCTTTGAGTTTTTCTTCTCCATTCTATTTCAGATACGTGGATAACATCTTTTTAGCAGCCCCTCCGGAATTAGTGAACCACACACTTATAACATTTAATTCATTGCACCCGAGATTGCAGTTCACATTAGAATTAGAGAAAGATAACATATTGAACTTTTTAAACATCACCCTTATCAATAATAAAAAAGAGGGGATTATTACAGATTGGTATCATAACAGTTCATATTCGAGCAGATATCTTAACTTTTTTTCTCAACACCCGTTTTGCCAAAAAAAAGGTAACAATTATTGGATTAGTTGATTGGGCATTCCTACTATCTCACCCTAAATTTCTCCAAAAAAATTTACACAACACCATCAATACACTACTTGAGAATGGTTACCCAAAAAAATTAATATTCGATACAATAAACCAACGATTAAAATTTCTCCATAAAAAAACATTATCAAAAATAAAACCAAATGAAAAAGGAAAAGTAAACACTTCATAGGAAAAGTAATCACTTTTCCGTCTCCTATCTACCTGGTTTAACAGATAACTTCAATAATTACATTAGAGGATATAATACTGTTGCCTCATTCTATAGCATTAATAAACTCAACAGATTCATTAAAGTTCACAAAGATACCATTCCCAAGTTTAGCAATACCAATATAGTTTACAAAATTGAGTGTAAAGATTGCAATGCATCTTACGTAGGGCAAACGGAGAGGAAATTGAAAACTAGAATTACTAAACACCATAAACATATTAATAAAAATACATCCGTAAATCGGTCATCACGGATCATAAACTTAATTACAACCACGATTTTAAATGGGATGACGTCATTATTCTAGATAAGGAATCATACTATAATAAGCGCTTGATTTCAGAAATGATACACATTAAAAAACAAGAGAATAGTTTGAATTTACAAACCGACAGATAACCTGCCTGATATTTACAGTAATATTATTAAGAAAATAGCAAACTAACGACTGAGTTATATATAAGAAGGTTGAAACATCGGAGGAACATTATTGTTTTTGTTTTTAACACGACACCATGTAATTTTTTGAAAAAATATCAAGAAGCTCGTTTTCCACACATTAGAAACGGTGATGCCATCTCAACTGCAGCGTCTTGTAAGAGTAAAAAGATTTTTTATCGTTTAATACTTATACGCTAACCGATTGACTTAATTAATCATTAGAATGTCATAAAATTCTCAAAGATCGTGCCTAATCTGCTAATAATATTAACTTAATTCATTTTTAACGACTGACTCTTAAAAATTTTATTTCCAGAATTATGACAATTCTTGAATAATTGATCTCTCTAACTATCGAAGTAGAGAAGACCAATTACACTATCTGAAAGAAAATATGTTGTCCACGTTTACATTCTCGTCAACATATGTTCGTTGCGTCTCTAACTTGACATATTATGAGCAGTTATCAATCATCGACATTATGCGTCCTTCATGTCTTTTTTACAAAAATTGTACTTAACTTTCGGTCTTTTTATAACATCCGTTTTTTTTTATATAACCATGTAATAACTTTGTTAATTTTTGCGCTGAAGATGACCTGAATTATTGGGTCGAAACGTCCGCCACTATTCTTATTTCTATTTATATTTTTGTTTATTCATTTATATCAACGTGACAGTGTTACTTATTTAGATTATATTATTGTGACAATGTTACTCAATTAATTTCGTTCGATTTAATCATATTTATGTTATTAAGAAGAACTTGTCTTTAATTAAGATTCCTTTATTTTCAAGCTCCTTTTATGCCTTTTTTATAATGTTATTTAAAAATTGTATGGAGCTAACACTTTAGTTTCATACAATTTCTGTTTGATCCGGACAACTACAACGAGTACTACAAGTACATGTTTCTCGTGAACGACTCTTTGTATCTTCCTTATTTCGACATATTCGTCGAATCAACGTCTTAATGTTTAGCCGTTGTAGATAATAATCAGTTTAATGCGATTATCTGCTCGGAGACTGTAAACAAAACCATCAATAAAAAAGAAATGATGTCATCATAAACGATCTCATATACATATGAGATGTTACCAAATAAATTAGTCATTATATTTTTGAATTGCCGTGCAGTATCTATGCTGTGTTTGCTGACAATATTCTTGGTGTACCTTATACTCTATACAAAACTTTGTAATACACATAGTTTTATGCTGCGCAGATACAGCAGTTTGTTGTTTATTGCATGCACAATCGATATTATGGGCTATCTAATCAAAATGAGTCAGATATATCCCACCTGCATTATAAACGGTATAGTATAGCTAAATCATGTAATATTGCAGTCATATGTACTTTACGTAATGTATACTTTAGGATTATTAGGATTACATCAATAATGATAGGGGAACGTGGGGTAGAACGGCACCGCGGGGTACAATGGTACAGAGTCGATATCTTTTTACAGAGATGCTACCATGTCATGAAATATGTTGCAATTATTGCTATTAGATGTCTCTTTCTGCGTGCTGTTATCAGTGGTCGCAATATTTTTAGTTGAAAGTTGTTATAAATTATTTAATGCACTTGCTGTGCTCTCCACGACTGAGTTGTAATTCTTCGATATATTTACATAAGGTAAACAATGATAAAATTCTATTTTTTATTACCGTAAATACATTTATGTTTTAAAATGATCTTTTCTTATTAATTTCATACTATGTCTATGTAAATATTGATTAATTATAATTTTTTATATGATCAAAAGTAAATAAATACGTTTTGAAGTTTTATGAAATATTAACCCACGAAATGTACTTTTTATTTTTATACTAGAGAAAGAAAGAGAGTATACATAGATACTGTCTTTCAAAATTAATAACATTAATAACATTAACAAAAATTATTAACATTAAAGGATATTTTTCCATATTATAAAGAGAAAAATATTTATTATAACAAGAGAATTATTTTTATTTGTTAATTTATAGAGTTATTTAAAAATACAAATCTATATTCTTATGTTTTATATATCATATTATAATATACAACTTTTAAGAAGTTTTAGAAATCAATGTTAATGAAATAAACAAGTTTTGGAAGTAGTCCATTATATCCCGCATGAAAAGCATATCACGAAAATCTAGGCTTTTACTAAATCAATAATCTTGTCTATTTAAACTATTATTTTATAATAAACTTGTGTTTTTTTTTATAGTGGATATTCCAAAGAATATTTTTAGTAAACAAAACATCAATTTATTTTCTTTTAATATGTTGAAAATTTGCTCAATGCTTACGTTGGCCGTTCTACCCCACGTTCCCCTATATATACAAGGTGGGCCATTTTAAACAGTATGGTCACTTTTCTCAGAGACGTTTCGTTTTCGAGATATTTCATGTGCGGTAAAATAACGACGGGCGACGTATAGTGACATGGACGTGCGCTGCGGTTACGCGCAAATGTATTTTAGTAACTTGTAACGAGGCGCCCCGTTACTAAGTTCCCGACCGTCCGACCGTCGGAAGTCCGCTGCCCGGCGAACACCGGCCGGGCACAAGCGGAGGCGCAGGGCGCTCTTTTTTTAACGCAAACATAAACACCTGCAACGGGTAAACCTCGGCGCGCCCGAGATTAAATCCCGCTCGGGCACCGACCGACCGAAGCCGAAAACGCCCGAGCGCGAGACGAGATCTCGGAGCCCGCCGAAGAACCGAGCTCCAGCAGCCAAGCCCGGAGACGCTCGATCGAGACGAACCTCGAGCGAGAAGAGGAAGCCATACCGGTATAAAACCTGCACAGCATCCACGCTCCAGACCAGATCTCCGAATCCAGTTCTCCGAGACGGGTCTCGCCTCAGAGAACATCCCAGCATCCCGAAATGAATCACGGAAGCACCCGCGGTGGAGCGTCCTTCACCGCTGTCGAGAGTTCTCGATACCTTCCACGACTCTTCCTCTATAAATCGTAACAGGAGCGAGCGGGAGTGGAGAGTACTCCGCTTCGGTCGAGCGTTCTCGACGATCGCCACTGCCGTAAATCCATCCCCTCATAGCCAGGTCCTCCAAAATACGCGAGACAATCACAGTCTCGGGATGGAGAGTGAGCCGCCTCCGACGAGAATTCTCGTCGTCGCCCGATCTTTTTCCGCGAATCCTCCGCGAACCCTTTTCCTAACTCACAAGGTGGAAGGACTCGCGATTAAATCGTGACCCGCCAAGCAGCAGACGGAAAAACGAAAACCGCCCGAAGAAACGGGCCGGCACGCGCCGCCAGCGTACAGCAAAAAGCCAAGAAAAACCACTACGTGCGTTACGGGAGAAAAACGCCCGCAGCAAAAATACCGACACTCAAGCGTTAGCGCAAAAACGCGACCGCCGAAAAACCCGGCACGCGCCGCGCCGCGCCGCTAAAAATAGCGCCTACCGCCGCGCCCACCCGTGCACCGACATCCGCGCGGCCCGCCGACCGACACTCCGCAAGCACTCACTGTATCTATTCACTCTGTATATAGCGCTCTCACCCACACGCACACTCGCATACAAACACACCTCTGTACATACCCTATACAATAAACAATTATATCTTACAGCAAAACCACGCTCGCAGTGTCTATTCTCCCCCCTCAAACCGCGGACCCTAATCCCGACGAACTGTCCGGCCAAAACCTCGAGCAAACAAGGGGGGGGGGCGTTACAAACTTACACAAAATTTTGTATAAGTTACTAAAACGCATGCGCGCGTGACCGCAGCGCACGTCCATGTCACTATACGTCGCCCGTCGTTATTTTACCGCACATGATTTTTTTCATTTTTCGGATAAACTATGGATCACCAAACGTTGTAAAAAATTTATTCGTGATGACCTAACAATTCTGCATTGAATAAGCTCTTGTTTAACTCGATTGCACAAAAAATAAAAATGTTCGGCTAACTTTACTTCGAAATTTTAATTATTTAATTAAAAAAAAACGATAAATGACCAAACGTTTTAATTGGATGACCAATCATCACTAAACGATGACCAAACGATTAGTTAATTTTAATTATAAAAAAATCGAAGTGGTTCGGCTAACTTTACGGAGCTCTCTGTTTGCGCCTTTTTAACTTCTTTACCTGCTATTGCCGCCCTCTGAGCGTGCCTCTTCTAACTACTATCTTCCGCCCTCTGTGTGTGCCTCTTGCAACTACTATCTCCCTTGTCCCTCGCTCGTTGTTACTCACTTAACTTCTTCTGCAAACACGTAAGTTGAGGTCACTTCAGAGAAGTTAGAAGAAGTAGATAAATGTAGTACCAATGACAATGATAATTCTAATGCAGAAAGTTATCCCAATTTTTCCTTACAACGTTGTAATGCATTTTCATCTCCTAAAAAATTTAAAGAACGTTTAAAGGAACTAAAAAATAAATCAATTTTATCCATATTACAAAAAACATCGACGGGCGTTGTATATTAAAAGAATATGAAGTACACGGTGATTTATCAGGGAAATCTTCAAAATATCTTTTAAATCTAATTATTTATCATTTCTTGCAAGATGGTAAAAGGTAAATACATTTTTTGTTCAAAATTTAATTTTATTATATTACATTGTCAAGAATGTGCAATGATTATCTATGTTGCAATATCACGCCACAAGCATTCTTGGAATATAACAATTAAATAAAAGAGATTTTTTCTTCGGAAGATCCAGACGTGTATTACAGACCAATTCTTAAAAATAAATTTGGTTTAAGAAAAGAATATCAACCTGTTGGTGGTAGACTTTATGATCGTTATAAAAATATGTTAAAAAGATTTCGTGAACTCGAGCGAGAATATGTGTTCTGATAAAAATACAAGTGAATCCGACAATAATTCTATTGTTATATGTCTATTGGAATCTAAAAGTAACTTAAATATCGTTAATTACAGTATTTTAATTACAATTTTTAAATATATTTTAATGTAAATAAATGCAAAAATATATTAAATTATTTTAAATGAAATTGAACATAGTTTACAATGGTTGAGTCACAATAAAGAGTCATGGGAAGAAGTTAAGTTTCATTCGAAAAAAACTTCTGAAGTTCGTTATGAAACACTAATTAGAAAAGGAAAAGGGACTGTACGTATATATGACACAATATTCAGTGATGACATGTTCCTTGGGATATATGTTAATAGATATTGATTTTAAGCGATTATATGGTACTGATAAGACAAATATTTATATAAAGTGGCCTTTATTCTTTGAGCGTTTTTTTGCTACAGCTTCTGAAAAGAATTTAGAAAAAGCGAACGATTTAACTGTCTTATTAACAGAAGAATTATCAAAATGTAATATTATTTTCTTACTTTACCTTTAAATTGAAACTTTCTATATTTATTATTATTTAAACTAGTTTCACATAAAAGAATTTGAAAAAATATTTTATTTTGTTTTGTATATATTTTTTCTAGTCGATACTTCGGGGTAGTCCGTCGCAGAATGATCTTGCCGTTAATCCGTCGTACTTCTATTATTGTTCTTTCTGTCAAGTACCCGGTTTCGCGGCGTTCTGTATCCAATACGGCGGTGCGTAGGTCTTTAACGCGAGTGATGTAGTCCAAGATATGCTCCCTTGGTTTCAAGTAGATGATACTGAGTTTGCCCCGGTATTGATCGATGGTCTTGGGGGAACCGAAAGCGACGTTTAGGAGATCGATGAGTTGTGTAACGCTTTTGCAAGGTTCGTCTTCTACGGCAGAGTAAGCCCGCCCGCGTAGTTTATTTATTAGTAGCTTTGTTAGATTACGCTCTGAGAAGGGGGGCACTATCTCGCGAGCGCGTCTGCATGCGCGCGAATTGGCTCAGGAAGATATTATACCCGTCGAAGTTGGGCACGGATTCGGCGGCCTCACGGAAGGTCACCTTGGGGATGGTATCGGGGATCTCGCTGTTCGGATACTAGAGGGAGCGCCCCTGCTGGCACGCCGTGCGGTACAATTAATCCGGTTTATTTCTTCCCGCAGATGCTCTATTTCTCCCACCAGAACTAAGGAGCTGCACATCGCTATTGTGCTCCATTCTGCGTTTTTGGTCCTCCAGCTCCTTTTCAGTGAGCTGGTGAAATTCGTCAAAAGCTTGGACATTCTCTTAGTGCTTCTGTCGGGCTTCTTTTAACTTTTTGGCTTGGCGCGCCAACGATTCTTCCTTTAGTCTTACAAGGGAACTGTCGAAAGTGTCCCTCATCGATTTTAATGAACTTTGGATATGTTGTAGAACATAAAAAAATATTAAACCCATATTTTTTTTTAGCGGCGTATCTCAACGTTTAGAGGTTGAAACAATCCCTCGAAGAATAACGAATTTTTCGTTTTTAGCGAATATCTTTAAAATTATAGGACATATGAAAAAATGTTTTATACAAAAGTTTTATGGTATTTTGTACTCTTTACAATATTATAATTGTATTTTTCAAAAATGTCAAATTTTTTAATTTACTCCACCTCCACTCCTGTCACCCAGATTTCAAAATTTATTAAAATATGCGTGGTTTCAAAGTGGATACATACAGAATAGACCAACAAAGTTTGAAACACCAGTAGAATTTGGTTTAAAAAAAAATTCTAAAGTAAAATGCGATATTTGTGTCGAAACAGCAATAATAACTTGTTCTCAGTGTAAAAAATCGCTTTGCATAACACATTTTTTCTATGAACATCATCTTTGTAATAAATATGTGCTATAAATGTAAGACATATATTTATGAACAAATTCTGTACTAATTTCTTTAAAAAGATGTGTTTTTAAATTATTGATGAATACTGTTAAGGTTTTTGGCAGTTTTCCTTATCCATGCAACAAATGTTGGTATTCTTTTAGTTCTACCTAATAAAAAATTCTTATTCATATGAAATTATGTTTGTAATAATTTCAACCTATTTTTCTTCTTCCTTTCTTTCTTCTTTTTTTTTGATATTTTAACTTTTTTTTCTATTCCTTCTTTTATTTTTATTTTATAGTATTTTTTAATAAATAAACTCATTAAATTAAATTATATATTAAATTATATTTAATAATTATATAAATTTATATTTACAATTATATATGCAAATGTGAAATATAATATTACTATTTCTTTTATTCTTTAATTTATTTTCTAATATGTTGCGTATTATGTCATTAAGATTAATCTATTTTTATGTTCCAATATATGCACAACATAAATATATACACAAGAGACTTTTATTGAATGTGTCGCAACTAAAGAAATAACGCAACACAACTTACAGCGCAGCGCCTATAGCACGAAGTTATCATCTTGTTTTTTCAAAATTGATTCGTGGAACCCACATATTATTATACATGGATGAATTTGACTTTCGATACTCTTTAATTTTTGTTCTTAACAAATTTTTTAAATTTTGCAAAATAAGGGGTGGGGTGGGGTAAATTAAAAAATTTGACATTTTTGAAAAATACAATTATAATATTGTAAAGAGTACAAAATACCATAAAATTTTCGTATAAAACATTTTTTCATATGTCCTATAATTTCAAAGATATTCGCTAAAAACAAAAAATTTGTTATTCTTCGAGGGATTGTTTCAACCTCTAAATGTTGAGATACGTCGCTAAAAAAAATATGGGTCTAATCTTTTTTTATATTTTACAACATATCCAAAGCTTATTAAAATCGGTGAGGGACACTTCCGACAGTTCCCTTGTTAGTCTAACTTGTATTGCCTCTAATTCCTGACTACTTAGAATAGCGTCGTTTTCACTCGATGCACCACCTTCCGGAGTTGCTGAAGCCTTCTTGGAGCAGGTTTCCATCATGTCGGATTTTCTCGTATCCCACCACTGTCACCAATTTTGTTACGTCAAGCGCGGTCGCGGCTCCTAAGAGTGTTCGAACCTTTCACCTGACTGGTCGCTTATTTCAGAAGTTAAGCTTCTGGGGATTCCCTGCGACTAGGGCTATCCGGACGATGAATGTTTTCCCTTCCCAAAGGCGATATATTAGGAGTGTGGTGATGCGATGCGTTGTGTGTTTTTCTTTTGTCAGAGGTGATGTTACCGGATGCTGTATATGTGATGATGCGGCAGAAGCGAAAATGGCAATTACCGATTAAGGGAAGTCTCGCGAGGTGAAACTCTTGGGAATAGTTCCGCTAACGAATACCTTAATTGAGTCCGTTAGTGAATAGTAGGGGACATTTCTATTTCTTAAACTTCTGAGGAAGTCGGCGTTGACACACCGTTTGCAGTCGAATGAAAAAAAGTCTGCTAAGTTACGGAGGCAGGCCATGCAATATCCACCGGTATAGCACGTGCTGTCGATCGCGAGGTGTACGTTGAAGTACGCGTAAGAGTCTCTATCGATATTATCGGAATTTACGAAGCAAAATGCGCAATACAGGGTGGGTTCTGATTTGTGAGCGAATCCTGAGATGTAGGTGCAACGGACGTTTTCTAATCGGTGGCGCGCTTCGACGGCGGGAGGGGAGGGGTGGCCCTCCTGTGCAGGGCGCAGTCGTAACACATGTAGATGTGTTGTTACTCGATTATAGTTAAATATTATTATTATTATCCGTGTAAAGCGTTGTTAGTCGCAGTCGGGACAGGAGAAAGAGTAGCTAAAGCTACTAATAATTAAATAATGAAGGATAGGTTTCTTGTATTTATTCAAGTTTAGATATTGATTGTTTACAATTTAGTGGATAAAATAAAACGCGCGTTATACATTTTATTATTTGAAACGAATATTATTTTGGAGCCAGATATTATTTTCGGAAAGATCTGGTCGAGAGAGAGACTGGTCAACGCGAAACGCAGGAAATAAAAAAAAAGGGTCGATCGTAAACCGAACTCGGCAGCGCGAAGGGAAAATACTGTTTTGAAAGGGTTCAGCTGAGAGTGAGCTGGCTCAAGTGAAACGCAGGAAGCAAAAAAAAGGGTCGGTCGTAAAAGTGTCTCTCGTCGACATGAGAAAATCTGCGTTTTCCAAGTTTCGTGTTTTACGTAGTGCTACTACAAAATATTATTATGTTTCGTTCCGCGTAGTATTAATCTAATATTATTGATTGTTCCGCGGAACCCCAGTGCTCGGGGGTGTAACATCCGTAGTTTAAGTATAATATCTCATCGCGTATCTGGAGGTAGCGGGTCCTCCTCGGATCTCCCGGTACGTAATTCGCGGGCGGCAGAGGAGGAAACAGTCGCTGCGTGTTCAACGGTGTTAGTTTGCACGGCCACCGAAAGTATCCTATGGATTTTACGCGGATGTCCTTCCTCAGAGATTTGGTCTGTTTCGCTCGTAAGGCCGGGTTGAAGTACGCCTCGTACTCTAAGTCGAAATAGAGGCGTTCCGTCCCGAGGAACTCGCTATCCACCTCGCTGACGGGGGCGTATTTGAATTCGTAATATAAACGCCGCGCATGATATTTGTGTCCGCCTCTTCTTATTTTTAAACATGATAAGTTATATTCGGCAATGTGAGCCCATGCGCGGATGTTGATGCGTAAAGAAACTGCGTAAAGAAATTAATTCTTTTCACGAAAGAATTTTTAATTAATACCCAGAGCACATATTTTCTAGATTCTCATTTTTGAGACCCCTAAAAAACCCGCTCTATAACCCCCCAAAGAGAAGTAGACGAAAAAAAATATCAGGGCAAAGTCGCTGAATCGGGAATCTTCTTATTTTTGGCATCTACAAAAGATTGAATTAGTTTCGCGTGCTCGCTGGGTTCGATCATTGGTTTTGAGATAGGGAGGTGGCATGTGCAGAATGTTAGCACGATGCTATCAGGAGAAGGTGCAAACTTTGATCTTAGAATAGGAGTGCTGTATGTGCAGAATATTAGCACGATATCGGCAGGATAGGGGTAGTAACAAGCATGCAATCATCCGTACTGCTGTGTTGTCGGTTTTTGTTAATGGTCGAAACCAGGTTTTGTTGAGGGGTCGGATTGGAACTTAGTATGACGCCGAACGTAGAAAATGCGGATTGGGTTTGGATACGTTTCGGTTATTAATGCACAATGAAGTTTCACAAGTATATGTATATTTTAACTGCATTTACATTGGATGGTTTACAGAGGTAACACGTGAGTATAAATCAGAGAGCTATCGGCACGGAGAACTGACGCAAGGTGTACAGGCGTAATATAACGAAATGACAATATGATATACGCTCGCGTGAGGTAGAATAAGGTTGAAGTGGAACTGTATGAAATAGGATCGCGTACTGAAATGGAAACGAGTATGGATATGGAAAAGTGTCTTGACTTGGAACGGTATTTGGAAATGGAATCGCGTGTCGAAATAGTATCACAAGAATGAGGAGCATTTCTAGAGAGAGAGAAGTGCATCACTCAGAGTCTCGAGTTGATGTGTCGAATTTTGGGACTGTTTCGAGGTTCCTTGGTTAGTGCGGGTCAGGGTTGAAGAGTGGGGTAGACGCGTAGGAAGGGTTCGGAATAGCAGGGAAGTCCCATGGTGGTGGGAAGGCGACTATTTATGATTAGTATTTTCGAACTGTCAGCTAGAGTCGGTAACAATTATGATGGGTAACTTATCGGCTAAGATGTAATCGGTAACTTATCGCTTAGACTTATATTATAAATTTGGTGTTTTCTTAAAGCTAATGGAAAAATTTTTGGTGCTGGGACGTAACAAAAGATAAAACATACAGTATTTTCTTTGATACCATATATTGTAAACAAGATGGATGTACCAGAATTTTTAGTGATGTATATGCATTTAAAAAACATTTAAATCTTAAACACTCAACTGTTACTAAACCATTGCCAGTCGAAGTAGATAAGTGTAAAAACTTATTGTTAATAGATAAAAAAAAGGAGATTTCTGAAAAAAATTAGACACTGTTTCATTAACAACAACCACAGATTTATATAGACCTGATATAAATAAATTTAAAACTGTTTTAACTGAATCTGCATCAACATTTGTAGCAAAATTATATTGTAATCCTAAATCTTCAAAACAGTGATACAAGATATAGTACAAAACACGAGAAAATTATTTAATTCCGATTTTCTAAATATCTTAAAACAAGTATATATTACTGGTAGTAATAATTCATGTGAAAACGATTTTAATGACGTGGTCGAAGCTCTTTCTAATCTTTTTGAAAATTTGGTAATGGAATATAAGAGAGAACAATATCTTGAAAAACAAAGTTTGTTTATTAAACCTTCTGAGTTTTTAATAGGCACAGAAGAATATCCAAAGAAAATTCATAATATTATGACTGTAAAATTGAGAAATTTAACAGGACAAATTATTCCATTTAGAAATGTCTAGAAAATTTTTAAAACTACCAAATGTTCTTAATGCAATAAAAAAATATGTGAATGATTGTTCGAAAGAAAAATATGTCACTTCAGGAAAATTTGTTATACCATTAATGCTTTTCTTTGATGATTTGGAATTAAATAATCCTCTCAGTTCTCACAAAGGTATTAATAAAATTGGTGTAATTTATTGTAGAATGCTTACAATTCCACCACAATATTTTTCTATGACAGAAAATATTTTTCTTGTTCAGATACATAAATCGTCTCATCGAAACAATTTTGGAATTGAAAATGTTTTAACATCAGTAATTGATGAATTGAAATTTTTGGAAGACATAGGGATTTCTGTTGAAACTGAGTAACGAATTCAACAAGTATATTTTACTTTATCGTTATTTGGGGGTGATAATCTTGGAATACGCACACTTTTCGGTTTTCATGAAAGTTTTCGATCTAATTATTATTGTCATTTATGTTGTGCTGACAAATAAATTTTACAAACAGCAATAGTTGAGGATAAGCAATATTTAAGGAAAAATCAAATTTTCAAGAAGATATGCTAAATTTTACTCACGGGATCAAAAGTGACACAATTATTCATAATCTTCCAAATTTTCATATTACTGAGAAACATGTATTGTGATGTCATGCATGATATTTTAGAAGGAGTTTGTCGTTACGTTATTGTTAAAATTTTACATATTCTCATAAATATTGATAAATTGTTCACTTTGGAAACTCTAAATTATAGAATTCGATTTTTTGACTATAAAAGTATTCGGCCAAACAATTATGTGTCTTCTTTTACTCAAGATATATTTTAAAAAAATATTTTTATATGCTCAGCTTTGGAAATGAAATTGTTACTTGAAAACCTAGGATTTATAATAGGTGATCTAATACCTGAAAGTAATAAAGCATGGGATTTATATTTAACGTTGAGAGAAATTCATTGCATACTTTTAAAAGTTTGTATTACTAAAGACAGAATTGAATTACTAAGATCATTAATTGCAAAACATCATCGTTTATATTTGGATATTATTAAAGAACCTTTGAAACCCAAGTTTCATTTTCTCATACACTATCCTACAATAATTGAAAAAGTGGGACCCATTTATGCTATATCTTGCTTGCGCTTTGAAGCTAAGCATAAAGAATTCAAGGAATATGCTCGGGTTGCTCGATCACGTAAAAATATTTGTTATACTTTAGCAATAAAACACCAATTAAATTTTGCTCAAAGATTACAAGCAAAAAAAGGATTTCAGGATCAAATTAAGTTTGGTCAAAATATATTAGTTAAAAATATTCATGAATTACCAGATTATGAGTTATTTAAATCTTTTGTAAATGAAAATGAATTAGAACAATATAAATGTTTTTTCATCCGCAATAATAAATGGAATTAATTACAAAATAAATATGTATCTAATCACTGGTGAAACAAATGGTTTAGTGCAGTTTGGAAAAATTAAATATATGTTATCAAATGATAAGCATGATATTGTACTTCTTCTTTTGAATATGCGAACTAAAAATTTCATTAGACATATCCATGGTTTATCAATAGAACATACATCAGAATGGCATATTATAAGTTACCAAGATTTATATCAACCTTCGCTTATACGTACTTTGGCTGACGGTAAAACATGCATTTCTTGTTAAAACATTAAAATTTGTTTGATTATTCTTAAATATTAACAAGATTAATCCATTTTATAAGTCATATCGATATTTAAGTAGTATTTATGATATATACATTATTTTAAAATCATAATTTTGTTCTCTTGTCATTTTTTTATATACCATCTTCTTACATTATTTATAAGTTCTTTTACTATTTATTTATTTATTAAAATAAATTATTTTTTGTCAAAAATATATTAAAATTTCTTTTAAAAAAGTACTAAATTAATTAAAACAATTTGTATTGATACATAATAAAGGAACTTATGTATATAAGAAGAAGGCATAATACATACAAATACTTACCATACTATTAGGAGTTGATAAATAAGTTGATAAATATATAATGATATGTAAGTTCAGCATTTTGTAGAGCAATGTACTCTTAGAATATTCACCTGTGTTACTACTAATATTTAAATTATATAAGTTCAACAGTTTATAGAAATAACAATGTACTCTTGAAATATTATTAAAATCCTTTATAACAATGTACTCTTGAAATACTATTAAAATGCTCTTACAATCGCCTTTGATTATCAATTGAAATCTTCTCTTTAATCAACAACCTACCTGCTTCGTGTTACCCTAAGGAACAATTAAATCAACTATCATATTTTCTCTTTTCGACAATTTATTTAGTTAACTGTATTGCAGAATAGAGTTGAATTTACTCCGTATTTCATATCCATTTTATATCCGACAATTTTTTGGTTTCTATTACTTTGCAGAATGAATAAATCAGCTATTATATTCTTCTTTTTGAGAATTTATTTAGTTAACTTTATTCGAGCACAGAATTGAGTTTACTTCGTACTTGCTATAATCGACAATTTATTTGGTTTCTGTTATTTTGCAAAATAGTTGAATCAACATTATGACTATATACTTGCTTCATCTTGCTAATAAATTAATTGAATTACTTAAATAGTTACATTCACTTATCATTAATAATGTGCTGAGTTAACTTTATATGATTATCATATTAACTAAATTTTTAGTTTATTTTACTGAAATAAATGTTGAAAGTACACCAAAATTTTACTGAAATAATTATGACATCTAGTTCGCCATATATAACCTCAAAATTGAGTTCGTTTAACTCGATTCGAGTTGTGTTACCTAATCTTTTTTTACAGTGTACGCATGCATCTGTATGCATTTTTGAGATCATATTATATCAATATATGTATGCATGCTGAGCACAATATGATATCATTTTTCTATCTGGGATATTTAAGACTTGAGATATAAAATAGTTATTATGTGTTACCACATTTAGAGCATAAAATATTGTCTTGAAATTACAAATCAGATATTCATTTAAGAGCCTCAAGAAAGAAAAAGTACAAATTAAAACTATAAGTAAGTTTGCAAAACTGCATAAAAGAAAAATATTAAAATATAAATATTATTACAAAGAAGTATTAAAAAATAAAAAGTTTTACAAATATGTTATTATCCTCTAAAAAAAACCTTACAAAAATAACAAAAGATACGCCAAAACAAAAAATGGCCCCATCTTTTACGCAACTAAAAGTTTAAAAAAATATTTATTACTTATATAAAATCAAAAATAAATGAAATCAATAGTTAACTAGTCGCCAAATGCTTGGAAGCAGTTCAGTTTGTAAAGATTTGTAATTTGAAATAATATTTATCATAAAATTAATCTTGCATTTGTAAAAATATTATTGATGTCCTCTTCATAAAATTACATATTTTATTTTTATATAAATAAATCTTTTGGATTAAATATATATAAAAAAATTTTGGCGTGCCCGGGTCGCATTAACAATCACATTTTTACAAATTTACAACTCAAAATCAAATAGCCGAATCTATCTCTAAATGTGTAGTAAGAAAATGGTGTATTTTAATGCGACCCGGGCACGCCAAAATTTTTTTGTATGTATTTAATCCAAAAGATTTATTTATATAAAAATAAAATATGTAATTTTATGAAGAGGACAACAATAATATTTTTACAAATGCAAGATTAATTTTATGACAAATATTATTTCAAATTACAAATCTTTACAAACTGAACTACTTCCAAGCATTTGGCGACTAGTTGACTATTGATTTCATTTATTTTCGATTTT
Source organism: Anoplolepis gracilipes (assembly GCF_047496725.1). Lineage (NCBI taxonomy): Eukaryota > Metazoa > Arthropoda > Insecta > Hymenoptera > Formicidae > Anoplolepis > Anoplolepis gracilipes. The sequence goes on along the minus strand of NC_132980.1, from coordinate 3,022,123 downwards.
ATATAAGTAGTAAATATTTTTTTAAACTTTTAGTTGCGTAAAAGTTGAGGTCATTTTTTGTTTTGGCGTATCTTTTTTTACCTTTATAAGGTTTTTTTTAGAGGATATCACTACTTTTTATATAATATTTATTTTATACTTATTTTATTATATCTATTTATATCTTATTATTTATATTTATATATTATTTTATTATATTATTATAAATCATTATACGAACTGTCAAAATTTGCATGATAATTTGACAGTTGCAAACGACACGAATGAAGCAAATTGCACAACGCGCTTCACTTTATCGTATCATCGTACATGAGCATTATAAATGCACCATGAGCGTTATGAATGTACCTTGAGGGACAAAATCACTTTACATGTATGCGTGCCAACATACGTGCGTGTGATGACCATTGACGTATTAATATCTGGATGGAGCTTTAGGGCGCGGGGTGTGAAAACTTTAGGGGAGGAGGAAGTCGCCATATTGTGTGGCGACATTAGTACTGTTCCCTCGTGGTAAAATAATAAAATTACTGTTTTGTGCATTGTTTTGTATTGCATTGACGTATTAATATCGATATTAATACGTTAATGGTTATACGCGGCGATTTTTGTCATTACTTATATTTTAAAACAATTTTTTCACCTATTGAGCTGAATAAAAAAATGCCGCTTTGTGTTGCAATCGATTGTACTAATAAAAGTTATCGCAAAACTAAGGGTCAAGAAAATGTAGAAAAAGATGCTAAAATAACATTTCACCGGTAAGTACTATATATAATCTACAAAATAAACTTGCTTTTATTTTATATCAATAAAGTAAGATTTAATCTAAAAGTTTTTACTGCTTGAACAGATTTGCTTTATGTTAATACTTATATATAATTTTAATACTTGATATATTGCATAATCTAATTTTATATATTTACATCTCATGACATTTTTCAATTAGACTTTGCTTACTACTAATTTAAATTTATATAAAATATATATTTGTGTAATATTAAATTGATTTGTTTTACTAGATTTCCAAAAGAGAAAACAAAGAAATTAGTCTGGATTAAAGCTATGGGCCTCTGTATAGAATCTTTACCCAAGTCTTCACATTTATGCTCATTGCACTTTTTAGAGAAGGATTTTGATTGTACTTCTCTGGTGCGAACAAGGTTAAGAGAGAATTCGATTCCAATTGTAAGTATAATTTTACTTAAATTTTATTATGTTTGAAATCTTAGAGTTTTATAAACATAAATGCATATACCTTTCTAAATAATATTTTAATTACAGATTCTTCTATAGAATATTGTCTTATTTATATTATAGTGATAGATGTACTATTTGAAAAGTACTTTATTATTATATCAGATATATTAGATTATTATTATATAGTATTTATGATAGAATGTATGCAGATAATAAATACATATATTAAAATAAATTTTATAGTTATAGCCAAATATCTCAGAACTTGGAGATAGAAAAGAAGAAACTGATATTTCATCTGTACCAAATACATCAGTTAAAATTTCCTTAACAGAACCAATACACAATAATTATAATTTAACTGTGAGTATTTCTCTTGAGTGTAAAACTTGCATTCAACTAATTGCACATTTGTATTAACATAATTTTGAATATTATATTTACAGTCAAGTACTTTACAAGATAATGAAACAAAGACAATCGAAATTTTTCATTGTGTATCAGATAAAACACCAACGGAAATTTTATTTGAAACATCTGTTTTCAACAATGAATTAACAGTAAGTATATTTCAGTTACATTCTATATATATTAAACAAATATAATGAAAATTATGCTTATGCTATAATTTTTATTAATTATATTTTTGATATTTATATAAAAAAAGTGTTATGGAATATTTTTAATTTCTTGTGTACTATATGGTAATGAATAAGATTTTTAATTTTATATACAATTACAGTTAGAGTCGGAAGCAACAAAAATTCAAATACGTCACAGAGAAGATGGTAATGATGATGATAATGAAATTATATTAAAAAGAAAAATGCATTGTTTTACATTTGATGATGTTCATACCAATCAGCAATTAGAGGACACACCAAGAAAAAAATTTATGCGTAAAGCTATATTCAACCAAAAAAAATTTTATCAACAGCAGATGCAAACATTGAAGCAAAGAAATAAGCGTCAACAAAAACGAATTGCGCAATTAAATACAATATTAAAAGAACTAAAACAAAAAAGTTTATTAACGGATGAACATGCAGATTTATTAAAAACAATTGGTGAGTGCAATATATCATTATTTAAGCGTTTTATAGCAAATAGTAACATATTAATTAACAAAAAAAAGCCAAATTTTTCTAAAGAATATCCGCCTGAAATTAGAAAATTTGCATTAACCTTACATTACTACTCACCTAAAGCATATAACTATGTACGTAAACATTTTAATGCATGTCTCTTACACCCAAAATCTATAAGTAAATGGTTTAAATCGATCAATGAAAATCCTGGTTTTATGGAGGAAGCATTATACAGTATTTCTAAACGGGTAAAAGCTACAGATTATCCACTCTTTGGTACTTTAATTTTTGATGAAATGTCAATTAGTCAACATATTGAATATGATGGTGAAAAATTTAGTGGTTATGTAGATTTTGGGAATGAAATTATAAACGATAAAACTAACATTGTCAAAGATGCCTTGGTTTTTCTCATTGTTTGTATGAATGCTGCATGGAAAGTACCTGTGGGTTATTTTTTAATTAATGGAATAACGGCGTATCAGAAAAATAATCTAATTATGCATTGTATCTGCTTGTTGCATGACACTGGTGTGAGAGTTGTTGGATTGACTTTTGATGGTACTACTACTAATTTCACTACAGCAAAAAAATTACAATGTAATTTAACACCAAATTGTTTACAGACTTGGTTTCCTCATCCGGTAACAAATGAAAAATTATTTATTTTTCTTGATCCATGTCATATGATAAAACTTGTTCGTAATATGTTTGGAGATTTGAAGATTGTTGTAAATGGCTTAAAGCATCGTATCAAATGGCAGTACATTATAGATCTATATAATCTACAAAAACAAGAAAGTTTGCACTTAGGTAATAAACTAAGATCAGCACATATTCACTGTAAAAAACAAACAATGAAAGTTCGTTTTGCTACTCAGTTATTTAGTAAATCTGTTGCTCAAGAACTTACAGTTTGTAAAGAACACTTACGTCTTGCACAGTTTCAAGATTGTTCAGCAACAATAGAATTTTTATCTATATTTAATGATTTATTTGATATATTTAATTCCAAAAATATGAGGCAATTTAATTATAAACAACCTATTAATTCTTTGAATTATACAAAAATAATAGACAAATTGGAAGAACGTAAGACTTACATTTTAAGTTTACAACTTCAAGATGGAACTCGAGTTATTGATTCTGCAAGAAAAACTAGTTTTGTTGGATTTTTGATATGTATTGAAAGTTTAAAAGGATTATATAACGAACTTTGTGATAATAACAACAGTTTAAATTATATTCCATCATACAAAATAAGTCAAGATCATATTGAATTGTTTTTTGATTGCATAAGATCTAAAGGTGGCTATAATAATAATCCAACAGCTCGCCAGTTTAAAGCAGCTATAAAACAATTATTAATTTATTCTGAAATTCGCGATTCAGGTTGTGGTAATTGTATACCTCTTGAAAATATAACAATTTTATACGTGACTTCTTCACAAAATAGTGAACATATAATTAATAATTCAACTTTATTGAAATCATTTAATGATGATTTCAATGGAATTGACGATAATTTACAATTAAATTGTAATGTACTTGTAGACGTTATGAACGATCATGAATACTTTCCAAACATTCATACAATCACTGAATTTTCTTCATGAATTATATATTGCTGGTTTTTTAGTAGGACACTTAAAAAAATTATTATATTGCGAATGCACTAGCTTCAGATGAAAAAGATATAAATTCTATTTTAATACAAGTAAAAAGCTGTGGTATTTTACAATATCCATCGTCTAGTGTTACGAAAATTTGTCGTAAAGCAGAAAGAGTCATCCGCTTCGCTTTAGCAGAAAGGGGAAGAAAATTTATGACAAAAAACGTAGAAGTTTATCTTGTAAATTGCGTTCTTATAAAATTTACGGAATCGAATAATTTGTTTTCAAATTTAAAAGAACATTCACACGATCAAAATCCTTTGGAAAATCATATTATACATTTAACCAAAGCAATTGCTTGTAAATATATAAAAATTAGACTTTACCATATTGGCAAACAAACTATGGAAGACATAAAAAGTGAAAGACACTTTCGCAATAAATTAACATTATTTCAAGGACAATAGTATTTGAAGTTTAAAAACAAATTATTCGATTTTGATTAAATTTTATAAGAATACAACTACTTTATTAATTAATGTGTTAGTAGTATAAGGACATTACAATGTATGAATATACTTTTAAAAAATATTATACCTGCGTAAGTTATTATATGTATATTATACATATCACTTGTACACATAAATATTTAAAAAATAAATATTGTAACTATTTATACTTACCTTATATTTTTACATTATATTATTTTATAACTTACTTTATATTTTCACCTTATATTTTATACTTATCTTATATTACCTTAAAAATATTATTTTGAATTATAAGAAATCTTAATTTAACTTTCTTTCCTTTAATCTTATAATATTTTTTCTTTAATCAAAGACAAATGAATTTATTCATAAAATATTTTTATATAAATTGATATATTTATATTTAATATAATAACATAATATATTTACATTTAATTATATTTATATTTTGACATATTTAATATAATAATATATATTTACATATATTTACATTAAACTAATTGATGCAATGAATATTAAAATACACTTTATTTTATTAATTATAAATTTATTAAAGTGAAAAGTTTTAAGAATAGTTTTATACATTAACTACATATATATATATATAACTATAAAATATAAAATACACAAAATATCATATAAAATGAAAAGTTTTAAGAATAGTTTTATACATTAATTATATATATATATATATATATATATATATATATATATATATAATGTAGTTAATGTATAAAACTATTCTTAAAACTTTTCATTTTATATGATATTTTGTGTATTTTATCTGAAAGTTAATTAAATGATTGAATGCAATTTTGCAGTATCGATCATGTAATTTTTTCTCTAAGGCGAAAAGTGAAAAGTGAAAAATTTCTTTGCTTTGATTGGTTAATTAACCAAAAATTTTTCAATTTTCAAGTTTCTGGCTTAGGAAAATTTACAGGATTGATACTCTGTTATATATATGTATATATATATATATATGTACAGGGTGTCCCAGAACAACCTTCCGTCCGTAAAATGACGTATTTCTGACACAATTCTAAGACAATTTTTCCTTTACCAAAATTTGATTTGAAGCGTAGTTTTTGTGTTATAAGCAAAAATAGTTAGCAAATCACGCGTCGAGTATAGAAGGCAGGCAGGAGCGGCGCGGCGCACCGCGAGCGCGGGCGCAGCTGACCGTCCGACGGGTGATTACTGCCGCATGAGTCGCTAACTATTTTATCTTATAGCATAAAATTATGCTTTAAATAAAATTTTGGTAAAGAAGAAAATGTCTTATAATTACGTCAGGAATACGTGTTCCTTAAAATAACATTACTTTAATGACCAAAAGTTGTTCCGAATCGTCGGCCGTCGGACGCTGCGATCAGCTGATTGATACACGCGATATGTGTATGTCTAAGTATGTGCGTAAAAGGAAGGAACAGAGTGAGTGAAAGAAAGAAAGAGAGAGAGAAATAACCGCCTTCGCGACGGCGACGCTCCTTCGATTGTCATCGACATTGTCGTCAACGACTTCAGACTGATCGATATATTGATTTTTCGGCTCAGCTGAAAGACACATCGCGTGTAGCAATCAGTTGATCGCAGCGTCCAACGTTATTTTAAGGAACACTTATTCCTGACGTAATTATAAGACATTTTCTTCTTTACCAAAATTTTATTTAAAGCATAATTTTATGTTATAAGATAAAATAGTTATAGCGACTCATGCGGCAGTAATCACTCGTCGAACGGTCAGCTGCGCCCGCGCTCGCGGTGTGCCGCGCCCTTCCTATCTGCCTTCTGTACTCGACGTGTGATTTGCTAACTATTTTTGTTTATAACTCAAAAACTAAACTTCAAATCAAATTTTGGTAAAGAAAAAATTGTCTTAAAATTGTGTCAGAAATACGTCATTTTACGGACGGAAGGTTGTTCTGGGACACCCTGTATACTGCAAAATTGCATTCAATCATTTAATTAACTTTCAGATAAAATCCTATTCTGATGCATTAGAAATAGAAATAATATCATACATATTTCAAATAAGGCGTCAAAATGTCGCCAGACAATATGGCCGATCCCCCGTCCCGCTAATGTCAGTCCCCTTGCCATAAAAATTGATTTTTTATGCTCCGTTCAGATATTAATACGTCAATGGTGATGACTGAAAAATAATCGAACCCGAAATATCACATTTCTGATTTACGATGCGAATATTTCAAAATTGACTGCACCAATCTTATTCGGACTGGTCGCAATTGAAAGATTGTGTCAATATTACATAATAAAAGTGCCGTTAGATTTTTGTTTACGGTTTTAGTTGTTGAAAAATTTTAATCAAATTTTAATCATAAAGTTTATGAAACGCGAAATTCTAAAATAAGCCTTAGTAGCGTCGCGCAGTGACTCTCAACTCTCGGTTAATATTTTCGGTTAATGTTTTTTTCTGTTTTGGCGTCGCGACGCTACCGCGTCGCTTGATAAGATAGTAATTAAACTTTAAATATTATTTTTTATTTAAACAAATTATAAATCTACTCAGATTGTGATATTATTAATAATTCTATTATTATATAATTATTAATAGTGTTGTGATAGATTACTAAAGTAAGTTAATTGACTGTTTTTTTTATTTATTTTTTTCATTAATTTTATTATTTATTTCTTTTTATTATTATAAAAAATATTGTATTTATTTGTCAAATAATCTAGTTCCTACATATCTACTACAAGTCGAAATGTAATAATTTGTTTTTTATTTACAAGATGTGTTGGTTCTTTAGCATACTATTGCTTATTAAAATGTTCAAATTCTTTATTTGTTATTTATAATTAAATATAATAAAAATTAATAATAAATATTAAGATATTGATTCATTTTTTTTTATTTCTTTGTCATACATTTTAAAGAATGCTATATAAAAATTAATATAATTTACAAATATTTATATTTGTACACGCACGCACGCACGCACGCACGCACGCACGCACGCACGCACGCACGCACCCACGCACGCACGCACGCACCCACACACACACACTACATATACATACAAAACTAATTCCTCTCTTGAAAATTATTATTTGCAATTATTTCCATTAATCGATTTCTTTTGACATTTCCTTCTTCTCTCAATTCATTAGTGACAGCTAACGGTTCTATTTCGTGTAACATTTCAGGCACAACAATAGGGATTTCATTGCAACTTATCCAATAAATAACGCCATCGTCCTTTCAATAATCGGATTGCTCTTTCTATGATTGTTCGGCAGATGACAAATTACGATTAAATTCTTTCTGTCTCCTAGTTAAATGACCATTATCATAGAATGGTACCATGACATTTTTTTGTATACTATACGCTCCATCGCCCAATAAATGACTGTCTTCAGAGAAAAATTCTGGAGTACAATATTGTTGTACTTCAGAATAAAGAAACACTCGCATGTCATGCATATAACCTGGCATTCCAGCAAAGGCATGAATGAAAGACAAATCATGTTTACAGATTACCTAGAAAGAAAATATAGTTATTCTTAACAAACAGTTTGCTGTTTCTACATATTGTTCATTCAGTTTACGTTAATAGAATTTATAATATTTACTATTTCTTAAAATTAGTATATTTAATTGAAAAAAATATTATTTTTCCTTACTTGTAATTGCATGGAGAATCTGTCTTTTCTGTTAATATAAGTATTAGCATCTCTTTTTGGTCGAGCAATGTTTATATGTGTCCCATCAATGATACCTAGAACTTTTGGAAATCCATACAATCTCTGCATGTTTGTCTATGTTGTTTCAGCTTCTTAATAATTAGGCCATCTGATGAAACCACTTCGAAGACTGTACAATGCTCGAACAACCCTTTTGACGCTAAACCATGCAGTTGATCTGGCAACACCAAATCTTTCACATATGGAGCGATAAGAATCTGGTATTGTCCAAACATAAATAGCTATTAATAGCTGTTTTGTTGGATTAATTGGTTCTCTTCCGATGAATGGAAGGTTTTCTAATTTGGATCCAATTAAATGTAATAAAAAATAAAAAGTATTACGCTCCATCCTGTAAAACAAATAACATCATATATATTATTATTAACACGAACGTATGTTTTATATTAATAATGCTATAATTATAATAAAGTGACATGATTTACCTAAAATATGATTTAAATTCAATATTTGTATATCTGGTAACAATATTTTCCGAATAATCTGTTATTTTTTGTACTATTCTCCTTTCACCTCTATTATTGTTATTACCTCTATTTTTGAATAAAATATTTTGTAATTCTTCATTATTATCATCACTATCTGAAGAAGAGGAACTACTCGAAGATTCAAAAATTATGTTTTCGAGTAAAATATGTTGTTCCATAATAATAATTAATGTAATTGCAAGACTTTCATATATCGTACATACGGTACAATACAATCCTAGTGATCCCAGTAGGAGAAACGAAACGCAGTACTGGGAGTTTTTAATACTGCCAATTTTATCTTTTTTTCCAACACCAACCAAACTTATTTTCAAACGCACTATATATATGTATGAAAACCATAGACATCTATGGGTGCGTTCAGAGAACACACTTTTGGTGTTATGAGGGCGCTAAAGCCGTTCGTGGAACCGCTTTATAGCGCCAACAAAATGGCGATGACGTCATTGTTTGTACGTTGTGATGTCATCATTTCCGCAAACTCATGCTCATGATCTCGAGGTGAAGCACGATATGCTTATAGCGTTTATAAAGTCAAAATACATTCCTCAAATGCTGTGCACTTGTGCTGTGCACCAAGTTTCAATATTCAATAAAAATGGATAAAGAATTAATTTCCTTACAAGATGCTGAAACAAATAAAATATATAAAACGTATGTTTCACAAGAAGATGCACGCAAAATAAAAACCGGTAAGTAATGAGAGGTTATCAGTGTGTGACGACACGCCGTCACTAGCGGTCTCGGGGGCTGAACACCCGCCCCCAAATTCGTGAGACTTGGCGCCTATGAGCACCTCACCGCGCAAAACCACCATCGCGCACGCCACGGGGATCCCCCTCTCTTTCGAATGAAGTGAGAGAGAGGGAAGGCTCCCGGGTATATAAACCCGACCGACCGACGACCAGACACCTGTCCTGATCCTGAGTCCGGCCGGGCAAGAGCCTCAGAGCTAAGCTCCGAAGCAAAGCCAACAGCTAGATTCGATTCTCTCTCCCAGTTCCTGACCGTCGATCCGGGAAGAGGGTATGCTCTCCTTCTGCCGAGTGTTCCCGGCGGTCGCGATCCCAGCCAACCGTCGATCCGGGAGAAAGGTGTTCTCTTCTCCTGCCGGGTGTTCCCGGCGGTCGACGGCAGCGCGTCTGATCGCCGCCCCGGCGGCCCGCTTACGAATAACCGCGACGCGATAATCGTACCCTGCGGCGACTCGTCCAGTTTGTATATAGTCGCGTTGCACCGCGAATCGTTGCGCACCCGCCTAGCTCGTAGGAACTTGCATGTGCTGCGACCCGCTCGCAACCTCGCGCCGCCTAGCTTATGGTTAGCCGCTTGCCTAGCTTGTAAAGAACCGCACGCCTAGCCTGTAAATAACCGCACGCTTAGCTTGTAAGCACACATACCGCTTGCCAACCCCATCCCGCTTGCACTCACATACACACATCACACAACTACACATGTATAAAGCACACGACCCAACCACATGTAAATACTCCCAGTAAATAAACCGCTGTTATACGAAAACCCGGTCTTGTCAATTGGAGTCTTCCCCTTCTCCCGAACCCTGGAACCGACGAGCTAGTCCGAGACGTGCTTGTGACGTTTAACAAATAATTCTTTAATTTTATAACCTCTTGAAAGGTACGTTTTACTTGCGCTCTTTCGTTTAGAGTAAGATAAATGCCAACACATAAAAATCTTTAAATAACTCAATAATTACACAAGTTTCTTAATACTGTATTATGGCAAATTCTTACGCAAAATTGTTAATTTATACGTTTTAGAAAAAGACCTAAACCAAAGCTTGTTTTAGCATTTAATAAATGAATAAGGCTTAATTCTGTCAGTTTGGTCGCTTAACTAACAAACCTTCCAGTACAATATTATATAATATGAATATTTATAAATATAAATATTATATAATAAAATTATATAAAGAGCTCCGATTAATAAATAAGTAAATAATAAAGAGGCAATAGGAGCGAGGAGATGTGAACATATAATTATAAGTTTTTTATATATAGATGATATGTCGCAATTGTATTGACATTAAGTACATTAGTAACATTCTATAGAATGACGGAAATTATAATAAAGATTTGAACGTTTCGATTCATGTTTTGAATCCTCTTCAGCATAATATATAAATTAAATAAATGAATTATAAATAAAAACGAAATTAATGATAAAACATCGCATAATAAAGGCGTAAGACATGTGTGAACATAAAATCCGTGATCGTATTCGCATGATTAAAAGGATCACTGCCTCAGAACCGCTGTACATATTTATCGCATGTTGGTTGTATAAATTACATATATATAAAACGATCCAACTTGTTCGGCTCTTTTATTGTACGGCTTGCATAATAATCCCGCGAGGCAATTCTCCGAGGTTTCCAGACCGAGGGAGGTATGCAGTTAGATTGAGGGGTTAAGTCTGTATTAATAAAATGAGTATAATAAATACCTGTTTGTAATAAAGTAATTTATCGTTAGTTTGTGTATACTGGTGGTGACTCAGAAAAAGCTTACAGGATATGCACTCCGTTTGTGTGTTGTTGAATCTATAGTATATATATCGCGACAACTGATGTTTAACGTGTGGTTATGCCGATGGTACAGATGGTAATGAGCTCAAGGGCGAAAAATACATTTAAGATGGAAAGAGTTAAATAGGTGACATTAGATCTTAGGCAGTTTGTTTATTATATCATCGTAAATAGCTGGCAAACATTCTATATCTGTTTGTAGATTTATGCTATTTATTTGTCGTTTAATGTATAACATTTCAGATATCAGTCTTTTTGTGTAAAAGGGCTCGTTGTCTAGTATTTGTGCATTGTCCCAATCAAAGTCATGATTGTATGTTAGGCGGTGATCAGTGATCACTGATTTGTTGTTATTGGGCTTCATTATGTTGGTCTTATGTTCTTTTATTCTAGTATTCAGCTTTCTGCCCGTTTGACCAACATAAGAAGCGTCGCAATTTAGACAATTAATTTTGTATACCACGTTGGTTTTCATGGGACTAGGGATAGGATCTTTGTGTGTCTTAATAAATTTGTTGTTTTTGTTTATACTATAGTAGGCTAATCTGATGTCGACATCTTTTAGAGCATTCTTTATTTTATCAGTTACTGTATGCAAATATGGAATTGTGAAATATGAGTTATTATTGGGTGTTTGTAATTTTCTGTCGGATGGTCTATTGTTAATTAAAAACTTTATGCGGTTGTTAATTGTTCTAAATATAAAATCGGTTGGATAGGAGTTGTCCAGTAAAATCTTTATTATAAATTGGATATTCTTTATATTGATAATGATTATGAGTTGTTTTCACTAGATGTAATCTCATTGTTCACTAACATCCCGATCAATTTAGCAGTAGAAAGCATATCAAAGAGATGGCAATATATCACAAATAATTGCAACATCCCAGAATCAGAATTTTTAACAGCAATAAACCCAGTCTTAAACTCTACATACTTTGTCTTCCATAACAAATTTTATCAACAAACTTTTGGCACACCAATGGGCTCCCCACTCTCTCCGATCATCGCCGACATAGTCCTACAAGACATAGAGGAGAAAGCATTGACGTTATTGAATTTTACCCCTCCCATTTATTTCAGATACGTGGACGACATATTAATATCGGTACCTCCAAAATTTATTGACGAGACATTGACAATTTTTAATTCTTTCCATAACAGAGTACAGTTCATTGTAGAAAAAAATGACCACAACAAGATTAACTTTTTAGACCTAACACTCATTTTAATTAATAACCATCTAATATTTGACTGGTACCATAAGAACACATTCTCGGGTAGATATCTCAATTTCCCAACATCCTAACAACCAAAAAAGAGGCACTGTAATAGGCTTAGTTGATAGAGTATTCTTATTATCACATCCCACGTTTCATGAAAAGAATATCCAATTTATAATAAAGATTTTACTGGACAACTCCTATCCAACCGATTTTATATTTAGAACAATTAACAACCGCATAAAGTTTTTAATTAACAATAGACCATCCGACAGAAAATTACAAACACCCAATAATAACTCATATTTCACAATTCCATATTTGCATACAGTACCTGATAAAATAAAGAATGCTTTAAAAGATGTCGACATCAGATTAGCCTACTATAGTATAAACAAAAACAACAAATTTATTAAGACACACAAAGATCCTATCCCCAGTCCCATGAAAACCAACGTGATATACAAAATTAATTGTCTAAATTGCGACGCTTCTTATGTTGGTCAAACGGGCAGAAAGCTGAATACTAGGATAAAAGAACATAAGACCAACATAATGAAGCCCAATAACAACAAATCAGTGATCACTGATCACCGCCTAACATACAATCATGACTTTGATTGGGACAATGCACAAATACTAGACAACGAGCCCTTTTACACAAAAAGACTGATATCTGAAATGTTATACATTAAACGACAAATAAATAGCATAAATCTACAAACAGATATAGAATGTTTGCCAGCTATTTACGATGATATAATAAACAAACTGCCTAAGATCTAATGTCACCTATCTAACTCTTTCCATCTTAAATGTATTTTTCGCCCTTGAGCTCATTACCATCTGTACCATCGGCATAACCACACGTTAAACATCAGTTGTCGCGATATATATACCATAGATTCAACAACACACAAACGGAGTGCATATCCTGTAAGCTTTTTCTGAGTCACCACCAGTATACACAAACTAACGGTAAATTACTTTATTATAAACAGGTATTTATTATACTCATTTTATTAATACAGACTTAACCCTTCAATCTAACTGCATACCTCCCTCGGTCTGGAAACCTCGGAGAATTGCCTCGCGGGATTATTATGCAAGCCGTACAATAAAAGAGCCGAACAAGTTGGATCGTTTTATATATATGTAATTTATACAACCAACATGCGATAAATATGTACAGCGGTTCTGAGGCAGTGATCCTTTTAATCATGCGAATACGATCACGGATTTTATGTTCACACATGTCTTACGCCTTTATTATGCGATGTTTTATCATTAATTTCGTTTTTATTTATAATTCATTTATTTAATTTATATATTATGCTGAAGAGGATTCAAAACATGAATCGAAACGTTCAAATCTTTATTATAATTTCCGTCATTCTATAGAATGTTACTAATGTACTTAATGTCAATACAATTGCGACATATCATCTATATATAAAAAACTTATAATTTTATGTTCACATCTCCTCGCTCCTATTGCCTCTTTATTATTTACTTAAATATTATATATATAAATTTATTACAATAAAGAAAATAATTAAAAATTATATTACAAATTTTAGCTGTCTACTACATTATTATTGACAAATATTGTTCAATTTATTTTTAATTACCATTTAGCTTGTCACAAAGCTGATTTTGGTAATAATCAAGCTGATTTGATAAACACGGAGCCACTATGTCGTTAATAGAGTTGTCAATGCCGCTAATGAAGAAAAGAGAACATCGCTTTGAGGTGATGTTTATCCGCTGGTCCGTGTTGCTTAGTTACGAACGTTTGACGAGAAAGTCGCGTGTTGAAACAATTTAAGATCTCTTACGAAAAGTTTTGTATAAAATACAGGTGCTTTCAGGACACAGGTGCTTACAGCATACAGATGCTTTACGCACATAGGTGCTTCACAGCATAATTCACGATTTTAGTGAATAGCCAGATAAAGCGAACGTGGACGCATGTTTAATAAGTGTTAACTGGTAACACGCTTTAGAGCCAAAAATACAAAAATTGTTCAGAACCCTACCTGCATGAATTATTCAGAAAGCTACAAGTAAAACGAGTCAATTGAAAGAACGATCAACTATCGTATTGATAATTTTTGAGAATTGAAGTTTGAAGCTCATTAATTTTGGTATATCTCAATATAGATGTGACAGGATTACTTTCTTTCGGTAATGTATTTTGATAGTTATTTATGCTAAGACTTAATTCTTTAATTCAACTATTTTTAATTGTGTGTACATATTTCTGTATGTTTCGTCTCATTTCATTAAGAAATAATATTATAATAAGTTTTGATTTATATTGATTCACATATACAGGATGTCCCGAAATGACCGGTAAATATTCTAATGGCAGGTTCTTTAGAACATTTTAAAATAAAAAGTTTAATACAAAAATGTCGAGGCTATAATAGTTTTCAAATTAGAAAGATTTAAAGATCACGAATGACAGGACTAGAATTTCGCGCGCTCAGGTACAGCAAAATAACAAGTAATAAAAGTGCTTCTATGAATTTATCTAATTTATCTAATTCTTTTATCATTTGTTATTTTGCCGTACCTGAGCGCGTGAAATTCTAGTCCTGTCATTCGTGATCTTTAAATCTTTTTAATTTGAAAACTATTATAGCCTCGACATTTTTGTATTAAATTTTTCGCCTTAAAATGTTTTAAAGAACCTGCCATTAAAATATTTACCGGTCATTTCGGGACACCCTGTATATATCTATGTATTTCTTGTATATTTCATTTCTTTTCACTAAGAAATTGAGTATTGTCATATTGTTTTACATTTGTAAGTTTAATATTGTGTTTCTAATTTAAGTGTGATTGAGTTTCCACATTAAAAAATAAAATAGTAATAAGATTATTTCTTTTCAAGCTAAAACATACACAAATTAACATTGTTTCCTTTATGTCTATTCAGATATTCAATATTACATTTAGAAAGTAATCAATATATTAATATTAATCTTCTAAAAAATACATAATATCCAATCTGTGTTCACAATTATATTTAATTATCTTTCAGTTCACAACGTATTAATTTCTTTTCTTTCATTCATTAACGTTAAAGGTTGCAAGTAAATATATGCAATACAATATGCATACAAAAACAAAATAAACATTTTATTAAAAAATTATTAAAATTATTATTAACTATTTTATACATGATATGTATTAACATATTTATTATTAACTTTTATCATTATAATATATATGTATATATATATTAACTTTTATCATTATAATATATATGTATACAGGGTGTCCGATAATAACCGCCTCACCGCTCATATATAGGTAGAGCAGGTCAAACTGAGTAGAAAAGTCCTCTACCATTTTTCGATTTTCGAAATAATTATCGAGAAATTAATTAACAAATATTGACAAATCTGGGCGAGTACAAGCGCGCGGCGAGAAGGCCCATCTTACTGCTACGCGGTTACTAGGCGCTCATTAAATGATAGGAGGAGCGGTCTACGACTGAAAATGGATGCGTATGAGTAGCGCGCCTAGTAACCGCGTAGCGGTGGGACGGCCTTCTCGCCGCGCGCGCTTTACTCGCGCGGATTCGCCGATCTTTTTTTAATTAATTTCTCGATAATTATTTTGAAAATCGAAAAATGGTGAGGACTTTTCTATTCAGTTTGACCTGTTCTACCTGTATATGAGCGGTGGGGCGGTTATTACCGGACACCCTGTATATATTATAATGATAAAAGTTAATAATAAATATGTTAATACATACCATAATATAAAATAACGAATTCAAAAAATATTATTCCGTATAAAATATTATTCCGCGTATTCTGGTGGAAGGGGGTCGTCCCATCCTGATCTTATTAATAGATGGACGGATTTTCGAAGGTAGCTACGTGAACTCGAATCCATACCGAGATGGCTCGGTAACGTACGTTCCACTCCCATGGCAGAAATACACGGGTTTTCGGACGCCTCACAACTGGCGATGGCAGCTATGCACGAGTCCCTGACGACGACGGAAGATTTGTTACAAGAATAGTATGTTCCAAGACTAAAGTGACACCAATTAAGCGAATCTCAATTCCACGACTTGAGCTTACTGCTGCACTACTTCTGGCGCGATTAATGACAAAGACCCTGCAAGCACTTGAACTCACAAACCCGTCAGTGACTTGTTGGTCCAACTTTTCCGTGACGCTTACTTGGTTAGCCGGTCATCCAGCTTGATGGAAAGAGTTTGTGTGCAATCGTGTTTCAGCCGTACAAGAACTACTACCGAACGCCACATTGCGTTTTATATCGGGCAAAGAAAACCCTACAGATTGCGCATCTCGAGGCCTGACACCAGCATACTTAGCCCAACACAAATTATGGTGGAACAGTCCTAGCTGGCTGTCCGAGCCACAGTCATCCTGGCCTATAGGAGGACCCAAACTGACTGAACCTGTTGATTTGGAAGAGCGAACAAAAAATGTTATGGCCGCAGTCTCCAGGCAAATTCCTTACTGGGAGTTAGTGCACAAGTACTCTTCTCTCGCAAAATTGCTCCGCGTCACAGCAGTCTGCAGAAGGTTCGTCACATGTCTTCGACGAATATCAAATTCATCACCTGTGAAAAACCCATTAACGCCTTCGGAGATACAACAAAGTAGCAAATTCTGGATACGAGAGATTCAACAAGCATTTTCTCCTATGAGATTAGCATCATATCGAGGAACGATCGGCTACCTAAGTCAAATCCATTGGTGCGACTCACTCCATTTTTAGACAACGAAGGCCTTCTCCGAGTGGGAGGGCGTCTCTATAACGCCAAGATCGATTTTGATACCAAACATCCGTTCATACTACCAAGGAGGTCGCTCCTTAGCACTTTGATCATTGATGAAGCACACAAGAGGATGCTCCACGGGGGGACTCAGGTGACTTTGAACTTTATACGGAGAACGTATTGGATCATAGAAGGAAGGGCGCCTGTAAGATTGCAAATTGTAAAATGCGGACGATGCGTTACCAAGGTCTACGAGCTCTACAATTGATGGGCCAATTACCATCTGCGCGAGTAACGCCCGACTCTTTTTTAATTCAGGACTCGATTATGCCGGCCCCATAATGTTGAAGACTTAGAGAAGGCGGGCGGCACGCACCTACAAAGGCTATCTGGCTGTGTTTGTGTGTCTTACAACTTCAGCCGTGCATCTAGAGGTCGTTACTGATTACACGACAGAAGCCTTCATTGCCGTCTATAAGCGCTTCACGGGAAGAAGAGGAATTTGTGCCACTCTTCAATCTGACTGCGGAACGAATTTTGTGGGCGGCGATGCCGAATTAAGAGAACAATTTGATTCATCTTCAAAGGAGTTACAGCTACTTGCTTCACTTCTCTCACGTAATAATACCAAGTGGATATTCAACTCCCCATCAGCCCCCCCCATTTCGGAGGAAAGTGGGAGGCGGCTGTGAAGTCCACGAAGTATCACCTGAATCGGGTGTTAAAGGACACCATTTTGACCTATGAGGAGTTGACAACCATAATAGTACAGATAGAAGCAGTACTAAATTCGAGACCACTATGTCCACTGTCAGATGATGTCACGGATTACACAGCCCTAACCCCCGGACATTTCCTGATAGGTGAACCGCCTACAACCCTTCCAGAGCCCGACTTGTCAACAGAGAAGATCTCCAAGCTCTCGCGTTGGCAGCTCCTCAGACAAAAGGTGGACCACTTCTGGTCAAGATGGTCGACAGAGTGTCTTCAACGATACCAAGCTATTTCCAAGTGACATCACCCGTCCAACGAGATTAAGAAAGGAACAATGGTTTTGATCACCAATGAGCGTTATCCGCCAGGAAAATGGCCCTTAGCTCGAGTAATTCACTTGCACCCGGGACCCAACGGACACACGAGAGTTGTCACCGTGAGAACAGCCACGTCTACCTATAAACGACCCGTAGCAAAGATGTGTGTTTTGCCTACGGACCCCAACACAGTTCATTCGACAGAATTAATGTCGAAGGCGGGCGGAAATGTTGGGGAAACATGTGATACCGACATAGGACCGAGATAGAGAGCGCTCGATTAAAAGGTGGAGGCGCTTGAGCGGGCTCGCGGGCCTGTCGCTCAGGCTTGCTCGCTCGGTGCTGGTTGCATACGCGACGTGTTGTTTATCTGTATTTTGTCTTCCCTTCCGAATTACGAGCGTTTTGTTGTGCTATCCGTTTTTTTTACCACGCGACATTTCTAGCCTTGATAGGTGACAGAAGTCCAACTGGGGATAACGTACTGGCCTCTTAAAGGTGTGAAACGTCCAATTGGGGACGATAAAGTTTACAAGCGAGCCTTCTCCCTCCAACCACAAGGTGTGAGTCTTCTCGACTCTTCCGCTTTTTGCCGACGACTCCCTACAATGGGACGAGGTGTTGGATACTAGTCTCATTTCTTTATTGATGATACGACAAGGAAATTAGTCCCAGAACGACCTGTTTTTCAAACATTACATACGAGTGACGAATCTCATAAAAGAAGAAATCATAACACCTAGCAAAATACAACATTAAAACTAATTTTTAAAAAATTGTTACGCATACGTTTTTGCACTATACCTGTAATTTTTAATAAAAATGTATATTGGCCTTTATTTTTAAACACCTATAACTGATAAACGATTTATCGTAGAAGGGTCTGCCACGGCTCATTTTAAAGATAATTTAATTATCTTTGATTAATGTATATATTATTATAGCCTACAGCCAACCGGAAGTGAGCTATTTTGCAAAATACCTTTCAAAATTCAAATTTTGCAACTTTCTTGCCTTTATCTCATACACTCATTACCAAAATGAATTCAAATATACATGAAAAGTTTCAAAATTTTATTCCCTATTATTTTTATAATACATGCTATATGCGTACAATCAGTACTTTTTGAGTTATAATCGACTTTTTCACACGAAAATTGTAGTTTTAGCTACTAACAGCGCACTCAAAAAATTTTTAAATATTCGTATCTCCGCAAATATCAATCGCACAGGAATAAAAAAACGCAATTTATTCGCAATTTAGTGCTCTACAACTTTCATTTAAACGATTTTGTGATCCAAATGGTCATTTTCGAGATATTAACGAAAAATGCACGACGCGTGGGCGTGTTTTCGTCGCGTCGCAAAATGATCCATACTTTAAAAAATTCTGTCTTGGCTTCTATTGGTCGTACGAAGTTCTATAAAAAACCGAATTGTGCGGAATTTTATTAGCTACAATTTTGATATTCATGTTTTTACTCGTAAGCTTGATACTTTTCGAATTATTTACAAAAAATCGGTTTTTTGAACCTTTTTGACACCACTGTGAGTTTTCCGTAGCTGCCACGCATGGAGACTTTTGATATCAAAAAGCACCCCAAAACACACCTCTTCACAAAATTGCAGCATTTGTTCAATTATTTTTTCCAAATCGTGAAATATCGAGCAATTTTACTGGGCTATAAAAGGAATAACCTGTATCGAGAAATTCTTTATATCTCGCTATATCATCTTCAGTTAGTTTTTCTTTATTTTGTGAATAACTAACAATGATGCAATCGTCATCTTGTTCCGCATTTGTCAGAACAGTAACAGTAGTATTAGTTGCTTCCATTGGTAAAATATTGGATTCGTAACATTGATTTTCTTCGATAATAGTTTCGTCTATATTATATTGTCGACGACTTTTTCGACCAATAAATTTTGGACTGCTTCTTGAGCTTCTATTATATATTTAGGATTTCTAATAGGCATATGTTTATTATGTCAACTATCCAAGATTTCGGGCAGCATGCAATCGTAATAGAAACGTGTTAAAAAGGGCAGCATTTGAGTATTTCAAAATACATTGTCCCTATTAATACGTGCTATTTTTAAGCTTCTTGGCGTCCACACAGTGAAAATACAATATTCTTGCTGCGTTACACTTAATTGGCCTTAAACTTGATAGAAAAATCGATGTTTTGGATTCATCTTATCTAGATTTTTCTTATCAAAAACGTTTTTTAATTGAAGCAGCGTCTTTATCGCCTCTTCCGCTGTTAAATGTTCAGCTGATAGAGGACATTTTATTTCTACCAGGCCATCTTTATCTATGAGCTCATCAGGAGAAGCAGCTAAACATGGATTTTTAACATTAATGAATAATCCGCAAGTTTTAATCTCCTTTTTCTTTTTTTTGTCCAATTCTTTTTTTGCAATTTTTTCCTCTCGCAACTATATTTCATAGCCGCGGTATCGATAGAGGGAGGGAACAAAATGTTCTTTACAATTGCAGCGCAAAATGTCACATGCAAACCGCATCTAGTACGAAATATTACAACCAGCTCACGAATAAATCGCCTCTGGAATTATTTTTTAACTAATGCGCACATGCAAACCGCATTTAGTACGAAATATTACAACCAGCTCACGAATAAATCGCCTCTGGGATTATTTTTTAACTAATGCGCACATGCAAACCGCATTTAGTACGAAATATTACAACCAGCTCACGAATAAATCGCCTCTGGGATTATTTTTTAACTAATGCGCACATGCAAACCGTATTTTAATAATAGACTTTATATATACTATTTATATATTTTAATTAGGAATTGTTTTAAAGATATAATTTTTAAAAAAATGTAGAACAATTTTCATAATACTAATGTTTTAATGGACTTTATGGAAGTCAAATTACCAAATATTATCGTTTTCAAATGATACAAGTCATCACTCAAAAAGTGTGATTAATGACGTCAAAAATCCATCTTGTGTTAGTAGAAATATTTGGATTTTTAGATCAATGGACAATTTCAAGAACATTATAACATTATTTTATTATTTTAATAATTTGATTATTAGAGAATAAAGTATGTGCTTTATAAAAGTGAGAGTGTCAAATGGAACATCGTAACTCTCTCTATATATATGATATTATTTAAATAATATTATATATTATTATATTTTATATGTATATATTATTTATATATAACTTATGAATCAAAATTCATTTTTAATAAAAAATATAAATTTATTGGAAAATAAGATCGCTCTTTGAGTAATAAAATCTTTCATTCGAAAACGATATGCCATAACATAATTGGATAATAATAAAATAAACAACATATGACATAACAACATTAAAACAATTCCTTTTATATAAATGAAAATACTAACCTTTTCATCCAGCCTTTCTTGAAGGAAACTCTACGTTGAGAGAGACAAATATTTCCAATCGTGCTGTTGACCCATTTTTTAGAGACAAATAACTAACACTACATAAATAACTTCACTATACAAAACTACACTAAACGATATTAGAGCGTGCATCAGTAATGCCGAATCAGATGCATGGCTCACTCTCCGTATGACACACACACAAGCGCGAGTCGCGTATATGTGGCGCCGTGCACGTGCCAAGCTCACATGTAAACGGCTCGCGCTTATGTGTGCGTCATATGGGCCGTGAGCCGGTTCGGCGTCACCGGCGTGTATGTATGTTACTCTGGACGCATGAAACAGACAAGGATAGTACTATTGTCTTTCCTTGTCACAGAAAACGATTATAGCTCTGACTATCGCGACACCAGTCAATCTGCTGGTGTACTAATCTATTGCTCTTTTTTACCCATTTATCCTCGATTTCGTATGATACATATGCACGAAAGTGTATTCGACAAAAATTATTTTTACTACACATCAAATTCATTTTCTACAAGTTTACATATATTCTGTCATGCATTTCTTTAGACGAAACGAACTTATTTTGTATGTGGAAATTGCAAAACTTTTATATTAATAAATATAGTTATGACTTGACGCTACCAATTGATAATATAAAACTGTAATTTCTTATTTTCTTCATTTTTAACTGAAAATTATACTATTTCAACGATTGTTGCTGTATATACTTTAATCGTGGAGAAGCATTTTTCATTCTGTACAACTAATAAAATAATTTTTATCTAATATTAAACAATCGTTTTGATCGGTAAGGTAGAACGGTATGACATCCCCTTAAGGGGATCCTAAACGCCTCTTTTTTACCGACGAACCACATAAAAACTTTGCGTGTACAGATATTTTTTTTGGCTACTCAAATCGATAAATCCTTTTCCACAATTGATGTACTTATAAGAACAAAGAATGGGCGCTATAATTTAAGCTGAGAAAGAGAAAAAAGTAAGAAATTACAGTTTTGTTATCTGCTCGTCATGTCAACATTTGCTTGAAATAAAAATTCTGCAGTTTTTCCATACACAATATATAGCGCCCATTTTTTATTCTTATAAGTACTTCAATTGTGGAAAAGGATTTATCGATCTGAGTAGCCAAAAAAAATATCTGTACACGCAAAATTTTTATGCGGTTGCGTGATGCGAGATCGAGACACAAAGAGTAAAAAAGAGCCGTAAATAGTTGCCTAATATCGTGATAGATGGCATTACGATTTTTTTCTGGGCCATGTTCGCTTGCAAACTGAAAGCGTGCTCTATCTTTGTTCAACTTTCAGTAAGTAACAAAGATAGAATGACGTTTTTTAGCTAAGGCAAATTTAGTCTATGTATTGCTGTTGCTTTTTCACAAGCTCGTCTAAACATTTATATCTCTGTTTTCTTACATGAAAAAGCGATATGTAAGCGAGTGATTAGAAAAAGATAAAGTAATTATATATATGTGTATATATATAAAGTATATAAAGATTATAAATATACATATATAAAGATATATGAAGATTATATATATATATATATATATATATAGATTTCATATATATATAAAAATATATAAAAATTTTATATATATATATATATATATATATATATGTATATATATAATCACTTTATTTTTTTCTAATCGCTCGTTTACTACATATTACTCTATTGCCTTGTCACTCATATCCTAATAATACGAATTCATATTTATAGGCTATATTTATTGAATGTTGTATGAAAATATAAACAACATTTTCTAAAATATATTACGTACGTTCATAAAGCATTCTACAGAATACTTATAAAATATTCTATAAATATACATAAAATATTATGCAGAATATTCGATAGATATTATTCTATTCACATTCAGAAAACAAATAGAGTGTGTATGCCATTAGAATGTACTGTGAACTATATAATCTATATATCTATATATCTATAGAATATATTCGATAAAAAAATATATATTTTACAAAATGTCTTATGAAACATTCCAAGAATATTTTCAAGACCATTTTTCTCTTGAAGAATATTCATAAAATGTTTATAAGAATGTTTGGTGCGTATATGCAGGATAAATAAAGGATAAAATAAAAATAAATAATATAATATAAATAAGAATAAAATAAAAATAAAAAAGGTAACATAAATAAGAGTAAAATAAAAATAAAGAATATAATATAAATAAGAATAAAATAAATATAAAGAATATAATATAAAAATAATAAAATAAAAATAAATAATATAAATAAAATATAAGATAAATTGTTATTAGGACATTTTTGTTATTAGTATGCGGGCTCGTTCGTCGTCCTATCCAGTGATACCATTTCTGAGACTCTGCCCGTTGCCAGGCCGATATACGGCTCGTTCTCTGTGTGTGTACAGCAGCGGGCAGAGCTCAGAAATGGCATCATTGTCGATCTTTCTCAAGGGTCGCGTGTGTTACTTGTGTGTCGCGTAAAAGAAAAGATAAGAGAATGAGAACCATGTCAAGTTGTAAGTATAAATTCAAATATATTATTCATTTTATTATACATATATTATACATATATATACAATTTTTTTTTCAGCAAATATCAAACAAAAAACAAATCGAGGGAGATGTAAGAGCAGTAGCGTCGTCTACGCTACAAGCACAGAAGACGGCGTCTACGCTGCAAACGAGAGAGACGACATCGACGTTTCAAAAAGGACCACGGACAAATAAAATAGTTCAAAAGATTAGTTATTTATATAATTACGCACGCACGCACGCACACACGCGCGCGCGCGCGCGCAACGCACACGCACATTTATATGTATCTAAATGAATCAATAAATATATAAGAATATGCATATATATATATATATATATATATATATATATATATATATATAATATGCATATGTGTATATGTGCATATGTGTAATTGTTTATATTGATTTTTTAGTAAATTTATATACATACAAATGTATATACATATACAAGGTGCCTAATGTTTTTTATTATATTTTTGCAGAAAATAAACGAAGCGGTATGACGAGCAATCAATAAGGATAGAAAAAGGCGGCAAAGGTACATGCAACCAGTGTATAAACTGTGTATACATTGGTCGCATGTACCTCAAACGCGTCCCTGACACTGGCATCGGTATACGCCACGTCGTACGCGGTACCACCAGCCTTCGCAGCATCCACGCCGGCGTACGCACCACCAGCCTTCTTAGCACACGCCCCACCAGCATATGCAAACATACAACTCAGCGAGCACTGCATCGGCGTACGTATCGCGGCCTTTCTAAATAAAAATAAAAATATATTATATATATGTAATTATAATTATATATAAATATATATACATATATGATTATAACTTTTGTATCTTTTTTTTCTACCTTTTATAAGTTTGTGTTATATATATATATAATCTTCATATATCTTTATATATGTATATATATAATCTTTATATACTTTATATATATATATACATATATATAATTACTTTATCTTTTTCTAATCACTCGCTTACATATCGCTTTTTCATGTAAGAAAACAGAGATATAAATGTTTAGACGAGCTTGTGAAAAAGCAACAGCAATACATAGACTAAATTTGCCTTAGCTAAAAAACGTCATTCTATCTTTGTTACTTACTGAAAGTTGAACAAAGATAGAGCACGCTTTCAGCTTGCAAGCGAACATGGCCCAGAAAAAAATCGTAATGCCATCTATCACGATATTAGGGCAACTATTTACGGCTCTTTTTTACTCTTTGTGTCTCGATCTCGCATCACGCAACCGCATAAAAATTTTGCGTGTACAGATATTTTTTTTGGCTACTCAGATCGATAAATCCTTTTCCACAATTGAAGTACTTATAACAAAAAATGGGCGCTATATATTGTGTATGGAAAAACTGCAGAATTTTTATTTCAAACAAATGTTGACATGACAAGCAGATAACAAAACTGTAATTTCTTACTTTTTTCCCTTTTTCAGCTTAAATTATAGTGCTCATTCTTTGTTCTTATAAGTACATCAATTGTGGAAAAGGATTTATCGATTTGAGTAGCCAAAAAAAATATCTGTACACGCAAAGTTTTTATGTGGTTCGTCGGTAAAAAAGAAGCGTTTAGGATCCCCTTAATGTCATTAATATTGTAACAATAATAATAAAGATAAATATAATTACCAAAAGTGATACATAACAAATTCAGATATAAAAACAAAACTAAAGAAATAATATAAAAACTTAATAATATCTGTTACTGTTGTAGTTATTATTTTTCATTAACTCGTATTAGTTGGTAATTCATACTTCATTCTATCCAATAGAAATTCTTCAGATAATAATTATAATTGTATAGATGTTTAGTTTGTGACTAACATATTTTTACTTTTAGTTTAACATTCTTAATTAGTTCTTTCTGATTGTAATGCACAAATTTATTTATCTAAAAGAAATTAAAAACAGTCACCCGGCAAGCGAAAGACTCGGATTCGATTCCCGATTCAGCGACTTCGCCCCGTTATTTTTTTCGCCTACGTTTCTTTAGGGGGAGTAAAGAGGAGGTATAGAATTCTAAAAACTGAGAATCTAATTCTTGGTAAATATACCAAGTAAAATATGTACCCTGTGCACGTTTCAATTTTTGTGGAAAAAATTAATTTCTAAAGACACATTAACATCTGCGTAACAGTGCTCTTATTTGCCAGATTGATAGTTGTTTATAAATATTAAGAGCGTTGTATTCCAAATACTAGAAGAAATTATTTTGTCATTATTAAAGATGTATTCTCGACTAACAAGCCGAATTATTATTATACCTTTTCATATATTACATAATTTTTTACATAATTAAGATATATGGATATGATAGAATATATATGTATATGAAATATAATACGCATAAGTAAATTTGGCTATTATAAGAGATTAGTATATGAATATGTATTTTACTTAGGTTTATAAAATTTATTTTTATAAGTTGTGCCTTAGAATACACATAATCAATAATATTAATTAATGCTGCAACTTTACTAATCTCTCTATACGAATGAAATAACAGAGAGAGATACGCATAATAAATACATGTAACATAAACTTTTATGATTACAAATAGTGTACATTTATATTCAGATAAAATGACATTTATAAATAATATTATTTTATCTGGATTTAACGTAATTAAGCACTTCATTTTTTTGCATGCTGTGCAACAATTACAGGAAAAATATTAATATTGTTTTTAACTTGTAAATTTGAAAAGATATTTTTTTCCTTTGATAACATCGATTTGATTGTCTTTTCAGGGAGCGTCCCGTTTGACCACGTCACGATTGACCACAGCCACTTATATCAACCGATGCCTAGGGTCATCAGCAACGATTAACCAATCAGAGAGCCTCATTTTAAACTGGCCAATCGGCAACGTGGTCAATAGATTCCCACCCTCTTTTCATTTTTAGTGCAAACCAAAAATTCTAAATTTCTATTAGATTCCTTTGGCTCAAATAGTTGCCATAACTTTAATATTTCTTCGCATATAAAATAGCTATCATTCATACCATAACAGTATGTCCATTTCTTTCACCATGACAAACCATTTTAAGAAAAAAGGTATTAAATAATTTATAAAGTTATGCGTGTAAGATATTAAAAAAATGTTATCTTAAAGAAACATAATTATAAGAAGAATTATTTGTATACTTTATATAAGTGTAGATTTTGAATATTTAGGTATGTAAGCAAATTAAGATGGGCGGCGTTTAACCACTTGTCCAAATCGAAAATACATGCTCATTTTGCAGTCTCTTGTTTAAAACATTTAGTAAGATCATCATTATTAAGATATTCGTCATAATCTATTACTCTTCAAAATCTATATAATATATAAGTGTATTTTCTTAAAAATAGAGAAAGTTAAACATGTGAATTTTATATTTATTACTTTTTTTAAAAACAGAAATACATAGCATACAATTGAAATAATTTATTATAAAGCGGCCGTTTACTATAATTTTTTAAAGAAATAATTAAAAATAAAAATATTTGATTAGTACAACAATTATGACTATTTTACTTATAGTAATTTTTAAACTTTTTTTAATAGAATTGTTCAATTAAATTTACATCAACTAATTCTTCTAAATAATCTGCATATAAAAATAATGTAATAAAATGTTTAAAAAATTAAAATTATATAATATAATATATCTCAAATTTTTAACTTTTTTATGTAAAGAAAAGCTTAAATATTTTGGGCGTAATAAACAATTATTTACAACAATTTTTATGAAGATTTTAAAATGCGTGCAAAGTTTTGAAGTAAATATACACATTATATAGTAACTTTTAAATTATTAAACATTAATTTAATGTAATAATTTTTTAATAAAATTATTATTTCTGTCAAAAGTTTTTAAATTTTTGTAACAAATATTTATGAGAGAGAAAATTGATATGTTATTAAAATAAACCGATATTTTAAACTCAGATATATGTATAATAGTATCGTAAAATTATCTGTATGATGTAAAATCTATATTTAAAGTTATGAAAAACGTAAGTAAAAACATATATATATATATATATATATATATATATATATATTAAATATAAATTATTATAAAAAAATATACTATATATATTAAGATTAATATTAAATATAATATAAAATATTTTTCTCTTTTGTACTTTTCTTAAAAATTTTCTATATTTAATTTAATTCAATCTAACAAAAAAAATAACATTTTAAATCACATGTATATTTTATTTTTAATTATTTAACTATTTTTATTTTAATTATCATCATCGATGAAAACTGATCTACATATGTAAATTTTATAAGTAAGATTTCTTTTTAGAAAAATTTATTGCTGTTTACTATGATCATTTTTGTTTCTGGAAGTTGCAAGATACTTGATATATATGTTACGTTGTCGAGCATTCATTATTCGTGATATGTTAAACTTGCTATCTTCTTTGATTAACGATTTATCTTGGTTTATTCTCTCAACAGCTTCCATAGCTGCCCAAAAATCATGGAAACCTGCAGATTTATGTATACTAAATTTAAAAAATTGAACATTAAACATCTTCATACATTTTTATCAGACAAAATAATTATTTAATTTATTTTAACGTATTAAAGTGTTATACATATAGTGCATGCATGAAGTTGTAACTTATATATATATATATATATATATATATATATACAAGGTGTCCGGTAAAGATTGACTCAACGTGAGCAAATAAAGCGCATTAAACTGAACATAAAAGTCCTTTACCGTTTTGCGATTTTCGCAATAATTATTGAAAAATTAATTTAAAAATATCGACCAACTCATGTGAGTATTAGCACGTGGCGAGAAAAGCCAACCCGCTGTTACGCGGTTGCTAGTCGCACGCATAGTAACCGTGTAACACTGGGCTGTCTCTTCTCGCTGTGCTCCTAGCGACCGCATGACAGCGGGCTGTCTCTTTTCATTGTGTTCCTAGCGACCGCCTGACAGCGGGCTGTCTTTTTGCAGAGCGCTAATATATTGATGCAAATTGGTTGATATTTTTTAATTAATTTTTTAATAATTAGGTAAATATTGACAATAGCGAATAAATAACGAGCAACAGCTAAAA
The DNA here is from genome assembly GCF_047496725.1 of Anoplolepis gracilipes. Classification (NCBI taxonomy): domain Eukaryota; kingdom Metazoa; phylum Arthropoda; class Insecta; order Hymenoptera; family Formicidae; genus Anoplolepis; species Anoplolepis gracilipes. The sequence goes on along the minus strand of NC_132980.1, from coordinate 2,992,896 downwards.
CCTTCTGAAGGTCACTCAGGAGGATGACCTTGACAACATATGTCAAGATCAAAGTCATCGAGACTGGGTCCGCTATTGTCAATATTTACCAATAATTATTGCGAAAATCGTAAAATGATAAAGGACTTTTCTGTTCAGTTTAAGGGGTTAGACCACCTTGGAGCCTCAAGCATTTTTAAAAATTTTTTTAAAGAAAACTATCTGTACAAGGACAAATTCTTTTTTGGTGTTTATTATGAGTATTAAAGAATATAAAAAATATTTTTTAAAGTATTTAATATAAAAATTAAACGCGTGATGGCTATCTTTTTGTATGTGGTTTTGATCGATATGCAAAACGGCGGGCACGATTACTCAGCACTGGTTAGTTGTAGAACAAAAAAACAGAAATATTTATTTTCTACATATTCAAAACTAGGAATGTACGTAGCCGTTTTGAGAAATATGCATTTTTGTTAAAATGGCAACGATTTGAAAAAAAAAAGTCATTTTTAGCTTCAAAAATTTGAATGAAATAAAGCGATAGCGGCGAGAATTTTTAAAATATCGCAAAAATCCTACGTACAGTTCTAAATAATGTTGAAATAAAGATCTGGATAAAAATTCAAGTCGATTGGATAAAAATTGGCGAAGTTATGCTTCCCGCCGTTTCGAAAAATGCTGTTTCGAGAAAAACGCGTTTAAAGTTTTTTGGAACAATTTTTGACGCTGAGCGTCGTTTGGCGTCTGTTCGTTCTACAATTGACCTCGTGTATAACGGTCAAAATTTTGGCTGAGCCATCTATAGGTACAAAAAAAATTCATAAGAATAAGTGTCCCATTTGCAGGTAACAGGCTCTTTCAATAAGCCGCTTACACGATGTAGCGCAACACGTTGACGCGTTTCACTATACTCACTCGAAACATCATTTTCCTTTGCGATTTCGAAATCGGGTCTAATATATATCATTTTTAAGACTATAAGGAATATTTTAAGCAAAAAAAAAATTCGATTTTTTGAAAGTGTCAAGGTGGTCTAACCCCTTAATGCGCTCTACCTGCTCACAAACGTTGATTCAATCTTTACCAGACATCGTGTATATATAAAAAGAGCGTATACTTTATTTTTAATAGTTAAATATCTAGAAATGGTGGGATTTTCTAAAAAAATGTTTTAGACAGAAAACTTATTTAGTTCAAAGAAAAAAAAGATAGAGATACTAGTTTGACCTTGAGTGAACATGCCAAAGTTATGTGAAACTCCAAGCTGGTTTTCTTTAAATAGAACCACTTGATTTTTTTATATAAATTTATTTCTTACAATCTTTTCTGCGTAAAAAGATATAAGGTTAGAGTAATAATAATGGTTATGGAATTGATAACTGCTGCACTCATCATAATATTCCAGGATCATTTCTTATTTATTCACAATGACAAATAATTTTTTTTAACTAATTGTTGTCTCTTTAATACACAATGTAATTTTATATTATTTTAAAATCATTATTTAATTATTATAAAAGTTACATAAAGGTTTACTTTCTATCAATCAAATGTGTTTTTCTTGAAAGCAGTTAGTTTTAACAAAATAAAACAAGAATACTTTTTTCTTAGAGAAAGATGTGAAGAATTTAAAAACATAATTTAAAAATAAAAAAAAGTTATCACACTACTTTAAAGATCTTCACTTAATAATAAAAAAAGTTCTTTTACATTATTAAGATCTACAAAGATCGTCGCATCGAAAAATAAATGAAATTATTTGATTTAGGGAAAAAAATACCTTAAAAAAGGTATTCCTAAAATTTTTTGTCAGACTAGTTGTTTAGGAGAAAAACGAAGATAAAAGAATTGAGAATGTCCGGAACGTCGCGTCGGCCGCATAAGCAATTAGTTTTTCTCCTAAACAACTAGTCTGACAAAAAATTTTAGGAATACCTTTTTTTAAGGTTTTTTTCTCTTAAATCAAATAATTTCATTTATTTTTCGATGGACGAAAAATTAAAAAAAAATTATTGCCATTTGAAAATTAGCACCCCCCTATATCTCCCCCTCAAAATCAAACCAAATTGTCAAAATTACATAAAAGTTAAGGTTACTATTAATTATTATGCTGTACAAAATTTCAACGAAAAGTCTTCGAGAGCTACAAAACATTTTGCAATTTTTTCTACCAACTTTAGGGGGCTATAACTCAGAAGGAAAGCATTTTTGGTCCTATGCTTATAAGAACTTTTTTTCTTATTTTGACTCCTAGAATATGCGCTTAAAATCTTCGACATAGGATTAAAAACACCCTGTGTATATATTATAATTTATATAGTAAAAAATGAAATATATATTGTAGTATTTAAATTATAACATTGCAATTCTTACTTACTAGGTTTTAAAGTATAGTTATAAAGTATATCCTCTTGAAATATCATCGGAAAATACGTGTTGCAACATGCATAATACTGCAAACGCTATAACAAATCATATTAATTAATTAATTAAAAAATTAAAATTTAATTAAAAATGTTTAAAATAAATTTATTTTAGTACTTTAATAAATAAGCATATAACTGATTTCTTAAAGAAAAATTAATTTAAAAAAGTTTAATTATACATATTTCTATCTATTCTTACAGCAAAATTGTATATATTAGGTTGGTCAGAAAGTAGTTTCATATTTTGAGTTGCCCTATTTGCATAAAATACAAAAACTTTCTGATCAACCTGATAAATAAAATGATAAGATATACTCGGCAATGAGAGCCCATGCGCGGATGTTGATGCGTAAAGAAACTGCGTAAAGAAATTAATTCTTTTCACGAAAGAATTTTTAATTAGTGCACAGAGCACATATTTAGATTCTCATTTTTGAGAATTCTAAAAACCCCACTATACCCCTCTAAAGAGATGTGGACGAGAAAAAATATCAGGGCGAAGTCGCTGAATCGGGAATTGAACCCGAGTCTTTCGCTTGCCGGGCGACTGCTCTTACCACTGAGCTATTCAGCCCCACACCGATACTTTTCTCGTCTATTTGTTTATAAACCTCTTGACAGATAAACTGAAGAACGCGATTTTTCAGCCCCGCGTGAATTTTAATAATTTGAAAATATATACGGCTCCAATATTTACAAACATGATAAGATATACTCGGCAATGAGAGCCTATGCGCGGATGTTGATGCGTAAAAAATCGCGTTCTTCAGTTTATCTATCAAGAGGTTTATAAACAAATAGACGAGAGAAGTATCGGTGTGGGACTGAATAGCTCAGTGGTAAGAGCAGTCGCCCGGCAAGCGAAAGACTCGGGTTCAATTCCCGATTCAGCGACTTCGCCCCGATATTTTTTCTCGTCTACATCTCTTTAGGGGGGTATAGAGGGGTTTTTAGAATTCTCAAAAATGAGAATCTAAATATGTGCTCTGTGCACTAATTAAAAATTCTTTCGTGAAAAGAATTAATTTCTTTACGCAGTTTCTTTACGCATCAACATCCGCGCATGGGCTCTCATTGCCGAGTATATCTTATCATGTTTGTAAATATTGGAGCCGTATATATTTTCAAACTGATGAATAAACTACTGATTTTATTAAACGCTAGATTTCTTTTCTTTTGAAAATTGTATAGACAATAACAATATTATATTTATATACTTAATTTTACCTTTGATATAATAGAAATGAAAAAAAAGTGAATTAATTTCTGGTGACATTTGATATGAGAGGCTTCAGAAAACAGAAGTCCAAATGAAGAGATTTCTACTGACTAAACTAATTAGCAATACTTATTAACATCTCAAATATTATGTTATAATACGCGTTTATTGTAATAATACCTCTTATATTGTTAAAAATATCTTTTACTACGTTTAAATATTAAATATAAATATATAAAGTAAAAATTTTCCAAGCTTATTTGTAATAAGAATTATTTTAAATTGAATGTACATCAAATTTTCTGACTAATTTGGACAGTGAGATCTTATAGAAATTAAATAGAATCAAATAATGTAATAAACATCTTATTCTTAACAAATAAAAATTATATTAATACATCAATTCTCAAAAAGATATTAACCTAAAACTATACATGCGCCGAAAATTATTAGATAATATATAATAATAAATAGATAAGTTAGCTCTTGCTTTTAAGAAAGCATAAAAGAAATTCAACATATTATGTACTACTTTTCTTATTTTCTAAAATAAAACTTTATGTGTTTTGTTTGATATTTTTACATAATTTAATTTCTTAAATTGATTTTCTTTATTTTAATTATTAACATTTAAAAGCATGTATAAGATCATTAAAAAATAAAAATATAAGTTATTTTAAATTTATTTTAGACAATCTGTTTCTTAAAACGTAAAATCTAGTAAGATACTTATTTTCTATTTTACTATGTAATAAAAATTCTTTTCTTGTTTTTTTATAAATGGATATTTTAACAAAGATCCTTAAGATATAATAATTCAAAATACCGAAAAAAATTTTGTCTCTCCTCTCTCTCTCTCTCTCTCTCTCTCTCTCTCTTTCTCTCTAATTTTATTAATTTGATTAAGTATTGGCAATTGAATATATAATTAATAGTTACATGCATATAGTTCAACATTTAATTGTAACTAAAGCTTTTTAATATTGTAGTTTTGTATAAAATAATGCATAATAGTACATAATATCAGTAGCATAAAATTTATTTCGATATATTAAGTTTTTACTTTAAAAATGTTTAAATAGTATATTTCTGTTGTTTAAAGGAGAAATATGTTCTGTTTTTAGTGACTTACCTTATATAGTGATATTGTATATCGATTTTGAAGTATTTCTTGTAACAATTAGCTATTATTTATTTAGCTCAACTATCAACACTATTATTAATTCCAGATAGTAATCTATGTAATCGCGATCTTATCGCTTGGATGGACCGAAAACTGACAATGCTATTGAAACTTGACCTGACGTTAATAAGGCATGATGTACGCAGTGTCATGTTTGTAAAGTCTAAGGTTGATTGTATAGCTGGTCGATAAACACAATCGAATATCAGTACGTAAGAAGTAAATAGACTTTCACACACATTTATATATTTAAAATAATTTGTTTTTCAATTAATTTTTCCCAAAGGAGAGATATATGCATATTAAAAAAAATTTTATTATATTCTTGTAATGTTTTTTTATAAAAAATTATTTCCCCGCGACTTACAACAACTCACTTATACATCCTGAAAAAAATTTTGGTTTTTCATAGTTTGATCTTATCAAATCAGCTTTACGATCAATTTATATCAACTGATGTATATTTTTATTTAAAAAAGTCTATTTTAACATATTTAAAACTGTACAATGTATATACAGGTGTACATCTGACGAGATTTAAGATTCTTTGAATAAATTGACTATACTTTTCTTTAATTTTTATATCATATTAATTATGCTATGTTAGATTTAGCATTTTTAAAGTGTTTTCTCAATTTTCAGTAAAAAAAAGTTATAAAACTAAACCATGATGCAAATAATTAAATAATGGACACTAATCGAATTACTATTAAAAGTAACTTATAACTGACTATTAAAAGTAACTTATTTCAATACTTTTAAGACGAATTTTGACTACTTTCTCACAGGCTTAAATTAATAAATAAATATTTTGGTATTCAGTATTCAAAAATTATAATAAAACATATGTAACTTACATTTTTTTAGCAAAAATCAGTTCATTTATCCATCTTTATCTATCGACTTAAATATTTTTTAATATTGTGTTTTTTATTAAACATAATATTAAAAAATATTTATTTAAGTCGATAGATAAAGGTGGATAAATGAACTGATTTTTGCTAAAAAAATGTAAGTTACATATGTTTTATTATAATTTTTGAATACTGAATACCAAAATATTTATTTAGTCAAAATTGGCCAATAAATATTAATATATAATTTTTTTAATAAAAAATAAATATAATAAAAGTAGACATAACATATGAACATATGGTAAAAATAAGATTTTTTTAAAGATTTCATTGTGTTAATTTTTGTAAAAAAAAATTATATGTAAAATTTATGGTGAGAAATAAAGAAAAAATCATACAATCAACAAATAGAGCTTCTTGCGAAATATAACTTTTTAATATCTATAACGTTTTTTTATGTAATAATTATTACAATAAGGGTAAAACTGCATAAAAGCCGTCGCCTACTTAATTCCTGCGGGGAATTATTCGAAACAACTCCTCGAACAATATATGTAAGTAGCAAGAAAATCGGAGAGGTGTAACCTTTTATGCAGTTTTACTACAATAAGTAATTATATTGATGACTAACTCAAGAAAGACGCCAATGAATCAATGATGAATCTCTTTGATAATTGACTATCGACCTTCTATATACAAATAGGAACTATAATATAAAGAAATAATAGTCAATAATCAGATATCTTTTAACGTTATTTTTTGACGTAAGACAAAAAAATGATAACGAAATTGTTGATGAGATACTTTAAGTCTAATTGCTGCAATACCGATAAAAGAAATCATCGAAAAACAAAAATTTCATAATCAATCAAATCAATTACAAAAGAATTTACCGAAAAATGTAAATAATTTGTAATACGATCTTAATCATAAGTTGATATCTGACAATAGAAGATTTTTAAACAAAAAGCTAGGTAAAGTGGGAGGAACTTCCTCCTGAAAAAAAATATAAAAAAGGGAAACAATACACAGTTCTCAGTATACAATTTTTTCTTGCGCAGTGCAATTCAATTTTATTAATACACTTTTATATAGTTTTTCATCTTGTGTACTCTTACGAGACTATTATCTCAAACGAAAATATCTCGTTCTGCCAAATTCTCGAGAAAATTATCATAAGTAATAAAAGTCAACTTAATCTTCCTTCTAGTCTTTTTTCTTAGATTTGAATATTTTCTTAGTCATTAATTAACACCTCAGTACGAAATCATAAGCAGAACCATTGACCTCTCTTGAAGCAATTGTGAAATATAAATGGAATAGTCGGAATAGATAGGCATCGAAACTATCGGCACGAATAACTTAACAATTTTTTTTATAATTGTATATTTTACAATTTTATATAACAATGTAAATTTTGTTGAATTCATTACGGAAAAATTGTATAATTATAGCTATTTTACTTTTTTCCTTAACATTGTCTCTTTTTTTATAACTTCTTTTTATTACAATGATAACAATTAATAACATTTAATTTTAAGCACTACTGATTTTGATCACATTTTTATATAAATTGACATCATTTTTTATTATGGACTATGTTATATATGGATTATGTTTATTGTACATTATCTTACGAATATATAATATATAGTTTACACATAGTTATAATGTGTAATTTCTGTTAATTTCTAAATTTCTTATGAAAATTTTTACACACAAATACTTATGTAACATGTCTCATTTCTGCTAATTTTTAAATATTTATTGATATTTTCACAAAAAAGCGAGAGAGCAGTTCTTAAATTTATTTATATATATGTAGTATGTATATGTATTATGTATATACAGAGTGTCCCATTTTAATTCCTCCAGTGAAATATCTCGAAAAATATGGAAAATTCGAAAAAATGTTTTAGACAAAAGTTGTATGGTTTCTAGGGGGACATAAAATGGTGCCATTAGTTTGACCTTGAAGAGTCACATGAAGGTCACGTGAAGGTCATTTTGAATTTCTTAAATGGAACACCCTATATATTTTTGCATATTCATAGCTTATCTTGAGAGCTTTCCAAAACACTATGATAAAATTTTTTTCATTAAACACTTTTCGAGTTATAAGGCTTCAAAGTGGCAATATTTTGACATAAAATACAAGATATCTCGTAAAATATTCATTTTTCGATTATCTTAGCCTAATACTTTTGCACAGAATAACGAGACAAATCAATTGGCGTAAGTAAAACACATAATTATGTTAAAGTAAAAATGTGTAACTGCTAGTTGCAAATTCAGACTTTTTCTTAAAGATAACTATGTGTTTTCTTTACACCAATTGATTCGTCTCATTATTCTGTGCATAAAAGTATTAGGGTAAGATAATCGAGAAATGAATATTTTACGAGATAACTTGTATTTTATGTCAAAATATTGCTACTTTGAAGCCTTATAACTCAAAAAGTGTTTCATGAAAAAACATTTTATCATAGTGTTTTGGAAAGCTCTCAAGATAAGCTATGAATATGCAACGTGACCTTCATGTGACTCTTCAAGGTCAAACCAATGGTACCATCTTATGGCCTCCTCGAAACCATACAACACATGTCTGAACCATTTTTCTCTTCCAGGCTTGGTTTTCGAGATATTCGACTGGAGGAATTAAAATGGGACACCCTGTATAAAATATTTCACTGTTTTGTAGTAATGTGTGCGCATTGTTTTATGAAATTTGATTAATTGATGAAATTATACAAAAATTTTGTAGAAATTAGTTACTGTACATATAACTTCTTATATTCACTGATTATAAAGTGTTTTATATCTCTGTAACATTAAAGATAGATACAATATAATGAAAATTAATCTCTCTCGACATTATCCTAGAGAAAAAGTTGATTTCGAATGTATCAGAAGATGCTGCTAATAATAACCATATTAGCTATACATATTCATAGAAGAAAAAGAAAGCCATAATTTCTTTTTTGTTGTATATTATAATTTGCAAATAACTTTATTATTATAATTGTAAAAGAAAAATGTATTTATTCAAAAAACTCAACATTTTTGTTGATGATATATATTTTATTTGATTAATAAGATAATAATAATTCGATAATATATTGTAACTAATGTAATTGTATGGAAGTAGATGGTTTTTTTAAATGGACAACTCTCTTAACCGAACAAATTATTCTTTCTTATCACTGTCCATAACAAAGACTTTTTTGTACTTATTCCAATTACAAATAATGAATGATTCAAGATATGAGAAAGCAAATTTAAAAAATTTTATTTTTATCTTAATTGCAGAATCTTGTTTCCTTTAGGAGTGTGAAAAAATTCTTGAATGAGGAAAATTTACTAATCAACAATAGTTGTTGGATTATCGTAACAATCGTATTCTAACATGGAAACAGAGAATAAGACGGGAAGGTATGTTTCGTATTACTCGGAATTCGATATTTCGAAGAGTCTTTGACAAAAACATAATTTTTTTTGCACACTGACTTCGACGATCCGGTGCTAATTACGCGACTTTTGTGAATCTGCCTTTCGAATTTCGTATACCTATACGGATAATAGCTTAAATTTTTCATTTTCTCGAAAATAGACATATTTATAACATGTTTGATGTTTATAACAGTACATACATCATTTCGTCATTGTACTCTGAAAGAAACAATATGTTCAATATTCTATTGAATTTGACAATCCATGAGATCAAATGATGATCAACAAATTCTGAAATGTCAAATTTTTCTCTAACAAGTCGACTTCGTTGTCGTAAATAATAAATTTGATTGAAAGAAAAGAAATATCGGCCGTATATTTGCACATTTATTTAAATATGATATTGCTCAATTTGTACTTTATTCAAGTAATATATGTTAGAGACTCTGATTAAATTTTACGAAACAAATTGTTATTCTTACAGTTTCAACGATAAGTATAAGATGAAAGACCCATTTATACAATTCCAAAAGGAACGATTCAATTATGAGCATATGATGGAGGCTGTGATGCTGAAGAGTACGTCCAAGGAACCGGAGAATTTAGACAGATATACTATCGGTGGTAATGATACGGGAATCTATACGGAATGGAATACCGATAACAAAGTATTGGGAGATATGTGCAGTTTTCTGAATAGTTGCGCATATTTCTACCTTTGCAAAGAGAACGATGAGGCACGGCGTAAGAAGTGCATTGACATCATGGACGATTTTGTGCCTCGATATCAAAAAGCGATGGAAGGCAAATACGACAAGGTGTTTCCTTGGGGTAACAATTGGTATCAATTTTCTATCAGTTCAACCTTAATGCTCTTTTATTACATGTTAATAACGGAAACAAAAGAAAACCAAAAAATAGCGATTTACATGATACTGTCGATCATAAAAACGCCAAAGAAATCGCTCGGCATGGGTCGTGATCAAGCTAACAGTGTATACATGGCATTACCATGGATAGTGGCGCATTATCACAACGGAGATATTGAAAATGCCTCTAAACATCCGGATTATATGTACGTTGTCAACTATATAAAATTGCAGCCCGTCAAAGAATGCAAAAAAGAGGGATTGTATCTTGATTATACATATATCACACACACAGATTGTTTAGCTTATGGATATTTGAGCGAAATAGAAAATATGAGTCTGCCGCTTCTTTATTTCGACAATTGTATTCTGAAAAATTTCTTATCAAAATGGGAAAGGTGTAAAAAAATTCTGGCTCATCCGACAATTCCTTACGGACCGATTGGCTTCTATACTCGAAGCGATGCATTGAAATCATTCGCATATAAGGATAGCAAACTCGGTATAGAGGTCATTCCCACATGTTTGTTTATTCGTATGTATGGTAAGGATTACTCGTTTGTAGTTCGTGGACAAAATTCGTGGATAGCATATTACGAGTCGGATCAAACGTATTGTGATATGGCACAATATTGGGTACAATATAGAAACGTTCATTTTACTGGCCAAGAGTACGAACCTACATTTCCGGATGTCGGATTCTTTTATGAAAAATTCTTTTATACAAAAGAAAACCCACGCCAACCTGTAAAAGAACGTTGTACAATTCCAAGTACAACTAGTACAACTACGACATTTCGCACATCACCGAATAGATGTCAACTTGTAAAAGCAGGTTTTGTATTTTCGTATGCCAACATCGGAATGATGCGACATTTTTACAATTGTGCCGAAATGCGTTACACTCATGATCCGAATTGCGAACGCGGCCATTTTAGCGTAGACGAATATATACTTTGCGATTACAACAATCACATTATAGATATATGGATACGTATATATCGACACACAGATAACGATGTGATCTTGTTCTTTGAACGAGAACATTTATGGGCACAGGGGGAAAAGAATGTATTCATATATCATCTAAGATGGGATTGTAAAAATCGCACGCTGATATACAAGGGTAGACAAGAAGTACAATGTCCAGCTGATAAATGGGATCTGTATTATCCGAAAGGTATCGAGGTGGTTAATACAAATAACACGATTATGCTCCTCGATCACGAAGAGCCTAAACTAGCCATGTATCCTGACTCGTACATAGAATTGAATCGTAATTTTAAAACGGTTTATCAAGATAAAGAGTACGAATTTGTCTTTGACGAACAAACAAATCAATACTGTTTAGCCGATTTATGCATTGATAAAGGGAATAATTAAGAAAAAAATGAACAAAATACATTATGAGATATCTATAGTAATATAATTGATATAAGATATTGGTTTTCAATAATAACAAAGTAGAAAAATATTGCTATCATAATCAAGAAACGTAGTCAGTTTTACTTATCTTACTTACTCTATAGTTATATAAATTTTTTACTTTTAAATAATCAAATTTTAATCTTCAATTTTTAATCTCAATCTTCTATCGATACAGACTTTACAAAATGTAACCAATAAGATACTATTAAAGACCGGTTAAAATGTGATTGGATAATTTTTGTGATTAAGTCGGCCCGGTGAATCCGAAATAATTCAAAGACAGCGATATTATTAATTATTTACCGAATTACTATTTCATCACGCGCGCGGACAATGAAAAAACGCCCTATAAAACCTGTGGGAAATAATACAAACACAATATTATAAAATAAAAAGATTCGTATTAATTTGAGAAAATAATTTATATTAACTTTATGTTTTCATGTATAATTTACCATGTATTATGCATAGTTCTTATTACTAATATAATATGTACTTTATTTGTAAAAGTTTATATTGTTATAAAATCTCTCTCTCTCTCTCTCTCTCTCTCCCCCCCCCCCTCTTTTTTCCTTTTCCTTTTTTTTCTCTGTTCCAATTAGCAAACATTAGTACGTAAATTTTATCGCTTTCATATTAATGCCAAAACTGAGAAAATAATTTCGATTGTTACGGACATAAAGAATAAAAAAATCAAATAATATAGAAAAAAATATAAAAAATTTAAACGCAATCTGTAAGATACGATCACAACTTCAAGCACAAAACGAATTGCAGTTTCCATATTTATTCAAGATGGTTAGGTTATTAGAGCTGTATAATATTCATTTAATTTAAAACTAAATTTAATAAACAAACAAAGAGGAAATTGACAAATAAGAGTCAACTTGGATATTCATGCGTCGATTTCGTAGAAAATAATTTATTCTGCGAAATTGATGAGTGCACAGGGCATGTATTTTTCTTGGTGTATTTTACCAAGATGTTTATTCTCATTTTTGAGAATTTTAGAAATGGAAAATTTAAAGGTGCCTAATACTTTTGACCAAGACTGTACATGCACGCACTCACACGAGATTTATAACTTGAATTATCTTCTTCAATTTTCTTTTCGAAAAAGTTTTCCATGATTTGTTTTTAAATTGCAGATTTTACAAGAAAATGTCTATTTTATAACACTTTTCTTCAAAACGATGACGACTTCATTGACTAGAGAACATCACAAATCCAAAAATTCTGATTTTGATGAACCTTTGCACAGAAAGAGGCGGAAGGTAAATATATGAATTTAGAAATTTTCAGTTGCAGCTAAAAAATGATTTTAAAGAATGAAACCACTCATATGTAAAATGGCTTTTCGTTTTTCTCGCACTGAGAGAAACACTTTTGTAATTATTACAAATTTTCATTTGCTGACTTATAATTTGCTTAGGATAACAATAAATTTGTTACTATTATAAATAAACATCCAGTTTTTGTCATTTTAACAAATCACACATCGTCTTTGCAACAAGCCTCATTTACTTTTCTCTATTTGTTCTAATTACTAAATTGTGTGGCATAAGTACTGACACTGTTAGTAAATTAAAGGGATTACACCACCTTGGAGCCTCAAATTTTAAAGCATTTTTAAGAATTTTTTTAAAGAAAACTATACTGTACAAGAAAAAACTCTTTTTTAGTGTTTATTATGAGTATATTGAAGAATATAAAAAATATTTTTTAAAGTATTTAATATAAAAATTAATCGCGTGATAGCTATCTTTTTGTACGTGGTTTTGATCGACATGTAAAACGGCGGGCACGAGTACTCAGCACTGGTTAGTTGTAGAACAAAAAAACAGAAATATTTATTTTCTACATATTCAAAACTAGGGATGTACGTAGCCATTTTGAGAAATATGCATTTTTGTTAAAATGGCAACGATTTGAAAAAAAAAGTCATTTTTGGCTTCAAAAATTTGAATGAAATAAAGCGATAGCGGCGAGAATTTTTAAGATATCACAAAAATCCTACGTACAGTCCTAGATAATGTTAAAATAAAGATCTGGGTAAAAATTCAAGTCGATCGGATAAAAATTGGCGAATTTATGCTGCTCGCCATTTCAAAAAATGCTGTTTCGAGAAAAACGCATTTAAAGTTTTTCGTAACAATTTTTTACGCTGAGCGTCGTTTGGCGTCTGTTCGTTCTACAACTGACCTCGTGTATAAAATAACGGTCAAAATTTTGGCTGAGCCATCTACAGGTACAAAAAAAATTCATAAGAATAAGTGTCCCTTTGCAGGTAACAGGCTCTTTCAATAAACCGCTTTCACGACGTAGCGCAACACGGTGACGCGCTACTTACTCGAAACATCATTTTCCTTTGCGATTTCGAAATCGGGTCTAATATATATCATTTTTAAGACTACAAGGAATATTTTAAGCAAAAAAAATTCGACTTTTGAAAGTGTCAAGGTGGTGTAACCCCTTAACAAATATGTCGATAACAGTTCTTATTACTAAAGTTCTTTGTGTGTGTGTGTGTTGTCAATAAATTTAAATACTTAGATTTGTTGCTGCAACAAATCAAATTGTAAGTAAGCAGACCACAACGACTCCGTGTAGCGCTTGTCATTTGTTATAGCAGTTAGTTTTATGTTGTATCGTAGCAACTAGTCTTATGTTTTATCATAGCAGCTTTGTGTGCGCTCGTTTTTCTATTCGTTTCGTGAGTGTGTGTAGTGTATTCAAAAAAATGAGTGAAGAAGGGGAACAAGTCGAACAAGATGCTGTCTTCAAGCGGCTGAGGCGTTGGGGTTTAATTAAGGAAATTGTGCAAGCATTCAAGGGTAAGTTATAATGTTTTCATTTCATGTTATTAATAACATAATAATTCTAATTTTTTATTCCTTTATCTCACCACTTGTTGCATCATTCTTTAATTTGTTTTAAATCGTAAAATCAAACATCTCGCGCATTCCTCGACGTTCTTCTATCCATGTTTTTCGCGCTGCGCTTTCGATTATTCTATTAAAATCTACAGCGTTTTTGTTATCGCTATAATAACTGATTTGCGATTAACCGTTGCTGCGCATATCGAGAGTGAGTGCCTCTTCTAAAGATCTCGCAAAATTGCTACGATTTTATGAAACTGAGAATGCATTTTAGTTATACCTCTTTTACTTGATCCATTTGCACTCGATAGCTGCCGCACACATTGATATCGTGTGAGCTGTAAGTTCCATCTATGTAGCTTTGCTGCGAAAATGTAATCTATCATATTTGCCGTAATTTCGAATATTTCATACGCTTTATTATATTATTATTCACATTGTCATATACACAGAAAAAAGTAAGTATCAGATCAGCACTTCACGTATTTATATATAAAATATCCGGTAGAGATTAACTCAACAAACTAATTATCCGTTAATTTCGCACTCTGATTACAGAATAAAAAATTACTGAATAAGTATTTCCAGTTTTGGATAAAGAAACAATACAAGAACTAATTCCACTGGCTGGGGAGAGGTTATTATTTAATATAAAATTTAAAACTGAAAACCAAATGTTGAAGTGGTTATCTTAAAAATATACAAGTAATTAAAATTAAAGTATATTTAATCTGATTAAATTTTATCTAAAACATATCTAATTTTCAAAATTTCTGCTTCCACTGATGTAAGAGATACTGAAGTAATGAAATAAAACAATTATTATTATATATTAATAAATTTTAAAAATGCTTACATTTTTTACTCTTAAGTCAATATACATATACATATTTATTTTCTTTTTTCTTTACTACACAAGGAGACCCAGCATTTACAATTCCAGAAGGTCACAGTCAACACTAAGGTGAAAAAAATAACATAAGTCACTCTGTTAAATTTAACGAAAAAAAGTGTTGAATAATATTTCTTTTTTCAATTATTTTATTGTCATACTGTGCATTTTATTTTCAGAAAATTATTAGTCTTTTATAAAAAAGCAAAATGTACTGAAGTAATTATAATTGTGTGTATAATGGATTTGACGTTATAGAAAGGCACTGATGTATTTTATTGTTTTTATTTAAAATTTTGATTTATTTTACTCATTAATTTTTTTTTTAAATTCTCTTTGACAGTAAAATCTATTAGTTTATTTCTCCTACTAAAGAATTATATTTTAAACAGTTTTTATTATATTTCTTTTTTTTTGTGCATGTAGATTGAATTAAATATACAAGGGAAATATAATACTAATGAGTACAAAGGAGTTACAAGCTAGAATTATATAGATGGGAAAAAAATCTATATTATTTCACTAGTAATATTTTCTGTACTGACATTAATGAATTACTTATTGTTAGTAACGTAAAGGCTCTATAATATTACAATAATAAACATAAAATATTTAATATTAGAGCAATAATATGTGAATATACAGAGATAACTTATTGTAAGATTGAGTATTGTAGTAACATCACATCTATTTATAAAATTAAAATTATTGAATTGAAAGTTATAATATGGTGTTAACAATTGGCGAACGTTTCGATCAGATATTTCTGACCATCTTCAGCGAATAAATGAAGTTAATAAATTGAATAAACTATATTAAAATAATTTACAATAAGTATCGAATAATATAATGTTGGAAAAATGTTCGACTTGAAGAGAGCTACGAAGTTTCTTGTGACTGTCGTTATTATGCTGGTGCGTTAGTGAATCTTTATGATTTGTTGACAATTATGCGCACTTTTTAAAAAAATTTAAGCAAAAAACATTGAAACTATTTAGCTTTAAACTAATAATAGCTGAGGCTATTATTAGTTTAAAGCTAAAAAATGACCTGGACAAGCGGTAAATATTATATAGTATTAATTATATAGTATTTATAATAATTATGCATGACAGTTTGTTCAGGATCCGCCGGATATATTGATTTTCCGGGTCAACTGAGAGAGTCAATCAATATTTAAAAAAAAAACGAATGACACAGACATCACAGACACAACACTTGATTGACACAATATAGATTACGCGATAACGAGTTTACTGTTTTTTCACTCACTACCGATTCACCGATACACACATCGCGTGTAGCAATCAGCTGATTGCAGCGTCTGACGGCCGGCGATCTGGAACAACTTTTGGTTATTAAAGTAACGTTATTTTAAGGAACACTTATTCCTGACGTAATTATAAGACATTTTCTTCTTTACCAAAATTTTAAAGCATAATTTTATGTTATAAGATAAAATAGTTAGCAACTCATGCGGTGGTAATCACCACTGTCGGACGGTCAGCTGCGCCCGCGCTCGCAGCGCGCCGCGCCGCTCCTGCCTGCCTTCTGTATTTGACGTGTGATTTGCTGACTATTTTTGCTTATAACTCAAAAACTACGCTTCAAATCAAATTTTGGTAAAAGAAAAATTGTCTTAAAATTGTGTCAGGAATACGTCATTTTACGGACGGAAGGTTGTTCTGGGACACCCTGTATATATTCGAATTATTAAATTTACGCGGGCTGAAAAATCGCATTTTCGATCATTGATACAATAGATTTATAAACAAATAGACGAGAGAAATATTGGTGTGAGGCTGAATAGCTCAGTGGTAAGAACAGTGGCCCGACAAGCGAAAGACTCGTTCGACGGCCGCGGAGGTAAAAAGAGTAACGCGCGCACCTTAGTCTGCCCAACCACCACGCTTCATGCTTTGTTAAAGTTGTCTATGATAGTTAACGTACCGCTGGTCGAATGCTCAACTTCACATGCAAATTTCTCGGAAACGAAGGTCCATTCACTCAAACCCTCTTACACTTTTACTACCTTCAACCTCCCCTATCGAATGGTATATGCTTTATTCAAAAAGCGATTTCGCAGTTCGTACTCACTCCTTGTAAGAAATAAAATTAAGAATGAAGAAATTAAACAACGTATGGAAATAAAAGGCACAATAATAAATGATATTGGGAGGAAACAATTAATCTGGTATGGACACGTTCAGAGAATGAATGACAATAGGCCTCTGAAACAAAGTGGAATGGATACCTTCAGGAAGACGAAGAAGAGGAAGACCTAGGAAAACATGGGGAGAAGAAATACGGAAACCTATAAGAGCAAGAAATCTCACAGAAGGATTTTGAAACAAGATGAGAATGACAATTAAACATCGGACGTTAGAGCGTCGCAAGACGTTCTAACCCAGATATATGTATATATTTTTATAATTTGATCAGGATTATCAATTGGTTAAATTGGAGAAAATACTTGAACGTAATGAAAAAATAAAAGGCTAGTTATATAATATATATATTATTTTATAATAAATTATACATATACTCATAAATAAAAAAACAGTTACTTTTATATTATATATACATGTGTATATGTATATATGTTATATGTGTACTATATTATGATGTGTGCGTGTGCGTGTGCGTGTGCGTGTGCGTGTGCGTGTGCGTGTGCGTGTGCGTGTGCGTGTGCGTGTGCGTGTGCGTGTGCGTGTGCGTGTGCGTGTGCGTGTGCGTGTGCGTGTGCGTGTGCGTGTGCGTGTGCGTGTGCGTGTGCGTGTGCGTGTGCGTGTGCGTGTGCGTGTGCGTGTGCGTGTGCGTGTGCGTGTGCGTGTGCGTGTGCGTGTGCGTGTGCGTGTGCGTGTGCGTGTGCGTGTGCGTGTGCGTGTGCGTGTGCGTGTGCGTGTGCGTGTGCGTGTGTATGCGCGCGCGCATGTGCGTGTGTACACATATACAAAATAAATGCCGCGCGCATATAACTCAGGTAGCAAGTACACGTCATTTTGACGTCAAAATTTGGTCAATTTGAGCCAAAAATGACGTGATGTAATGATGTGAAAATAACGGGCTAATGTCACAGACAGATGATGACATTTCAAGTTAACGTTATTTTATGACCATTTTAGTCTTATTATTGACATTTTAACGACAATTTTAACTTTGAATCAACCAATTAATTATATTAAAATGCTTGGTAACTCCATATAGAATTAATTAATAATTAAAATAAATATAATAAATTATATATGTATTTTTAATTTATATAGAAATTTTGAGTTTGTTCAAATAACAGTAAAGTGAACTGTTTCGCCGTCCAATTATAAATAATTTGCTTAATATTCTGGTTTATCTATCTGTCTAGTTACAAATCTACTTAACATTCTAAATTCTTTGTTGAAATTATATCAGAAATTAAACTGACAAAAAAAAGATATACTTTGAATTTTATGTTTAGTATACTTGTTCTTTGTAGGCTTGAATACAAGTTACTTAAGTCTGAGTGCGCCGCATAGTGGCAAGCAAAGGAACACGTATATAACAATATTGTATATCTAAAATTTTTAATTTTACTACGCGTATTTTTACCTTTGTAAATTTATATACTTATTACTATTATAATAATAAAAAAATACAGTCAATTTAGATAATTTCAAATACCATAAAATATTGAAAAATAATAAATCGATATTCACGAAAATCAACTTTCCAATTCGATTCAACCTCTCAATTATATAGACGTCGAATCAACATTGAACTAACGTTACACTTCTGTCAATAATATATTACTATAAGATATTATTCTTTCTACTTAGGATATACATATTAATATAATAATAATTTAAATATATATATGTTGTATATATACATATATGCAATATATATATATATATATATATATATATATATATATATAAATCAATATTGTAAATCTGTTTGAGAAGTTCTTTAACAACTGTTGACGTTCTTAAATTTGCAATTGATTTACAAAATATTTATTTGTAGAAATGACATAATTACGACTTAAAAATCACGATATTACGATATGACATTTTTGTACAATGTTATTAAGATGTCACAAAAAACGTTTTAAGCATTATTTGATCATGTGACGTCATTGGATGATCAGCAATGAGTTTTTGACGTCAAAATGACACGTGTTTGCTACCTGAAAATGTTCTATTTTTTCTATATAAACATACACCGAAAAAATTGTATTCTCTATTTTAGAAGAATTCCTTCTAAAGCTTTCCTCCAATAAAATATTCTAAAAAATTGTATTCTCTATTTTAGAAGAATTCCTTCTAAAGCTTTCCTCCAATAAAATATTCTAAAAAATTCAGAATATTCTCCTCTAATGATCTTTTATTAAGAATAGTATATGAAGTAAAGAAAATATTCTTAAATTGTATCATACAAACTCTATTTGTGCTTACACCACTAGAGGACATAACGGTATATTTTTCCCGTAGATAGAAAAACCTCTCGCAAGATAAGAACCCCAACTCAAGAGAGCTCAGTGTCGGGGCTCTTAGCCCTGAAGATGCAAACTACAACGTTTGCGAAACGTCATTGCGTGTATTACACTGTTTAACCACGCGGCATCCGAATATATTCTTACATATTAAAAATATCTAATACTTTTCTATTTTTTAGAGGATTTCTGTCTTTAGTTAAGAAAATCCTCATGGCGCTTATTTTAGAGGAAGATATTCTAAAAATAAGTGGTATATTCTTAAAATGAGAATATGATTTTTTCGGTGTATGATTAATTGCACAAGAAACAAATAACGCACGCTGTGCGCCTATAAGTGTTCTAGTACAATAAAAATCGAATATTATCTGCTGTCGATGTGACAACATGCAGTAAATATCGAACAGATGTCTTATCTGAAATAAACAATAAAAAAACGACAAAAATAAAACATTATGTGCTATCAAATTATAACAGTAAAAACGCAGTAAAGATGTGTAATGTATTATAAATTAAATATTAGGTATTAAATGGTGTAAATATTATCGATAAGTCGCTGCTTACTTGTAATTTTCCGGGCATAAATATATGTAACATGTTATATTGTAAATATAATATAAATAATTTTGATATAATTAAATAAGTAATAAAATAAATTTAATATCCGTTTAATATTCCGTTTAATAATTTAATGTAATTATAATCCGTTTAATATTCTGCATTCTATGTTGGAGTCGTATCACAGAAATTAATCTGATAGAAATAAATATTTCATATTTTTAATTTTCACGTTAGTCACGCTTTGTAGTCTTTATATTTGCTCGTGACAGAGAGAAACTAAAATACAAGATTCGTAGCATAACAAAAAAACTATAACTCGATATAATATTTCTTAATACTGCCATTTTATAACAACAGATCATGCTATGTTTCTGCTATGTTTTTGCTGTTACTTTTTGAGATGACAGCGTATGTTCAATTTTTACCGCATTTCTGCCATCACACCGTAAGAGTTTTTCAGTAAGATACAGTGTTACAATGTATCTTGCTGGAAAGTTTCTAGTTTGCAGATAAGTTTGATTTCCAATGATATTTTGCCACGACATGGCGTCATATTATGCTTAATTTTGATTTAGTTTTTGTTGGCATTATACCAATACACAATGTTTAAAATCTAGTTTTTTTTATGCCAAAACTTTCTGTTTAAATTTTTTTTTGTATTTTTTTAGCATATCAAAATGCAAAGACTACTTATTTGTGTTGCAGTTTTGCTGACACTAACTAAAATTATGTACGGCTACTGTCCGAGCTCTTCCAACATAATATGTAGCGCATAATTTGCAATACGTGATCTTGACAAAAGTTATTTGGATATTATAAATACCACTTGAAAAGCTTTAGCAATCTCTCGGCGTTTATTAAAAAAATATTAACAAATAAAATTTCTTTTAATAAAAGTCTCTTTAGACAATCTATAATTTGCAACAAAATCCAACAGAATGTTATTTGTAATTTTAACGTTACATGTTTTAATGTATATTCAAATATATATGTATATATATATATATTGTGTTTAAATATATTTTTTGCATTACACAACACATAAAATTTATAAATATTTTATTTATTTTATTTTATTTTAAAATTTATATATCATTTAAAAAGACTTTAAAATAAGTTTGCAATTTTCCATTGAAAGCACCAGGCGAGGTGGGTAGACTATGCATGAAAAGTCTATGTGCAATTATACAATTGTAGACTGTATCACATTGAATGTCTAAAAATCTTTCAAATATTATTCAAAACTATCACTTTGGCAATATATAATTAACTCAAAGTTATTGGATTTAATTCTTCTAATCGGTATATTTATCATTACAGAAAATGAGTAAATATATGTTTAACAGGAAACATACATCTGATTGTGTCTGAACAATTATATTTCTACAATGTCTTCTGATTATATAAAATAATTATTCGTAATCATTTATTATTTTATAATTAATTTGTTTACTTTTTAGGAACTGTCTCTTAAATTTTGACGGCTTATTTGGACAAAAATGAAACAAAGAAAAGCGAGTAAAATTTTATGAATTCGACTGTTTTAATTTTCAACATTAAATAAGATTTCAGATTTATTTATTCGGTAAATAAAAAGAATAACTTATATATTACATTACAATTGGAATAAAAATCAATTTTTTATAGCTGAGAAATATTATAAATATATCATATTTCCTGTAAACAATATAATAATTAACATTAATGAAGAATAACGGGCACTTGCGAAAACTCGATTTGTAAATAAAAAAAGAAAATAGTCGGGTCTTTTTGTCTTTTACCGCTTCCTCTTTCTTTATCTTTCAAAATATATCTCTCTTTGGAATGTAGCCAATGTCAATGGATTATAAAATAATTAATCAACAGGTATACACGTTTGTAATGCCATATATATACAATACAGCTAATGTCAAGTCTATCTCCAAGAGTCTACAGATTATTGCATTACTATACCTCTATCGTACATATAGAATAATGTACTCAAATGTGAAGGTAAAATCTTCCATCAATAAATAAAATGCATGTAAATCAGATGTATTCGACGCGAACGTTATACAAGATAGCTAAAGATTATTTACCGATATTATCTGATTTATCCAACCTATATACGAGGAGACTTTTACGTATACGCCTGGTACATTTTGGCGACCGCAACCGAATCCCCAAGACACTAGTCCAACAAGTTCGTAGAAGCCATCATCTTGACATACCAAAGGACCACCTCCGTCGCCCTAAATATTGATAAATATAATTAGTTCTTCATACACACACAGTTTTCGTAAAAATTCTTACTTCAAAGACAAATTTTTTATATTATTAGATTATACAATACATATACACATCAAATATTTTCTTTTTTCAGTTATAAAATAATAAATATATACCTGACATGCATCATTTCCTTGCTCACCACCAGCGCAGAAGCTGCTAGCCGGTAAAATAAAAATTTTCTCGGTTACGGCATTCACTTTTCTTACGCACTCAGCATCACTTACAATGGGTATCTCCGCTTCACGAACTCGAAGAGGTATAGGACCAGCTATGAAATATCAATGTATATATTGTTATGTAACAGATATATACAAATGCCATGATATTCATTCTTAAAAAAAAATACATTACATATGCACAACTTACCTTCTCCCATATATCCATAACCAGTAACTGTACATCTTTGGCCAGCTGTGTGACTGACACCTCGCGCTGGCAAACAAACTAAGCAAACTCCATCCTTCAATTCTGTTTGACCTTGAAGTTTTAGCAAAGCGATATCGTTATCGAGCGTCTGACTGTTATGGTTATGATGAATATAGGTTGTTGCAACGCGCAAGGTTTGGGCACCAGGACTTCCGTATTTGCGAGTTAGATCGTGATCGCCCACCCTGACATAAATCATATCGCCAGATCTGACGATACTAGAAATAAACTTTTTTTGATACTTTTTTCAAATTGACTTATCTTTTGCGAGTGAACAATTGTAATCATTACATGAGCGATAAATATATTTACTCACTTTGTGACGCAATGCGCTGCAGTGAGAACCCATTGCGTTCCTATTAGTGCTCCTCCGCATAAATATTGGTTGAGGGAATTTATCAAAGCGACCTGCCAGCACCATTCATTAGCGTCCGCATCTTCACCACCTACGACACGCCCAACTCTCTCGGAACTTCGTGCTTGAATCGGACCGCGAGAGGTTCCCTTCACGCCACAGACATATTTACTGTACACTGGACTTTTAGTAGTAGTGGTAATTGTTGTTGTTTCATCTATAAAATTGACTATCTTTAGTATATTCAGATTTAATTTATGATAGGATAATTGGTAAACCTTAAGAAAAGGGACCCTTCTCTTATGACCTTGACCTTGACATATGTTGTCAAGGTCATGACCCTGAGTAACTTCTAAAAGATTTTAGCCGTCAGTCGTTGTTTATTAAAAAGTTATAAACAAAAGAATTTTTACAAATTATATACAACTTTTAGTACTATATATATTTTAGAAAGCTCATTCTTAATATAATGTAATATCTATTTATTTAATATGTGATACATTAAATGCGTTGACAGGGGATGGGCTTCATCCCTCTCTTTGCATCCTTACTCCGAAAAAAAATTAAGCCAATCTAACTTATGTCACGAAACAAAGTCTATTTCACGCCTCAAACACAGATTGGGTTGGGATAGTTTTTTCGGGGTAGGGGTGCAGGAAGAGGGGCGGAATCTTTCCCCCGTCTATGCATTCACTGTATCACATTAAATAATAATAAATAATAATAATAAATAATAGATTTATTAAAAGTACTTTTCATTAAATACATGATGTGAGAAAATTATATCCTATTTATAAAAACTTCTTTTGATAATAACTTTTTAATAAACAACGATGGCTAAAACCTTTTAGAAGTTACTCAGAGTCATGATCTAGACAACATATGTCAAGGTCAAAATCATAAGAGGTGGACTCCTTTTCTTCAGGTTTACCAGATAATTTAATTTAATTTATGATATAATTTTTAATCATAGATGATATATATATAGTAAATTTTAATTTAAAGCAATTATATCTATTCTTTCGATGATTTTTAATTTGTAGAATTTTATAATCTTATAAAGTGTAATGATAAACTAGATCGAAATAATTACTTACAAATCGATGTAGTGAACGTTGTGTAAGGTCGAGAAGTAGTGTGAAATGTATCATTTCTATTAGTCAGAACTGGTTCCGTAGAATTTCCACCATGCAATTCTCTTATCAAAGATTTCGGTGCGCAACATTGATATCCTTGTTTTTTACATTTGAATAAACTTGTCAGTTCGGCATTTCCTGCAATCATATGTATAAATATGATGTATTTTGTTTCAAATATGAAATTCGCATTTTCTGCATGATTACAACTTACTGAAGCAAGTGAATGATAAATAAGATACAATACAGGAACCGGGACATTCTGAGCGTGGATCCGGTGGTAATGATATAGTCGTTGGTAGTCGCAAGGTAGGTCTTGGTTTTGGTTTCGGCGTCTACATAATAAAAAAAACCAACATTTTATTATTTATATAATATTTTACAAAGAGTTTTTATATTATTCATATAAACTGACTTATAATACAGTTAAATAATGAATAATTTTTGGTAATTATAAAGATATAGATAGCCATCTCCGATTTCAACAATTTTCAGATATGTTATCAAGATCATCACTTTAAATAATATTATAAAGCTTTTAACTCGTTTAACTTGTTTCTTAAAAAGTTATTAATAAAAAAATATTATGAATATTATATAATTCTGTGACACCATATATGTAACTAATGTAAGCGTTATATGTAATGTATATGTGTGTTCGCTGTTTTTTTCATTTATATGCGTAACAAATAACGTCATGTTATAGTTATATGATAGTTATAATATCTACATAAGATATAACTGTTATATATGCAAAATATTATAAATGCTTCATGGGACATAACTATAACTAACCTAACACAAACTTTTTTCTGATTTTAAATTAAAATTAAAATTGGGTTAGGTTAAAACTTTTTCGTTCTGCAGGGGGAAGAATGGAGCTTCTCCCGCCTACGCTTGTTCTATGCGATCCTTATGCATTATAAAACGTTACTTGATTTCCTCACACATAAGCGGCAATTAAAATCTTCACAACATTACTTAAAGTGATAATTTTGATAACATATCTGAAAATGAATGAAATCAGGAGTGACTTTCTATATCTGTATAATTCCCTAATTTTTTTGAACATAAGATCTAGCTTAGTCCTACTTCTTGTAGTTTTTTATATTAAATATGATTCCAAATTTAAAATTAGTCTATTATTTCACAATTTAAAAAAAATTATAATTAAAGTTGCAAGAAAAACGAAAAAATATTTTAATGTAAAGCAAAATATTTTAATGTACTTTATAATGAGTTTGTTATGAATACTCATAACAAATAGGTAATCATTATTAGTTGACTATTTATATATCAAGAAAAATCAAAAAATTTTTTTATTATGAGCTGTATTCATTTTTACTTTGGAGACGATACATATTATAGTCTAAAATGACGTTAATATGATGGCAAAGCTGTATAATAAATAAAAATATTTTATTAGTTCATTTATTAACCATGAAAGAGACTTAGGTATCATAGTGATATATTTAAACTAATAATTTTAACTTTATAGATCGTGTTTTTTTCTCACCTAATGGTTATTTTTTATATTCTTAATGAAAATGTAATACAGGGTGTCCGGAAAATCGCCCGCAGTACTTCGGGAGATAATTTGAGACCAAGAAAGAAACAAAAAAACTATATAAACATAGGTCCGGAAATAAGTCGTTTCCGAGTTATAGCTACTTTTTGTTAAAAAGATCGTAATTTATTTTTCATAATTGTAATCATAATTTATTTCACAATGCTGTAACATAAATAACTTTATTTTGGACTTTTTTGGCGTAACCCAAGATGCACTATGTAGATGTAGAGGCATAGTCCGAGAATTTAATTTTTTAGTTTTTAATTTTCGTATTCTTCAGTTCATGTTTTTCATTTTCTTACTCTCAAAGTACTGCGGGCGATTTTCCAGACACCCTGTATAAAGAAATTGTTTTTTTTTAAATGAGAAAGCAAAGAAACGTACTTATTACTCTCCTCTTTTCAATTTTGATATCGGATTTGTTTTTACCAAAAAAAACTACTTAAAAAATTTTTATGTTTCAATAATTATAATTGACAACTATTTAATATATATCTAATAATCTAATTTATAAGTTTTCTAAATGTTTTATTACTTATAAACGACACAATACAAATTTCTTTTAAGAATTGAAAATCCTAATAATATATTTAATTTTGATTGCAATAAAACTTTTTTAATACGTCACATAGTTATAATATGACAAAGTATATACATTAAAGTATATGCATTAAAATGTGTAACTCTTTTTTACAATTTTAACTATTCTCAAAATTATAACATAATGAAGCAATTTAAAAATTAAAATTCAGCATCCTCGAAAAAACTACAGAAAGTGATTATTTCTTAATTCTTATTTTTTGTTAAATTGTGTAATCACTCGTATGGTACAAGTGATTTAGTATCTGCTGATAGAAAGTGAATTACCTGTGGACTTTTAGTATTGTCACAACAGATGAAGCCGGATTGACAAGTCGTTTTAGTTATGAGGACATTTGGCCGCTCGCAAAAAGCTATCATAATTTTCAACAAACAAAAGCCAGGACATGGCTTCGGTTGAGGATTCTTTGTGGACGGCCGAATCGTCGTCGTTGTTTCCTAAATAAAATAATACATTTCATACAGCATACATTGGTATGAACTTTGAAATAATTATACTATACTAATATTATTGTGTTCTAATTAATAAATTTTATAAAGTAATTTTTTTGAAAATAGTATTTTTTGCTTTTTGTTGATGCAAGTTATTAATGCATCTGTAATAATTTATCGCTCATTTAAACGAATAAATTTAATTTATTAAATATAAAATTTTATTACTGCTTTTTCTGGTGAGGATTCATTGACGCAACAAACTGTCACGGATCCATCAGCAGGACAGTCTGCATCTTCATCAATGTTATCGCAAAAGAGTGCGTACAATGCGTTCGTACACTTTCCTTTGCATGGGTGCAATGTTGGTTGCGTCGTTATCGTCAATGGCTGCTTGGTCATCGTTGTCGTCGTCATTGTCGTCATCACTGTGGCGACGGCGGTTGCAGAAACATCAATCGACGATATATGATTTGATTTTATTGTTGTCGATGGAGACGAAATCTCACTATTGTTTTTTTCGTCATAACGAGAAGAATTTATGCGGTCGATCACCAAAAGTTCAGGCGGTGGAGACTCTCCAAAAGCTTCCCTGGACACGCAACACTTGAAACCGGGCTTACAGAGAGATTCTATTATCAATACGGCATCACAATAATCTGCGATTCTCTCGGCCATACAAATACCTGAACAAGTTTTCTCTGAAATGAATGAGTATTGTATAAGTGTAACTTTTTTTTCATAATATATTGCTAATATATCTTGTGTAATAAAAGACATTCTTTTACTTAATATTTATGTCAATATAAGTAAAAATTTTACAAAACAATATAATAAAAAATACTACGTTTTGAGAAAAATTATATATTGTACGTATATATATATACATTTATATGAAATCAAGTTAAAACAACTTAATACAACTAGAAGAAATGCAATTTTGTTAAAATAAAGAAATACAGTTTAAAGAACAGTGAAATATTTACCGGATGACTTTTCATTTGTTTCATTATGGTTCTTCTGCAAAACAACAAGAATGTATAAATATAAAATACATATATGTGACAACAATTTTGAATACAATAAAAATATATCCTTAATAATAAAACGTATCAAAATCTTTAATTTGGTAAAAAAATAGGAAAATAATTAAAAAATAATAATTTATAAGGCTCTTAAATAAAATTAATAATAAATATTAATATAATATTAATAACTAAAATAATAATTATATTATATTAAATCTTAATATATTAATTAGGTAAATATGCATAAGTACTACTCCAAAGAAAATTCAAATTTTTTTAATTGTAATCAAGAAAAGTAGTGCGAAGATAGTACGTACAAGTGTTTTTACGAAGGCGCAAATGTTTTTATAAGTTTTTAATGAAAAAATTACATAAATAAATTTATTCATCATTATTCATAAGATCTTCAAAAAAAGTTGATAGAATGGAAAAAAAAACATTAGTTTCATAACATACACACATACACGGAGGGTGCAAGGAGGGCCTTCGGTCCCCCCTCCTGCACCCACCCGTCCATCTCGCTTCGCATGTACGTTGCAAGACAAAGCAAAGTTTATATGGTTTGCAACTTTTTACGTGAAATGAGGTGGACGGGGTGGGTGCGGGAGAGGGGCCGAAAACCCCCTTACACTCCCCCCCCGTGTGTGTATGTGTGCGTGCGAGCGTGCGTGCGTGCGTGCGTGCGTGCGAGCGTGCGTGCGTGCGTGCGTGCGTGCGTGCGTGCGTGCGTGCGTGCGTGCGTGCGTGCGTGCGTGCGTGCGTGCGTGCGTGCGTGCGTGCGTGTGTGTGTGTGTGTTTTATGAAACTATATGTTTGTAAACAAAGGTGAAGGGCTGAGTATACGTAGTTTTATGTTTCCATTTAATACATCGTATTTAGTATTCTCCATTGTCATAACTTCTTCAGAAAGACTTAGTAAAAACACTTGTACGTACTATCTTCGCACTAGATTACAATAAAAAAAATTTGAGTTTTCTTTGGAGTAGTACTTATGCATATTTACCATTAATTATAATATGTAATATAATTATAATTTTTAAAATAATTAATTCACAGTATTAGCGATAATATCTTATTTTTTAACAATAAAAAACTTTCTATAGCAATTTTCAGCATGTCGACCCTTATTTTTAAATACAAAATCTATTGAATATACCAGCATAGTTGCTAATGAAGTGGAAGAAGTCGATGTGCTAAGCATTGTGATAGTTGTCGTGGGTGTCGTAGAAATCACAGTATTTTTGATTGTTGTCACAGATTCAGTCGAGATCGGTCCTTCATCATCGATGATGTTTTCGGAAGATGATCCTGTGCTGTTTATCGGATCCTGTAGGCAACATCGCATACTGCTCGTAGGACATTGCACGTCTTCAAGGACATCGTCACACATTAACGTCGCCAATGCGTGTACACATACTCCCGGACAGTCAGCAATTTTCGCCGTGCTCGTTAAAGAATTTAAAAATCCTGTATACATGAATTATACAAAATATTTAAGCATATTTTGCGAAAATCACGAAAATATTTAGACATATTTATACGTGATACAATTAAATTGATATAAATCAATTTTTAATTTAATTTGAATTAAAGATAAAAAATTTTAAATTAATTTATTTATAGTACTATAAAGAGTTAAATTAGTATAATATAATCTTGATTTTATTGATATTTTAATTCATATAATTGATTTCAATAAGAAATTTTTTATATTAAAAATGATATAAATAAAAAAATTATTTTGTCAGAAAAAAAGCAAAACAAAAATTTTATAGAGGTTTCGAATTTTTTCTCGAAATATAGAATACTCTTGTAAAATCTATGACTTTTGATTTAAGATTTATGATTTACTTTTTTAGACTTACTTCATATAATTCAAATAACTTGCATTGATCCATTTTTGTCATTATAAAAAAATATAGTTAAATTTATATAAACACATTTTCATAATTTAAATTGTATTATATTGTTTAAGTTACATAAAAAATGATAAAAATATTATAGAAATTATATAATAAAAATATAATAGTAAAGAGATTCATTAAAATTATGGAAATGCATACAAACAAATAAAAGTATTTAAAAGTATAAGTTCTCAAATTATGAATTAGATTAGACTAAATTTAAGTCTTCAATAAAAGACAAAAAGTCTAACGATTTAAACATATAATATAGAGTATTTCATGTGTGCATTGATTAGACAGTATTATTTTATATTTTGTAGCAACGAAATTATAGAAAGACTGGTTAGAAAAAAAAGTTGGATTTTTGTCGAAGTTAATTGTAATTGTATCTCATTTACAGGTGCGTGAATACAACTCCGTGAATGAACGGTAAAAATTCCTGCATATCTAATCTCACCAGTGAATACATTATCTTACAAAATTCTTAAGAGTGACTGAACTTGATTTTGATTCTCGCAGAAAATAAGTTAATGGCCGCCAGAAAAAATTTCCTGTTATTGAAATTTTTTTTTCGTGTATTATGTTAAATTGAAGAGAAATGTGTTTAAGTCAAGCTGCATTTTATAAAATTATGTGAGTATATTAAATTATATATGTATAAGTGCAGACATTACCAATTATAAAATTATCTATTTACAAAAGTATTTTGATTTCCTAATTATTATTAATTCTTCTAAAAATAGATTTTTAAATATATTAAAAAATTCTTAATTTTGAAGGCATAGAAACTTAAATATAATATTTATTTGTATAATTAACTACAATATTTTTTTGTATGACAATTATACAGAGAAAAATATATATATAGCTTTTTCATTTATATATAAAATTATAAAATTTTTCTTTCCTAATGCTTAAACATTTTTAAAAATGTATTGAATTAATTTTACATCACACTCTTTTTTTCTAATTCTAAATTTATTTTTTTTAATTACATAAGTATTTTTCACCTTTTGATATTTAGATGTGTAATGTGCGTCTGACTGACAATGAGTATATATGTATATTATGCATATACGCGCGCGCGCGCGCGGGCGTGCAAGCGTACGTGGGTCGTGTGCGCGCGTATGTGTATATGTGTGTGTGCGTGCATATGTGATGTATCACATATATTTCTACTATGTCATTTAGTGATTTATTTAATTTTTATATTTTATAATATTGAATTTTTATAATTTTCTCGAAGTGGTATCCACAATCTGCAACATTTTTGAACACTCATTTATCAGATAAAGATGAATCTTCTGATTAAATTGTAAATGTTTTACACAACATGTTAACCAACACCAGTTTTGGGCTGAAAGTTAGATGCGATAATAGTCGATGTTACTTTTGAATGAAAGTTTAGCACAAAAATAACAAATAGTAGTAACATGTAATAAGTAAATAGTAATATAGTTTTTCATATGTGATATAGATTTGCTAAGAAATGTGTGCAGGTATCAGCTTGGTTTGGCAGTTATAACGGACCAAACAAACATAACGGTATAGTTAATGAGTGGTTTGACTCAAACTACGTATATAACTGTCGTTGCAGTTACATGTATTTCGACTAACGTATAATTCGATTTCGGCAGATAACGAATGATTACATAAAGCTATGCAGGCTTATATATATATATATATATATATATATATATATATATAATATAAATATATAATAATGTGCGCGCGTGAAATGCGTATGCGTGTGCGTGTGCGTGCGTGCAGTGCGTGTGCGTGCGTGCAGTGCGTGTACGTGTGTATGTCGTGTACGTGTGTGTGTGCGTGTGTAGGGGGGTGCGGAGATGTATATGTGTACATGTAATGCTTGTATATAAATACAAAAATAAACATCACTGTATTTTGATAAGCTCTTAATACCAACTGTCAAAATCTGGATAAAAAATAGAAAATTTTATTTCAAAAATAAATAAAGATGTGATCTTGATAATGTGAATCAAACCTTAATACTGCTAAATACACCACTTTGTAACCGACAACAACTTTTGTAAAACATTGTTTTATGAAATGAATGTGTTGTTAATTATGTAATTAATTATTATCAATAATTATCATAACAAGAGTTAAAACGGTAATGTATGTACATATATATACAAGGTGGCTTATTTAATCAATCCGCTAGACTATCTTAAAATCCGTTAGTTTTAGAAAAAAATTTTCAAATATGTTGTTTGTCTCGAAGGAAGAAAAAAGCGGCATAGGGCAAATTAATTTGACCTTGAGTGTACGTATCAAGGTCATATGAAGATCAACCTTAGTTTTTCAAACGGAACTACCTTGTTTTTTTTACATAAATAGATTTCTCACAATATTTTGCATAAAAAGTTACAATATAATAATTAAAAATTGTATAGTTTATAGAGATATTTTCTATTTCTTAGTTTGTTATAATTGTACATAAACTATGAAATATCGTAAAATATCCGTTTTTCGATTATCTTGTTTTAATACATTTATGCATAGAATAATGAAAGGAATGAATTGGTGTAAAGAAAATACATAGTTGTTTAAAAAATATATGAACAATTGATATTTATAATGAGTAGTATATATTTCTTTTTTAAAACCAACTGTTTACTTTACACCAATTAATTCCTTTCATTATTTTGTATAATCAGCGTAAAAGTAGAAATGGATATTTTATGAGATATTTCATAGTTAATACACCAATTAATTCCTTTCATTATTTTGTATAATCAGCG
Source organism: Anoplolepis gracilipes (assembly GCF_047496725.1). Lineage (NCBI taxonomy): Eukaryota > Metazoa > Arthropoda > Insecta > Hymenoptera > Formicidae > Anoplolepis > Anoplolepis gracilipes. The sequence goes on along the minus strand of NC_132980.1, from coordinate 2,960,195 downwards.
TAAAAGTAGAAATGGATATTTTATGAGATATTTCATAGTTAATTATATTTCATAATTATGTTAAATTATATCAAATTAAAGTACAAAATATCTCGTAAATTATTCAACTTTTGGCCATTATATTTTTATAACTTTTTATGTAGAATATTAGAAGAAATTTATATAAAAAGAAATCAAGATAGTTTTACTTTAAAAAATAAGGTTGATCTCTTGTTATGTATAATTATCGACAATAATTAATTATATGTATATTTAACAATACAAATGGTTATAGTACAATAAATTTTATCAAAATAATGCTTATATTTTACATTTTATAACTCTTATATTATTACTTATATTTTTGTATATATGTATATGCTTATATTACGTAAGTTCTTATATTATAATTTTATCATTTTTTTCAAAGGAGCACTAATAAATGTAAAATTACTAATAAAGATGATTATTTTATATATATATATATATATATATATATATATATATATATATATATAGAGAGAGAGAGAGAGAGAGAGAGAGAGAGAGAGAATGGGTTGCGTCCATACCACTACCAACGGGTGCAACAACTTCTTCCGCGAGACGTAATATCACGCGTCCACTTTTGTGAAGGTATATTCATTTTTTTAATTTCAATTTTTTTTATATTAAATTTACTGTAACATTCAATAATTATTTTAAAAAATGTGCAAGATTTCTCGCACAATGTCGGCGAAATAATTTATTTCCCGATTACATTTTGGACGGACGAGGCTACATTTACGCCAAATGGCGTATTTAATTCTCGTAACTTTTTATTTTGGCAAGAAGAGAATCCTCACGCCATACGTCCGTGCGCTTTCCAATATCGATGGGCGATAAATGTATGGGCAGGAGTAATCGCTAACAGAGTGGTAAATATTCTTGTAAATTAAAAATCTTTTCGCCCGTAACGTAATCATAATTTATCTATTATCTATTGATGATTTTCAGATCGGACATTATTTTCTTCCGCCACATATCAACGGACAAACGTATGCATAATTCATTGAAAATGAACTGCCGGTACTTTTGGAAGACGTTGATCTCCGCACGCGACAAATGCTGATTTTTCAGCACGATGGAGCTCCCACACATAATTCCCGTCGAGTACGGGAAATTTTAGACGCGCAATATCCAGATAAATGGATAGGTCGAGGAGGCCCAATCAATTGGCCGCCACGTTTGCCAGATTTGAACGTGCTGGACTATTTTGTTTGGGGATATATTAAAGCTTCGGTAGAATACTGTCGCGAAGGTACCGAAGATGAAGTACGCGAGGCTATTCTAGCAGCCTTCAACACAATCACCCCCGACATGACGCACCGTGCGACGCGACAAATTGTTCGAAGAGCCGACCTCTGCTTACAAGCACGAGGAAGGCACTTCGAACAATTATTGAATTAAATTATGAAAGTGGATTAGGCCTACTGGGGATACCACTGTAAAAAAAACGCGCCAAGCTATCTACTTCAAGGTGGTGTGGAAACGATAGCGTTTCTTCACATAAAATAATTTTTATTTCTTACAGATGTGAATAAAATCTGTCTGCAAAGTTGACACGACTTTTTACGAATTAAAAAAATAAATACTAATAGTTTTAGTAGTACTTTTTATAGTTTTCTAATCTCTGATAAAAATTATAAAGTTCCGCATTTCTTATATTAAAAATATTGAAATTGAAGAATATCGTTTTTTAATTTCGCAAATCTAACACGACGTATCCTCTCCTCTAACAAAGTATTAAAACGTGTTAAATATTATCATTTTTGACAAGAGTTCCCGATAATTCTGTTCAAATTCAGCACATAAATGCAATTTCAAATCGATAATCCGCCAATTAACAATTTTTTTTCAAAAATTGAATAAAAATTATAAATTAATGGAATATCGTTTTAAAATTGCATATACGTATGTTTGTGTTGAATAGAACTATTAGGAATTTTTGCCAAAAATGTAAATATTTAATGAGTTTTAATATTTTAGAGAGAAGGGTGTCGTGCTAAAAATTTCTTCGCGAAATTAGCACATCTTTTTGATTAATTTCGATTTTCTTAATGTAAAAAATATTTTAATTTTTGTCAGAAACTGTAAGACTATTTTTTAATAGTACTTTTGTACTATTAGAGTTCTTATTGTTATTTTTTTATTCCCGACTGCAGCCAACTGTAAGTTGTAGAATTCTTATTTTTCCGAAATTCGTAAAACACGTCGTGCAAACTTAACAACAGACACTAAAACAATCTCAAGCAGAACATAACGATTACAAGTTGTAATCGTTACCTCATTAGTTGTATCGAAATATTATTTTTATTTGCGTTTATTAATTAATAATATTGGACCTTGAGTTTTTGCGCGGTGTCGCGAGACGTAAGAACGGCGCGGTAACGACGTGGTAACCATGGGCAGCAGCGCGCTTATCTCTCTCTCCCCTCGCCGCGCGCCGACGGCCAATGCTAAATACACTGGGCCGGCCTACAAGCTCGGGCGGCTCGAGCGCTTGCCTCCTGTGTCTCGGTGCGCTCTTATTCGCCTAACTTTAATAATTATTATCTTGATTATTATTGCGAATTTCGCAAAATGGTATAAGACTTTTCTGTTCGGCTTAATGTCCTCTACCTGCTCACGCGTTTTGGTACAAGTGTTTTGGGACACCCTGTATATATATATATATATATATATATACAGGGTGTCCCCGAATTGGCTGATTAACTCTCGTAGATAGATAGATCGTGTTAAACTGAAGAGAAAAATCTTATATCATTTTGCTAAATTCGCAATAATTAATGAGATATAAATTAATAAAGATCGACCAATACGTGCCAGGATAAGCGCGCGGCACGAAGAAGCCTCCTACTTGTTACTTAATACTAGGCACGCGGCGAGACAGTAGGCGGAGCAGTCTACAAAGGACATACAAAGGACGTACAAAGGGCGTACTTAAAGAGACACGTACAGTGTGTTCTGCGTTTACGTCTTGTCGCGCGCCTAGTATCAAGTAACAACTGGGAGGTTTCTTCGCGCCGCACGCTTATACTGGCACGGATTGGCCGATCTTTATTAATTTATATCTTATTAATTATTGAGAATTTAGCAAAATGATATAAAATTTTTTTCTTCAGTTTAACACGCTCTATCTACCGACAAGAGTTGATCCGCCATTTCGGGGACACCCTGTATACTTAATAATATATGTATATATTAATATATTGTATAATATATATTTTTTTTATATTTATATTATAAATTTATGATATAACAATTATGAACTTCTTAAATTTATTATTTTTACTAATTCTGAAACTGGAGTTTATATTCTTATAATTACCGATAATAAATTAAATTTAAAAAATCAATATTAAAAACAAAAATTTAATAATTTTACTAAAACCATTAGTATGTATAATTAGGTATAATTCTGTGTGTGTTTGTGTGTCGAGAACTATACATACTTGCCAACTTAATCAAAATAAGTGATATGCATATGTATTATATATATATATATATATATATATATATATATATATTTATATACAGCGTGTCCCACTTGGAAGTGACCTCTTTTTATCTTTTAAATTAAAAGAGATAGACCATAACAAATACACATACGAAATTAAATGGCTTGAACTGAACTTTATTGTGAGTATAGTGATTGATTACAAAATTTATTTGTATTAAAGAACGGAGAGCTATGCATAATTTTTTTATAATGTAGATATTTTGATATAATAAAAGTTGTAGCACTGTTTGAAACAAATACAATGGATGTATAATTTAATGTAAATATTTTACATATTATACGAGATTTTCCGGCTTGAAATATCGCGGACGACGTTTATCATTTCATTTTCGGTCCTACGATATGGTCAACTTCTGACTCGTGCATTAAAAGTTGACGTACGTGAACATACATACGACATACGTCAACTTCTAATGCACGAATCAGAAGTTGGTCATATCGTAGGGCCAAAATGGTAGACGTCGCCCACGATATTTTAAGCCGGAAAATCTCGTATATGTAAAATATTTTGTAACCAATCACTATACTCACAATAAAGTTCAGTTCAAGCCATTTAATTTCGTATATATTTGTTATGGTCTATCTCTTTTAATTTAAAAGATAAAAGAGGGTGGCCACTTCCAGGTGGGACACGCTGTATATACACACGCACGCACACATATAGCAAAATAATCTCACAAATATCAAAATAAATTCTGAAATAATTAAAAAGAATTTTTTCTCTATCTCTATAGATTTCAAGTAAACAATTTGTAACACTTTATAATGCACCTTATATGTATATGCACATATATTTTCTCGGAATTTGTTAGAGATAGTAACAACACTTTTTTGAATGTTTATTCAAATCTTTTGTATAATATTTGAGATAATAGTACTTACCGATTTTTCGGAGAATGACAAAAGGACAATTCTTAAAATATGGTAAATAATTTATGTCGATTTAAAATCTTCTTAATTAAAGTGATTTAACACTATTTTGTGCTAAAGAGTCCTTAATTAGAGTGACGCCATGAAGTTTTCACTTTTGATTGGTTTCGTTATGTTTTATTTGTTCCCGCCAGATTTTAAATGAAAATAAATAAATGCATATAAGAAATTATATAATATATTGCACATTGTGTTATATATTGCATATTGTTATTTGCATTACATTTAAAAATAGACTATTTTATTTAATTTTTTTTTCAAAATGCACGTATATTAACAGTTAATTAAACAATAGTAATATTGTAAATATGTATAAAACAAATAATTTTACCTCGAATAAACATGAATTATTTGATTCAGTTGTTATATTTATAATAGTATTTATTGCATAGACTTATTGATAAATACTTTTGTGATTTAATTTTTACAAAAATATTTATAAACATGCGAATTTATGGAATTTTTTGTCATATTTTCTCAACTACACAAAATTTTAAAAAGTGAATGAGATAACAATGATTTGTTTCTATGATTGCACTTGAATCTGTAAAAATTTATGTGTCATTTCATTTAAAAAATGGAGAACCACTTGGAAGAGTGATGACTTTATTCAAGAAATGAAGGGAAATTGTTGTTTTTTATTTAGAGAAATTTTGTAAAGTGTGATTTATTTGTCTAGTATCTATAATTTAGCTATTAACTGACAAAAGAAATACCGTCATTTCTCTGGAGTCACACTCTCCATATTTTTATATAAATAAAGTGATTTTTATAAATTTCTTCTCTGATTAAAATAAAAATAAACAAAATACATAAATAAAAATAAACCTCACTTCTTAAATATGTGAAAATATTAAATTTATAATTCTATTTAAATAATTAATCTATTATTTAAATTATTATTTAAGAAAAAATTAAATATTTTGCTTACAATATTTATAATGTTAATATTAATTAACTACTATGTAGTTTATACGCATATAAGAAACGATAAAAATCAGTGTGTAGTAAAAGTCGATTTGATTTCTAAAAATCAATAACAGATGACATATAATCAAATGACAGATAGATACGTGTATAAGTGTAGCTACCATAGATATATTAAATATAGATGAAGTTTCATTTATCTACTGCGCGTCAAGATAAGTGGGGTAAAGGGGGAAAATTTTCCTCCTTCGCGCATATGCAATAACGCATTTCTCCCAGCGGCTCATTTTGACAGCGCGAAAATAACTCACTTTAAAAGTTAAATGTCAATTGTCATGTGTCATATATCTATTGTTCACTGAGAGAAATATACAAATGCGCATGCGCAAGAGAGGAAAATTTGTTATCTATCGACAGTTATCTTGACGCGCGGGGATCTAAGGCAGAAATGAGACAAAGCCCGATCTATATTTAATATATCTATGGTAGCTACAGATCTGAGCGCGAATTCTACGCTTCTTTATTGGCAAACTTCGTGCGTGATCGTTTATAACTTAAGGGAATACCGAACTCATTTCTTTTATTGACCGAACCATATTTTTTGCGCACCGAAATGTTTTTATTGGTTGCACAGAATAAAAAATCCTTTTCCACGATTAAAGTACACATAGAAATAATGGATAAACATTCCGATTTTTACGTAAAAGTCAAAAAAATCGGAATGTTCATCCATTGTTTCTATGTGTACTTTAATCGTGGAAAATGATTTTTTATTCTGTGCAACCAATAAAAACATTTCGATGCACAAAAAATATGGTTCAGTCGATAAAAAAATGAGTTCGATATCCCCTTAAAAATCATTGCAACCATGATATTTTTATATTAAAATTTTTTATTTTATTTTAGCTCTAGAATACATTATTAAAGTATTTTACAAAGATTGTGAGACATCCTATAGGAATATAGGGTATTTTATTTCAAATAATATTATCGAATATCTAAAAGTCAAGAGGTTTTAGAAAAAAATGTTTTCAACAAAAGTTGTTTGGTTTGAAGGGAGACAACAGATAAGGATATTATTTTGACCTTGGATGTAAGTGCCAACGTCATATAAAGATTAACTTAGTTTCTTAATGAAGTTACACTGGTTTTTTATATTTATATTTATTCGATTCCTTTTATCATTCAGCTATAAGAGTATAAAATTTGAATAGAATATAATTGAATAGAATATATCTTTATGAGATGTTTTATATTTTAATTTGATAAAATTTTACATAAACTATGAAATATCTTATAAAATATTTATTTCTCGAGTATATTACCTCTACTCTATACTTCATATCTTATGTTATCTCTACGTTAATACTTTTTTTATGCATAGAATAATGAGAAAAATTATTTGATGTATAAAAAATACATAGGTAAAGTTTTAAGAAAAAAATCGGTAGATTTGTATATAGAAATGTATATACATTATTTATATTAAGTATATTTCAATGTTTTAGTAATAATAGTATGTAGACTAATAAGAAGCACAGTATCTTTCAAAAGTTGACTAAAATGTAATTTTTAAAGTTTGCTTTTTTAATTTTTGAAATCTAGATTTTGAATAAATTGTGTGATTTTTATTAGGAAAACTGGCGACCAGTTGAAAGAAATTAATTAAATAATATATTTGAAAAAAAACGTGATCGTAATAAATCTTATCAATATAATCAACTATTAATCAAAAACACTTTAAATAAATTTAAAACACGCATAAATATAAATATATATACACATATAATATAAATATATAATAATATCAAAATTGGTAATCGTAGGCTTTGGAGAGCTGGTGTGCTTATTAAATTAAAAATTACCACACCCAACGAAAATAAAGTAATTACGTCAATTGTCCCTGGTAGATTTGATATGTTAGATATAGACATTAATATGTGCCGTCCAATATTCACTTTAGTCCATAAGAGAAATCTTCTTTCATTTTGATTTAGTTTGTAACTATTAGTTCAAGAAGAAAACAAGATAGGGATTAGTTTGAGTTTAGATATAAGTACTAAAATTTAAACAATCTACTTTTTTATATATAAATCGATTGCTCATAATGTTCGACGTAAAATGTTAGAAGAATATAATGACCAAAAATTGAATAATGTACGAGAATTTTATATTTTAATTTGATATATATTATATTATTTTCAAGAAAAAAATATGACATATTTAATAGTTTATATCAAATATGTCATCCTATTTCTTCCTCTTCCAATCGAACAACTTTTATTATAAATATTTTTTGTACAACATCAAGTTTCGAAAAACATCTGTAATACTTTATGTAGTACACCTTGTGTACGTTTTTATATAATTCAAAAAATTTGTTTTATAACTCTTTAATTTCTAGAAAGCAATAAATGTTTTAACAAATTACAAAAAACTACGAATTTTTTAACATAACTAAATGCATGTAATTGTCAAATATTTTACATTAATTTAATGGTACATTTATAAAAATATTTTAAAACAGAAATCGTTATATTTAATTCTAAGTTTTATAAAAATACAATGTATTGCCATATATATATATATATATATATATATATATACAAAATAATTCATTTTATTTATTATAATTGCGATAATAAAAAATTAAAATAATAGGACATTTAGCTTCGTAAGCAATAAATAAATTAAACAAAAAATAAATAATTAGTTTATTACATGAACTAACTAATAATAAGTATGAATGGATTTATTTCCTACTTTTTAAGTAGGAATATAGTGGCAGCGAATCGACCATCATCCGCGACGATAGTGCAACAACTCCTAAAAGTGGAACAGTCGCATCCTTACAGATTCTACCTATAAAAGTGTGTACCGCATATCTCCGCGCTTGGGAATTTCTATTTCTCGAAACAGCTATTACTGCTGCTATTACTAGATGATTTTTTCAGTCATGTGTATTCCATACAAAAATCGTTTTACAGAAAAAATGCAGATAAATAAAATAAATTTAATGTAATTTTACAAAACTATAATAAAAACTTATCCTTTCCTCTTTCTAAACATACATCATTGTTGTTATATAGATTTTAATTTTCTTTACGAATGTATGGTATTATATATATAATATTATACATTCGTAAAGAAAATTATATATGTGCGTGCGTGCGTGCGTGTGTGTGTGTGTGTGTGTGTGTGTGTGTGTGTGTGTGTGTGTGTGTGTGTGTGTGTGTGTGTGTGTGTGTGTGTGTGTGTGTGTGTGTGTGTGTGTGTGTGTGTGTGTGTGTGTGTGTGTGTGTGTGTGTGTGTGTGTGTGTGTGTGTGGGTGTGTGGGTGTGTGGGTGTGTACGTATATGTATATATATATATATATATATATATATATATATATATACATATTCTAATAAGCTGCACACGTATCTAAACTATTTCAAGAATATGATGTTTTAATAAAGTGTTATTTGTATAACTAAAATTTATTTAAATTGTAAATTTTATATAAATGTAAAAAAGATATCAAGTAAGATAAAGTAGAAATATCGTTACGGAAACGTAAATGGTTAATAAAAGGAAAATGCTCGTGCTATTATTATAACATTTTATTTTTTATAGGACATTATGTTGTATTTTATTTTGAACATAATGGTAATCGTAAATATTTACGAGTTAACCTTTATTTATACAGTCTCATCACTCAGTCACTCAAAGTATATGATTGTAAACTCTACATGCAGTCATAAACTTTATTCTCTTTCTTTCTTCTTATATGCGATAAAAACTTTCGTGATATAAAAGGAACTAGGAAATTGACATATACATATTTATCACAGTTTTTTATCGTTAGCATTAATAATTTGTTAACTTACTCTATTTACAATATATATTTGAGTATTAATTTTGCATTATATTTAAACACTAATATATTTAACGTAGATATGTATATGTGTGTGTGCGTGTATATAAGGTTGTTTAAAATTCATAAAAAAATAATAAAATTTAGATACATTTAGATCAATATTTTTTATTTATGTTTGAATTTAAAAACACTATGATAAGATACTACGGATATATATATATATATATATATATATATATATATATATATCCGTATATCATATATATATATATATATATATATATATATATATATATATCCGTATATCATATATATATATATATATATATATATATATATCCGTATATCATATATATATATATATATATATATATATATATATATGATATACGGATATATATATATATATATATATATATATTATATACGGATATATATATATATATATATATATATATATATATATATGATATACGGATATATATATATATATATATATATATGATATACGGATATATATATATATATATATATATATATATATATATCCGTATATCATATATATATATATATATATATATATATATATATATATCCGTATATCATATATATATATATATATATATATATATCCGTATATCATATATATATATATATATATATATATATATATATATATATATCCGTAGTATCTTATCATAGTGTTTCTAAATTCAAACATAAATAAAAAATATTGATCTAAAAGTATCTGAATTTTATTATTTTTTTTATGAATTTTAAACAACCTTTTTTTATAAATTTGATGAAAAAATAATATTGTTCCTTCTTTCTATTTAAGATTTTTTATAATTAGTTGAAAAAGAATTTTTACCTGATAGGAAGGTACTAGCCAAGGAATCATCATCTTGCGCTGCGACTGATCCGACGAACACGACAAAAAGAATGATGCCTCCAGAAGCGGTTCTCAATATCATCTTCAACTTGTCTTTAATTGTTTTTACTATTTCTTCGATAGGAAGAGTAATGAAGAAAGAGGAAAACAAAAAAAGAAAAAGAAAGAAAGAGAGAAGAAGAGAGATTTATTTTCAAAATACGAAATTGATGCACTATTTTGTTTCGATCACGTGCGTAACAAACTGTTTCTCTTTACCACGAAAAAATTTAGTAATGTGCACAATGTTACGTCGAGCGGATCTACATTGCCTTCCTCATGTTTGACAGGGACTGACTGGGTAGAGATCAAAGCCGCTTGTGGGTCAGGGTATGCGGATCCCCACCTTCACATGATAGCAGCTCGAGAAGGTGTGTGTATCTGTTTCTTTTCTGTTCCTCTCTCTCTCTCTCTCTCTCTCTCTCTCTCTCTCTCTCTCTCTCTCTCTCTCTCTCTCTCTCTCTCTCTCTCTCTTTCTCTCTCTCTATCTCTCTCTCTCTCTCTCTCTCTCTTCCTATATGCGTGAGTATGTGCATGCGTCTCTGAATATAAAATGTGAGAGAAAAGAAAACAGCGAGGGAAGAAGAGAAAAAGAAATACGAGCGAGAAAGATAGTCGATTGGCTTTGGGACTGCTATTCAGAAGGGATAGGGTTGTTAACAAAAACGGTTGATTGTAACTCTTTGCTTTTACGATGCACTATGCTAAATTAGCGATTTAAATTATTACTAAAACAACCTTGTACAGATTTTAGTTGATATTAATTAATGCAAAATATTTCGATGTGACATTTTAAATAAAACGTTAATTATACAATTTTTGTTACAATATAAAATGTCGTTTCTAATGTTTTATCTTGATAAGAAATTTTATTTATGGACTCAAGTTCGTATTAGAAAAATTTAATGTTGAAATTTAATCGGGCGTCTGCGCTTGTCGGTATGTATTCTTCATTCTTTCTTCGACTGATCATCTAAGTACTTTCCTTAGAACGCTTCTTATGCGCCATGCACATGTACATGACATAATTTCAGTTTACGCTGATTGTTTCTTCTGATTCCTCTACTCTTCTTCTTTTCGGATCTCACTTTTTTCCTATTTTTCTTAGATTTATACTCTTCTTTCTCTTTCCTTCTCTGTCTTCTTTCTCTAGCCCTTTCGTCGTTTCCTCCTACCATACGCGCATTGACCCATGAATATGTGTATACAGATATACACACACCCGCGTACACACACAGGCGCAAGTGTATATACATGTGCGACTAGCGGTACTTTATCCGTAAATGTACGAGATACCGTACGATATATTTTTCTTCAGAATTGATCGCTTTTTGTACAAGCATCATTTCGATTGCATACACATTTCTGATGGGGTTTTATAAAACACCATAATGACTATTAAACTTAATGACATGAAATTTATGACAAGTGAATTCACTTCTTAATATCTTAAAATACTAACTGTCTGATGATTTTATGCTATCGACAAAGATGAAAGTGAAAGAAATTGTTGAGAAGAACAACTGTTTTATTTTTTTCACGAAATATTAAAAAAGAAGAAAAACATGATTTTTTGATACTTAAGGTAGTCTCAGGTAAGTTAGATTGATTAGAGTATATATAAATTTCTCTTCTATAATATAAGATAGACTCTCGGTACGTGATATTTTTGGTATTAAATTTCATTTTTGTTGATATAAATATAAATTATATATATTTCAACAGTATCTTTTAACTTTTAACCGTTTTTTGCAAATTTTATATTTGTTTATAACAAAAATTTTTTTATGGACAAGAGAAAGATATGTCGCATAGCGATAACAACTGAAGGAACTGTTTAATGGAATAATATATAATCAAATATAGTTGTATATGTTAAATAAAAATATAGTTGTATATGTTAAATAAACCATGTTTTTATGTAATTTATATATTTAATACTCATATTAAAAAAAAAACATTTTATAAGAAATGTTTTTTCATATATAACACATTTATGTTTTTCCATATATAATACATTAATTTTAATAATTATACTAAAAATTTTTGTTTGCGTTAGAGTTTGTTTTAATTAAATATAAAACATAAAATTTTATTTAGTTATAACGACTGAATATTATATTTGTAAACAACCAAACTTGTTTGACAAAATTATATAAGAATGCGCGCTACATATTTCCTTTTTTTATTTAAATGTATCGTTAACACAACTGTATTTCTATTTAAAAAATAATTGAAAAGTATATACATTTTAAATAGATCTGTGCGTATCTAATACAATATATTATGTACTCACATTAGGTCAAATAATTTCCATATTCACTATAATATCTCTTTATTTTCACTATGTAAAATTATATGTATTTGTATATGTGTCAACAAATAGTTATATTTTTTATATCAACTGTTAGTATACATAATAGTACAAATTTAGTCAACTATAATCGTATATAATCCTATTCGAGATTTTAAGATTTTTATCGCAATATATAATCAGATATAACATCTGACCTAATCATATATAGTTTTATAAGATTTTTATCTATACTAATCATATATTATATATAATAAATAATACCAGATGTTAATAAAATCATACAAAATTACACATATCTGATATTATATCATTTCTTCTGGATTAATACGTTTATAAAATATAATTAAACTATTTTTTTATAAAGAACTTTTGGACTTCTTATAAAAGTCGTGGAAGTTACGGTACCACCGGCATTAGCATTACCTAAGATGTATTACGTGCAGGTTGTGTGGTCAGATTGACATCTTTTTGTTTGCATGCGTGGGTATATATGTGTGTGTGTGTGTGTGTGTGTGTGTGTGTGTGTGTGTGTGTGTGTGTGTGTGTGTGTGTGTGTGTGTGTGTGTGTGTGTGTGTGTGTGTGTGTGTGTGTGTGTGTGTGTGTGTGTGTGTGTGTGTGTGTGTGTGTGTGTGTGTGTGTGTGTGTGTGTGTGTGTGTGTGTGTGTGTGTGTGTGTGTGTGTGTGTGTGTGTGTGTGTGTGTGTGTGGCGCGCGCGCGCGCGCTAACTAGAACACTTAGAATATCTTTGATTTTTTTAATGATGTGAAAAAGTGTTTTGATGCTATGAAAAACAAAAATTGTTCGATTCAAAAAGCAAAATTCTTTTTTTAATGTCACCTTTTACGATATTTTAAAATCATTTTATCAAATGAAATGACCTTTTTAAATGCTGACTTTCAAATAAACTTTGAATCACAAAAATTACGTTCAGGAAAAAAATTGTAATAAAATTTATTGTATATTTTAGTTCAAAGATCTACTTTTCAGAAAAGGTACATTTTTAGATTTTTAAAAATAGGTTTTATTTTTGTAAAATCTTTATCTATTTTCAAAATTGTTGAAACTAAACTTTGATGTAAATCAAGATGTCTTTCTATGTATAACTGTGTTGCATGAATATTTATAAATATACTTTAAATAAAAAGGTACATATATATATATATATATATATATATATATATATATATATATATATATGTACCTTTTTAAAATTACAGTTTTATATATTTGTATACATATATATATATATATACCTTTTTAAAATTACAGTTTTATACATATGTATACATACATATACATATATATATATATATACAGGATGTCTGGTAATAATCGCCTCACCGCTCATATGCAGGTAGAGCAGGTCAAACTGAGTAGAAAAGTCCTCTATCATTTTTCAATTTTCGAAATAATTATCGAGAAATTAATTAAAAAAGGTCGACGAATCCACGCAAGTAAAGCGCGCACGGCGAGAAGGCCGTCCCACCGCTACGCGGTTACTAGGCGCGCTACTCATACGCATTTATTTCTAGTCATAGACCGCTTCTCCTATCATTCAATGAGCGCCTAGTAACCGCGTAGCAGTAGGATGGACCTTCTCGCCGCGCGCTTGTACTCGCCCAAATTTATCAATCTTTGTTAATTAATTTCTCGATAATTATTTCGAAAATCAAAAAATGGTAGAGGACTTTTTTACTTAGTTTGACCTGCTCTACCTGTATATAAGCGGTGAGGCGATTATTACCGGACACCCTGTATATATATGTGCGTGCGTACGTGCGTGCGTGCGTGCGTGTATATACATTGAAATCACTGAGATGTCTTTAAAAAATATTTAAAAATGTACCTTTTTAAAATTACAGTTTTATATATATATATATATATATATATATATATATATATATATACATATGTATACATTTAACCTACATATACATGCTACCGAGCTAAAATCATAGCGTCCAAAGATTCTGCGAGTGGATTTTATAAAAAAACCAAATTTGTCTTTAAAAAATATCTAAGGATGTACCTTTTTAAAATTAACAAGAAACTCATATATATATTCTCTCTCTCTCTCTCTCTCTCTTTAAATATAGTAATTTTTTTGTTATATCCAGACTCGAAAAGGATGAGTCAGTAGAAGTACGCGACTTACCCGTGTCGAAACGCACTCCTTATCTCAACGCTTCCAACTCGAACAAACTATGCAGAGGCTTTAAACCTGTCAAAGACCTCAAAAGTCTCTTTTACTAGTCTAGTAGGCCGTCCGTTCGTTGATCCCTTTTTTTGGTAAGGGAATTAAAGCCCTGTTACACAGGACGAGACCTTGTGCGATGTGGAATTTAAAAAAGCAAGAGCGAAGTTAATTAATTAAATGAATTATTCAATTAAACATTATAATTTATTAGAAAAAATTAAAGAAAAAATGAAGATAAATAAACATACAGAATTTAACATTATTATCCGCGGTAACATAAAGAGAAATACAAATATATATATATATATATATAAATACTATTTATGTAATGTGTACATAGTTAAATAATTTGAATTATTATCGCCGATGTTACACGAATTCGAAGGTCAACAATCAAAAAAATTCGGGAGAAATTTTAATGTTATATCTTAGGTTTTGACTGTTCAATGTATAATTAATACATAAGAAAAAATGAACCAATATCAAAACGTATAAGTAAGTAAACGTAAAGTGTATATATAAAGACGGTCAAAAGTGTATGTATAATTAGATACATTAAAATCAAGAGATTGAAATTCATAAGCTAAATAAAACATGCATCTAAATTAAAATTAAAATAGTGGACATTTACTAAGTCCAAGTCGTAAGATTTATTTGTCTTTTCTAATTTAATATACTTTAAACAATTCTTTATTATCCTCTAGAAATGATATTCAGAATTACAAATAAAAGAGTAGAGAATCTTATTTCCAACAATATTAATATAAAAAAAAAAACAGGTTAAACCAACGAAATATTCTGAACAAAACAATGACAGAGAAGTGAAAAAGATTTTCGTTATTCCATATGGTAAAAATATTTCTGAATTGAATATTTATTTCGGAATGAATATATTTCGGAAATGATAGTCTCTACGATTAAAAAATCCGATCTAACAATAGGGTACCGCTTAAATAAACTAGATAAAATTATAAAAGTACAGAAAGATAAAAACCTTTTTATGACTAATTCCAATGTTATATATAAAATAAATTGTAATGAATGCAATGCGTTTTACATTGGGACAGACAAAAAGACAATTACGGACAAGAATAAAGGAACACATTAACAACATAAAAATGAATTCGGAAGAACACTCGGTAATTTTAGAACACATCTTGAAAGAAAAACATACATTTAACTGGGAAGATGTGAAAATTCTGGACTACGAAACGAATTATCATAAGAGACTCACTTAAATTGTAATGAATGCAATGCGTTTTACATTGGGACAGACAAAAAGACAATTACGGACAAGAATAAAGGAACACATTAGCAACATAAAAATGAATTCGGAAAAACACTCGGTAATTTCAGAACACATCTTGAAAGAAAAACATACATTTAACTCGGAAGATATGAAAATTCAGGACTACGAAACGAATTATCATAAGAGACTCACTTCAGAAATATTGCATATCAAAGAACAAAAGAATGGTTTAAATTTAAATAAAGATACCGAATTACTTAGTGACGCTTATTATGATATCTTACAAGTTGATAAACATATAAAAACTTGTTTATAAGACGAGAATAATTGCGGATAATGATAGGTTGTTTAAACACGCGAAAGGTTTTTCTTCGACCTTTTATGTCATGATGAACAGTATAGCTTAGAATCTGTTGGAAGTGAGACGTCTCATAGAGTCAAGAAGCGTTTGATATTTTAAAACAATGGACAGACAAGTAAGTTTAAGACGAAACAAGATTGTAATTAATTAGTATTAGTAAGATTTAAACATCACACAGCAATGCCAACGTAATTTTTGATATATTTATAGAATATACATCTCCACGCATCTAAAAACGCACAGATTGTTGATGGATAACTGTAAATTCTGACCCTCAATTGATAATAGAATAATTGGTTACTAATAACTTTTGATGGCACATGTTTTATGTTAAACTAGCGACATTCGAACAATTAAGTTTATAATTTCCGATTTGTACACAACCATCAATTAAGCTTGCTTATACTTTGCGCGTAGTAAAAACCACCATGGATGCTCAAAAGGCTCCATTACATATGTACTGATGCAAGATTTAAAAATGAGGATTTGATTGTAGTTTTCGTTACACGAATTTTTGTATTTGTATTTGCGTTCAGTATGTACTGAAGAAGGCTGCGTACAGCCGAAACGTACCTATATGATGTAATTTAGAACTGAAATAAATATTATTATTTTGTGAATATATATTTAAATTTGCTCGTTAGTTGGCCAAATAATTATTAATCATAGTTAGATTAAAATACGAGCGGTATAATTTAAAAATTTTGAATTTAATTCTTTATTAATTTTTTGGGTATTCTACAATGGAAAGAAAAGAGAATATTGAGATCTTAATAAATTGTTATATTCTAGTCCAGTCCATCCGGAAGTCCTCAGTTTAAACGAAATTGTTATATTATTTGAAAAAATAAAAAGAAGGTAAAAATCGAAATTTTGTGAGTTTATCTTTATTCAGTAACCAAGTTTATATTTATTCAGTAACCGAGCATATAAAATATTGACAAACTCGAATATACGGGTTATTTTACGGAAAAAAAGGTACTCCCTTTAAGTGTATTTGATAATTAACCATATGAAATGCTGATAAACTATACGGGTTATTGCATGAAAGAAAAGTGCAAAATAAAGACTGAGAAGAACGGATGCGATAATTAATTACAGAAATGTATGTATGTAATAGGTTAGTGATTTTTAAAGAATGAAAGATTCCATGGAAATTTAAGAATTACAGTCGGACCTCTTATCCTATGACCCTCTTATGCTACGAAACTTCTTATCCTACGACAAAAAATCCTCTCATGCTACGACCGCGAAAGGGGAATTATACCCCACTCTCAAATTTTTGTCGTAGGATCAGAGGTTTAAGGGGAAGATTCCGGACTGAAAATGTCGTAGGATAAGAGGTCCGACTGTATTTAAATTTAAACAAAATAATAAGATAAAAAAGAAATAGAAATTATTTAATTGAACTCACTATTTGTTGATAAATGTGGACGCAGGTAAAATGGCTGGGGTCAATGAATACTGATTTCCAATTATCCGTGAAAAAGTTGACGATAGACATCCATCAGAGAGTTATAAACAAGTCACACTACATAATTAAGTTTAAATTCATGTTCACTGAGACGTAAATTATGGAATAACAAATAGATGTCGCGAAAAAGAATCCCCGAGGCTATATATTTAAAGTCAAATTGAAGAAAACTAGATGCTCAGGTGCGATATCACAATCGCGATGATGAATATTCTATAGAATTTATTATAAGCAACTGTGACCTAAAGGTAGTCTGTTAGGCGAGCACTCATATCAAAGGTTTTCAGTTTTTTATCTCCAATTTAAGACTCTAGTTTTAAACAATTTCAGTTTACGATGACTCTGTTTTATTTAAAAATTTTCTTAAGTAAGCTAGAGAGCCCTTTGAGTGTTTATGCATGGCTCATTGTCAGTTTCATTTGTTATCTTACGATTTGAAATTCTCGTCTCGCCTATCAGATATTCGTTGAAAATTAATATTTTATGAAAGAATCGTGAAGTTTATCGTAACACTTTAAATATATATTATATTCTAATATGTACATATTTTTGTCTTACAATTAGCGAGTCTCTCATATGTTGTATCAATCTATGCTAGTTAACGGACTGTTTGTTATATTCTTCTCTTTGAAGAATTTGTTAAAGTCTTCTGGCATTGTGACCATCTGTAGTATAATAATCATGACTTTTGGTAATACCATGATAAACTGGAAGAAAATATATAACTTAAATTATTTTGTAGTCAAAAAACTTGATAGTAAAGATTATAAATTAGTTATTTATCAAACTGTTTTATACAGAAAGAATTAGAGAGGAAGAAATTAATGTTTCTAAATATCAATTTGTTTAATAAAAATTTTCGTCACATATCGAATAAAATAATAAATATATTATATAAGATGTGGTAAAAAAAGTATATTTATAAAGCTTATACCATAATAATTAATAGGATGTTAAAAGATAAAATAAAAATAAATGCAGAAGAATAAATATAGAGAAACTAACACTTCGCAAAAAGCCATCGCCAAAATAGAAGAAACCCGATCCAGTAAATTTTAGTGGATGATGTATTATTTGCAACGTATACTGATAAATCTGCACATACATACAAAATAATTATTTAAACAGTTTATTTAAAACATTTGTTTTTATTATAAAAATTTATTTTACTTCGTCACGAACACCAACATATCAAAGGAAATTTGTCAGTTTATGAATGATTCTTTTCATTTCACTTGCCTAAAAAAATAATCAGTATTTTATTATATTTATACTATTCTATACTGCTCGAGAAAATAAAGTAGGAGACTTTAAAATTTCAAATGAGTAATTATGTATAATCAATAATTGTCGTAATCTACATTCTAATATAGATTACAAAAATTACAAAAATGTTCAACTTTTTATACACGTAATGATTTGAAATTTTAAATTTTTTGCCTCCTGCTTGACTTTTCAGGTAGTTGGAGAGAGATATTAAACTGTTAATAATTATGTAAGCCATTCTGCATATTAAAATTCATATAAGAACTTATCTTAGCGCTGACACGCTTGCAAACATAATTTATACAGAAGAAGAAGGTTAAGTTAGAATATTAATAATCACCAGTAGAATTTAAAAAAAAATGAAAAAAAACTTTAACCGTCGACCTGACTGGCTAAGAACTTTTATTTGAATATTTAAGAAATATTACATTACGATACGTTTCGACTCTTAGTTTGGGTCCTCTTCAGATATACAGTTTCTACAAAAAAGTTCGAAGTTGTCAAATATAAAAATAATGTACGTGTGGATAATGCACCATTATAAACCGCAACAATGTAAATAAAAAACAAGAACCGACAATTATTACCTGAGATAATTCAATTAAGCACTAAAACATAATGATTATTACTAGACGCGAAAACTTCAAGCAAACAATTAATGTTTCGTCGAAAGTCGACATCTCTTATGAGATGTTCACCAGAGAAAGAGAGGGATCATACTGATTTTATTATTGTATCGTAGATAGGATTAAGGTTTTCTGTATCCTTTTGGTCGTTTTCGAGAAAAATTATGAATCAATTAATTGATGTGATTATGAAATACTTTTGTCATTAGATGTTACATCCTTATTCACTAACATCCCGAAGGAGCTCATGTTTAAGGCAATAGAGAGACGATGGATTAACATAACCAAAAATACTACGATGAATTTGGCACAGTTTCTATATGCTGTTGAAATAATATTGGATTCAACGAGTTTCTGCTTCGATGGTCAATTTTATGAGCAGATTTTTGGTAGCCCCATGGGGTCCCCCTTGTCTTCAATATTGGCTGACTTGATCATGGATGACCTGGAAACGTACTGTCTGAGCTCTTTGAATCCTTCCATTTCGGTATACTACAGATATGTTGACAACATTTTTGCCATTGTACCGCGTGACTGTGTCGACAGCATCGTTTCAATGTTCAATAGTTACCACAATAGACTACAATTCACTCACGAGATTGAAAATAATAATAGCATTAATTTTTTGGACACATCGGTCAATCGCATTGGCAATACTTTGGTTACTAATTAATTGGTACAGAAAACCTACTTTTTCTGGTAGATATATCAATTTTCTCTCCAATCATCCTACCAAATATAAAATAAATACTATCTTTAGTCTGGTTGATAGGGCCATTACACTCTCTGATGAACAATACCACGATCGCAACATCACAATTGTTAAGGAAATATTGACTAATAATTGTTTTCCACTAGAATTTATTAATAAATATGCGAATAAAAGATTGAGAATTCTCAACGCTCGCTACCAGAGACATCGGTCCGTAACTCGAATAAAATCGATGTCAGATCCGTCATCCCTATTCCATATATTAAACATCTTAGCGAAGATTTAAGGCGCGAACTAAAAAAGTGCAGTCTCAATACTGTTTACAAATCAACCAAAAAATTGGACTGTCTAATAAAGCGTGGTGAAGACAAACTTAGCAACACCGAAAAAACAGCGGTGGTCTACAAGATTGATTGTATTAATTGTAACGCGTTTTACATTGGTCAAACTAAAAGACACTTAGGAGTGCGTATAAAAGAACATAATAACAACATAAAAAAATATGCTAGTAACGATAACGTCGTTAGTAAGCATAGAAGCGAATTCGAACATGATTTCGATTGGAAAAACCCAAAAATTTTGCATGCGGAAAGACATTTGAGAAAGAGAGAGATAGTCGAAATGTTTTACATTAAAATGACAGACAACACAATTAACCTTCAAAAGGATACAGAAAACCTTAATCCTATCTACGACACAATAATAAAGTCAATATGATCCTTCTCTTTCTCTGGTGAACATCTCATAAGAGATGTCGACTTTCGACGAAGCATTAATTGTTTGCTTGAAGTTTTCGTGTCTAGTAATAATCATTATGTTTTAGTGCTTAATTGACTTATCTCAGGTAATAATTGTCGGTTTTTGTTTTTTGGTTACATTGTTGCGGTTTATAATGGTGTATTATCCACACGTACATTATTTTTATATTTGACAACTTCGAACTTTTTTGTAGAAACTGTATATTTGAAGAGGACCCAAACCAAGAGTCGAAACGTAATGTAATGTAATATTTCTTAAATATTCAAATAAAAGTTCTTAGCCAGTCAGGTCGGCGGTTAAATTTTTTTTTCATTTTTTATACAGAAAAGTCTAATTCCAAATGACAGCAACCAAATTTGTAAATCAAACCACTTTAATGGTGGTAATATTGAGAGCATATTCTTTTGTGCAAGTATATAAAAAAATCTAAAAAATTTTGCAAAAAATATTATATAATTTACCAATTCCATAGTCATTTGTATTCCAAAAATTCTGTTTAATTCATGAGCGATTCGATGCAATTCCAAATAAAGATTTTAAAAAAATAAGATTTGATTAAAAATAAAATTAATGAGAAAACATAAAGAAAAACGTATAAATTATGCATAAAGAAAAAACTACATATCATTGCACAAATAGCTTTTTAAATGCACTAATTTTAAATTAAATTATTTTTATTAGTTTTATAGTCCTCAGAAATTACAGATATATTCGAGCAGATTTATATATTAATATATTTATGGATTTACATTAATGTCCATAGCACATGTTTGTAGTTGTTAGCGCACATGATATATCTATGAATGGTTAATACAGTTTTTCTTCACGTATATCGCAATCCATAGTCTTCTTTTACCAGCAAACATCTCATGTGTTCGTTTACTTCATCAAATCTGGTACCAATGTACCTGTGTGTTACCAAGTAAAAGCACTTACACAATCTTAAAATATATAAAATATAAGAAAGTTTTTATAAAAAAATAATTTACTACATTATGTTGAGTTAAAAATTATAGAAATAGTCTACGAGAAATTGTATTTAAATCTACGAAGGTTTCATGAAATATAATTCTCTTAAAACCATTTTTACTAAAAAATAACAAATTATTGTCATATAATAAATTTTATATTCTATTAGTACTCTATTAGTATTCTATTAGTCACTTTAGTAGTACATATTAATTTTTAAAACTATTATTATTATTAATTATTCATTGTAATTATATTTATTATTTTGATTATTAAAAATATAATCAAATGTACATGTTTTGAATATAATACTAACCATAAAAGAGTTATAAATATTAAATCCATAAATGCGTTAACGTGAAAATGATGATTTATAATATTAGATAAAATCAAGCTTCTTAATCTCTTATCGCGTTTCACCATATCATATCAATCCATCATATTATATTCATTATATTTATTAACATAAACATACAGTTAACAACCATTTTGCATATGTATGCAATTTCCGATATATTTTTTGAGTGCTTAGTTTTCCAATGTATTTTTATAAATATCCGAAATATATAAATTTTTTAGATTTTTTTATATACTTGCACAAAAGAAATTGCTCTCAATAATATGAAAAACAATAATTTAGGACATGCTTATTTTTCTATCATGTAAAATATAATTTTGTGTAAAGATATTTTCAATATATTTTTAGTATATTTTTAGTATATTTTTTTTTAGTTTATTAGTTTTGATTAACGATTACTTGGATAATCAATAATCAAACCAGAAAATTTTTAGATTACTTAAATATTCGACAACAAAAATGAAAAAGTTTTAATTATTTTATCAATCACCAATCAGAATTGAAAATTTTTTTATTACTTAATTAGTAATTAGAATAATTTTAATTATATTATCAATAAGTAATCAGACTTACTTAAAAATTACAGCAATTCCAGAAAGAAAAGACTAAATTCAACGAAATATTTTTTTAATAAAATTAGTTGAATTAGACTTTTTAAAGCCGATAAAAAAAAATTCAATTAACAAAATAATTTATTTATTTTCAATGAACAAATAAATTGAATTTGAAAAAAGTACAATAAATATTGACAATAGCGGACCCAGCCCCGATCACCTTGACTTTGACATATATTGTCAAGGTCACCCTCCTGAGTGACCTTCAGAAAGTTTTAGCCGTCGCTCGTTTTTTATTAAAAAGTTATTAACAAAAAAAGTTTCAAAAATTATACTTTTTTTTTACATAAATTCTGCAAAAACTGCTGCTTATTATATGTAAGATGTAAAAATTCATGTAACAACATCTTGTACTTTTTAACGCTAGCAAATTTTATGACTTGACACAGTAACGAGTGAAAAATAACTGAGAAATATATCTCAAGATATCTAGGTGTTTACATTTTCGTATGAATCGTCTCTGTGTTTATATTAGTAAGGATACATTGTGTCCGCATACTATATGATCGACAAGTACACTTAACTCACACTTTTTCGCTGTGGCCATACACACACACACGGGGGGGAGTGCAAGGGGGGCCTTCGGCCCTCCCCCTCCCGCACTCACCCCGTGTGCGTGTGCGTGTGCGTGTGCGTGTGCGTGAGCGTGTGCGTGTGCGTGTGCGTGTGCGTGTGCGTGTGCGTGTGCGTGTGCGTGTGCGTGTGTGTGTGTGTGTGTGGTTATGAAACTAATTGTATTTAATTCTTTGTGTTTGTGATTAAAGTAAAGAAAATTTTGTATTTATAATAAAAAACTTCTATATAGCAACGATTCACTGCTCTAAATTTATTTTTGTTCATATATGTATCAGTTTTATATCAATATTACTCGTTTATGTCTCTTAATATTCAAAATAGCTGCTATATTTTCTATACTTTTTTTGTTAATAACTTTTTAATAAATAACGAGCGACGGCTAAAACCTTCTGAAGGTCACTCAGGAGGGTGACCTTGACAACATGTGTCAAGGTCAAGGTTATCGGGGCTGGGTCCGTTAATGTCAATATTTACCAAAAATTTTTCAGTATAATTATTGATTACCTAGTAATTAAAAAGCAATTAAAAGTAATTAAAAAAATATGTTACTATGATTACTTATTAATCAAAAAATATAATTATACGGTAAAGTATAGTATAACGCTCTTCTCTCCGATTTTGTTCAAATTTTCAGAATTTGTCTATTTTTATGCGTAGAATTTTCTCTGAAAAGGAAATTGTCGCTTATGTTTGGTTTTTTTTTTTTTAATAAATAAAGTTTTATGATGTCGATAAGTAGGAAATTGTTAACTTATAACTGTATGATCCGCTTTATTCTCTGTGCATGTTCAATATTATCTGTCAATTATTCAATAAAACATTGGGCGTGTTCGGAGAGACACTATATAGCGCTACCAATGTCGTTCTATCTTTGTTCAACTTTTAATGAGTAACAAATATAGAACGACACTGGTAGCGCTATATAGTGTCTCCCCGAACGCGCCCATTGTGTTGAAATTTTATTTGAAAATGGGTTATTCTGTTGAGCAATTAAACAAAAATCCTTGGTTAGCAGTACAAGATGTTATTGGAAATACTAAATTATGGCCAAAATTTATCCGCAAAATGTTTTGGGATAAAAATTTAAAGGATTATAATAGGAGATAATGTTGGTTAATATTGCTTTTTTAAATGCTATCTCGGAAAAATTTTTACACGAAATTTTAACATTTACGTTAAAGAAAGCGTACACAAAAGATAGGAAACGCGAGATTAAAGACAGATTTTTATATTTAAATCATATTTTCAAGAAATGTTAGATTTGAACTTTAATCTACGTAAAAAATATTAAACTGGTAACTATCTTAAATATTATATATTATTCAAAAACATTTAATTTTTCTATTTCTTTGCTTTAATCAAAAGATTAAAACAAACTATTTTCTGTTTTAATTTAAACATTAAAATTTATATTTATAATTAAAGCAAAGAATATTTGTTATGATCTTTTAAATTAAACTAAAAAAAGTTTTATTATAAAATTTTAGAATTTATTAAACATTGTAAATATATAATTAAGTTTTAGTGAGAGGATATAATTTTCTAATTATTTTAAAAAATTCAACAATTCGTTCATTTATATTAAATTTTCTTTTAAAAAGAAATTCTGTTAAATATCCAACTAAATGTGCTTCTCTTGTACCGTATCTTGGTATATTTGCACGAACTTCGCGACAAATTCGCTCAATATTTTGAGTACGTGCACCTAAAATTAAAAATATATTGTATTTTATTAATATTATTACTATTATTTTATATTGTATTTGAAATTTCATATCAGTATCCGGATTGACAAAGTTTAAAGACTGATTAACGGTGAAGTGCTTAAAATCTTCAGTTTCTAAACAATTATACGCTTTCCAGCAATCTGACATAATAATTGTTCCTGGCAAAATCCATTCTTTAATCACACTAATTAAGGTTTCTTTAGTTCTTCTAGATACAGGTACTATAAACATTCGTCCACTATTTCTTTCATATCTTCCAAAAATCCACTTCCCATCTATACTATCTCTATTATATTTTCGTTTTCTTATTTTGGCTTCATCAATTTCAACTATCACTCCTTCACCTCCAATTTTTACAAAATGTTTCTCAATCTAATAAACACATATCTATTATAATGATTATAATTAGTATTTAATATAATAAAAATAGTAATAATTTGATCATATTAATATTGTTAATTTTTATATTCTTACTTCACGGCAAAAACTTTGCCAATCAACTACAGTTTTAGCAGTTATTTCCAATTGATTTTTTAAAAAATCATGACGCGGTGGTTTTAATATTATAAAATAAGCAACAAATATACAAATTTTTTCGATTGATAATTTGCTTTTATCAAACCAAGTATTTTTTAAGGCACTATGTCTAAATTAACATTTAACTTTCTGCCTGTTTTTATGATAATTAATTACTTGATACGATGTGTTGTACATTTAAATTCTAAACTATTAACATTTAAATTAATTATACATCCACAATCTTTACATTTTACATTATCATTAATAACATTTAACTCAATTAAAAAATTAACTAGACTTTGTCTTTCACTAATTAACACTAAAAATTCGTGTAACTTCATTTTTTATTAATGTTAAGTCGTTATAATATTATGAAAGGTTACAAAACAAAAGAAAAGATGAATGACAAATGTCAAATAATGTAAAATTATCAATTTCCTACTTATCGACATCATAAAACTTTATTTATTTAAAAAAAAAAAAACCAAACATAAGTGACAAATTTCCTTTTCAGAGAAAATTCTACGCATAAAAATAGACAAATTCTGAAAATTTGGACAAAATCGGAGAGGAGAGCGTTATATTATACTTTTACCAATTATACTAGTTATTAATCAAGTATTAAAAAAATTTATATTCTGATTACTAATTAATAAAGTAACTAAATACTTCCCTCCTTGATTATTGGTTAAGAGGATACCGAAGCGTCGACCAAACTCATACGCGATTTTGAGCGCCGCCTTGAAAGAACTAAAAAAATGTTCCCGACGCAGTCGGCATGAGAGCGAGCGAGATAGCAATAGGAGCGAGTGAGACAGTAATAGGAGCAATCGAGATAGCAATAGGATCGAGCGAGACAGCAATAAGAGCGAGCGAAAGGGGAATAGCAGCGTGCAAGGAAAGACTTGAGCCTCGAATTTTCTCTGCCAGTTGCTATGTCCCTCTCGCTCGCTCCTATTACTGTCTCGCTCGCTCTTATTACTGTCTCGTTCACTCTTATTATTGTCTCCCTCGTTCCTATTACTGTCTCGCTCGCTTCTATTATCGTCTCTTTCGCTCGCTCGCGAAGAGCTATTTGTGTAGTAATAGTACACACTGATGCGTAATCTTTGTACATGTGTCGTTTCAAATGATTATAAAGAAACGACTTTTTTTCTCGATCAAAATTTCGTCGCAAGGCTGAACAAAATGTAGAGGACTAATAGGCATATACAAAATGTGTGTAAACAAATTAAATTTGAGAAATATGTGTATATAATATAAACATCTAATGTCATATACTTATTTTTATATCTATATAATAAATACAAATAAATTGTTAAACTTTTTCTTTTATAAATGTATACATATAGTATTATATATATATATATATATATATATATATATATATTTGTAAAATAAATATTTTATCATACTTGATATCTCTTAGACCTTTTACATACGTCTACTTCATCTTGTACGTGGCTTCATTATATCATGGCTTTGCATATGCAAAATATGCAATAAGTAGGAACTAAATATGTTACAATGTTTTTTGAGAAATATGTATATATAACACTATATATCTAATGTCATACACTTTTCTTATTTTTATCTGTATGTAATATAAATGAAAATAAATTGTCTATTAGAAATACAATTAGATATTGAATATAAAATTATGCTTTTTTTGTATTTTATACCATAATGAATGATATTACTAAAACGTATTTTTATAATAGCATTCAATATATATATATATATATATATATATTATATAAATACATATATTTATTATTATTGTAAATACACATATTCATAACTTTTTTAAGTTAATATGCATAAGTACTACTCCAAAGAAAACTCAATTTTTTTTATTGTAATCAAGAAAACTAGTGCAAAGATAGTATGTACAAGTGTTTTTACGAAGGCGCAAGTCTTTCTGAAGAAGTTATGACGATGGAGAATACTAATATTCAATTTCGAGATATGCGAATTTCAAATACTAATAAATTTGATTTTTATTCGCATAGAATAATATAAATATGAACGAGGGAATATTTTCATAACATATATACACACACACACGGGCTGGGGGGAGGCTTTCGGCCTCCCTCCCGCACCCACCTCGTCCACCTCGCTTCACGTAAAAAGTTGCAAACCCATATAAACTTTGCTTTGTCTTGCAACGTACATGCGAAGCGTGGTGGACGGACTGGGTGCGGGAGGAGAAAGGCCGAAGGCCCCCCCTTGCACTCCCTCTCGTGTGTGTGTGTGTGTGTGTATTATGAAACTAACTAATGTTTTTTTTCCTTTCTATCAACTTTTTTAAAGATCTTATGAATAATGATGAATAAATTTATTTATGTAATTTTTTCATTTAAAACTTATAAAAAGACTTGCGCCTTCGTAAAAACACTTGTACGTACTATCTTTGCACTAGTTTTCTTGATTACAATAAAAAAAATTGAGTTTTCTTTGGAGTAGTACTTATGCATAATTACCGTTTTTTCACACACATTATGGTATAAAATACAAAATAAAGATAATTATATACTCAATACCTAATATGTATTATAAATAATAAACAATTTATTTGCACTTATTACATACAGATAAAAATAAGAAAACTATATCCTATTAGATATACATAGTGTTATATACACATATATATTTCTCAAATTAAACATTGTAGCATATTTACTTCCTATTTATTACATGTTTGGCATATGCAAAACCATGATACAATAAAGCTATGTACAAGTAAACGTGTGCAAAGTGTCTAAGAGATATCAAATATGATAAAATATTTATTTCACAAATATAGTATATAATACTAAACATTTATCAAATTAAAAAAAAATTAACAATTTATTTGTATTTATTATATAGAGATAAAAATAAGTATATAACATTAAATGTACAATGTTATATACTGTTACGTCTAAGCGTGGTCGTGGCTCCTGAGAGTACTCGGACCTTCCACCTGACCGGGTCGCTTATTTAAGAAGCTTCTGGGAATTGTCCGCGACTAAGGCAATCCGGACGATGAATATTCTCCTTTGAAGACGATGTATGAGATGATATGATGGCCCGACGCGTTTTTATTATCGGCGATGGTGTTACCAGCTGTAATATTAGTGATGATATAGCAACGGCGAAAGCGGCAATTATTGATTAAGGGAAGTCTCGTAGTATAAATCCCTCGGGGATGGTTCCACTAACGGAATACCTTGATTGGGTCCGCTAATGAATGATAGAAAATATTCCTACCTCTTAGATCTCGGAGGAAGTCGGAATAAGCACCGATACACCTTTCGCAGTCAAACGGGAAAAACTCTGTTAGATTACGAGAACATGCAGTGCAATATACACCGGTGTAACGCGCGCTGTCGATGGCAAGGTGAGCGTTGAAGTATGCGTAAGAGTTCTTATTGATATTATTCGAGTTCACGAAACAAAAAGCGCAATACGGGGTCAGTTCTGATCTATGAGCAAACCTGGAGACATAAGCGCAGCGAACGTTCTCTAGTCGATGGCGCGCTTCAACGGCTGGAAGGGAGGGGTATCCCTCCTGAACAGGGCACGGACGTCCGTAGCACATGTAGATGTATTCTTAATTGTTTATAATTGTTTATTATTAACCTGTATGAAGTCACTCCATTTTTCAAATTTTCAATTTCTAAAAGTTGTTCCAGATTGTCCTAGACTTGTTCTAAATTGTTCCAAAAGATAAAATTTTTATAATAAAAATTTTAGCGGAAAATTAAAAAAAACGATTTTTTTACCTGACACCCCAATTTTGGAAAATCAACCTTGAAAAGATGAAAAATGGGGTGCTAACTTCATACAGATCAGTATGAAACATTTTTATTTGATATTTACATTATACATAAATAAAAATGTTTAATACTATTTATATTTATATTTAAGTAAATAAACAATTTATACAGATTTTTAATTAATACCTTTAAATAAACTTTTATGTATTTGACTATTCTGTACTTGACTTTTTCTTTGTTTTAACATGTTTAATTTTTGTATGAAATTGTTTTCCTTATCATTGTCATCTTTGTCTGTGCTAAAACCTGATATATATACTGCTCTATCATATTTTAAACAGGCTTCCTCATAAGTGTCTAAAACAAAAAAATATAGATTAAAATATATAAAAATAATATATTATTTATATGCATAATTATATTGGAACTATTATCGCTTTTTATATTTTATTATAATATGTGTATATTTTGAACAATTCAACATTTTTAAATTATACTGCAAATGTCCTTAAAATAGCATAATCTTTCCAATTTAAATCAGGTTGTATGTTCCTGATAACGGCTTTATCTTTCTTTTTCTTGGATTTAGTTGCAGGATACTTGTACATATTCTTATCTTTTAACCATGAGGACGGAACAATTTCAAGATCGTCTTCAAATTCAACAACATGATATCTTACACTTAAATTGCTTATTATGTTAGTTAGGGAAGGCGACAGAAACGCAACGATAATACACGCTAGGATCCGATACTAAACACTCTTTTTATTATAAATCAGTCTTGAAAAAAATACAGAGACGTGTCGCGTATTGTAATAGGAAGAGGACTAAAAGAAGGCGCGCACGCCGCATATAGATGGCACTGATTTAGTTACCACCGAGGTCAAGTCATTGCGAGTCGTACAGAGAGCGGATATCATTCGCCAACACTTCCCCTCGAATTGCAATTAGTGATGAGTCCTTTCTAGTGGATAGACTTAAGCCCGAGGAGTTGGATGCAACTTTCATGCTTCCCTCTCGGCAATCTCTTTGTGAGGATGTCCGCCGCCATCTCGTTAGATGACACGTGCTGAATGCGTATCGACCCCTCCTTAACAGCCTGGAGCACAAAATGATGTCTAACGTCAATGTGCTTGATAACTAAGCTTGATAACTAGATCGTGCGTGATAACTGAGATTTGTCCCCAGCTTCTGGGCGCCGAACTTGTCGTTCTTGATATTAATGATCTCGTTCAAATCCAAACGGAGCTCTCCGAGCAACCTACCCATGCACAGAGCGTCTTTGGTAGCCTCCGACAGGGCCATATATTCGGCCTCGATTGATGACAGTGCCACTGTCTGTTGTTTCCTTGACTCCCAGGTCACGGCTCCGCCGCTCACGATGAAGACCTGTATAGGATCTGCAATCAAGGTTACAGTTGCCCCAGTCGGCGTCAGCGAACATGACGGAAGGATTACTAGAACAAGAGTAAACGAGACCGACGGCATCGGTTCCTTTCAGATACGTAGTATCCTTTTGGCAGCCCTCCAATGTGTCTCCATGTAACAGCTGTTGAATTGGCTCAAATAGTTAACGGCACGAGCTATGTCGGTCTTGTCGCCACCGATAGATACATTAATGATCCTATCAACTCACGATAGGGAGCCTCGTATCTTTCGTCGTCCGTCTTGAATTCTTTCTCCAGCTTGAGTCCCGGTTCCAGCGGTGTTGACACAGGTCTGCACTCGGTCATCCCGAATCGATCGAGAATATCATGTATGTAGCCTCTCTTTTTCACGGTGATCTCTCCTTCGTTCCTTGTGAACTCTAGGCCTAGACAATACTTGACTTTACCTAGATCCTTGACATCAAATTTTGTGCTGAGATGATCTTTTATTCTCGCGATCTCAGAACCGTCGCACGACATGATTAATATATCGTCGACATAAATCAAGGTGTAGCTTCTGTTCTCAATCGGCCCAGAGAAATATAAGCATGTATCAATTTTTGACTGAACAGCACCCAACTCTTGAAGTTCCTTGTCCAACCTAAGATGCCAGGCCTGACCCGCTTGCCGTAATCCCTCCTTTGCTTTGTTTAACAGACAAACGACATCCGATTCTTGTAGATCCGCTAACATTTTATTCGCAGCCTCCCTGATAGATTTGCTTTCTCCTTTAGCTCTAACGATATGCTTCAAAATATCTTCGAGGTATTCTGGGGCTTCCATAAAAATCTCCTCTTCGACGTTACCGTTTAGGTACGCGGTTGTGATGTCGAGTTGTTCGATTTTTATATTCTTCTTGACCGCGACAGCTACTGCTGCGCGTATGGAGCTTAACCTAGCCACCGGAGCGAACGTTTCACGGAAATCTATCTCCGACTTTTGGGAAAATCCGCGTGCCACCAAACAAGCCTTCCTCTTTCTCAATAGATCCATCGGACTTATACTTGTTTCGTAGAACGAATCGGCTTCCGATCACATGACGATTTTTGGAACGTTCCACCAGTTTCCACGTATTGTTTTTGATTAAAGATGTCACTTCCGACACCATAGCATTTACCCACTCTGAAGAATTCATACTTGATCTCGGCTGCGCAGGCAAGGTCAGTCTGATCGGTTTCCCGTTGGCTATAATCCTTTCGCGGTCTTCCAGGTAGTCCGGTTCTTATAATGCGGGGACGTCCTCGTCTTCGAACCGGTGCTGTCTCTTCCTGTGCATCGGCTCCCCCTGGTTTATCACCGACTTCTTCGTCGGGATCCTCTGGCGTTATGTTAATTGGTTCTGAAATCATTTCGATATCGATGTCTCCATCGATTACTTTCTGATCTATGGACCGATCCTGTACTGCATCCTCTGGATAAAAGCTCTCGGAAGACTTATCTGATGTGCCCAAATCATTTTCCAGGAATCTTACGTCACGGGTGATCTCTACCTTTCTGGACTTCGGTAACCAAATCCGAAAACCTTTCGACTGCTCGGTATACCCGATAAATATCCCTTCTCTAGATTTGGCATCAAACTTTCCTCTCGTAAGAGCCCTGTTCAAACAGAATACCTTACATCCAAAACTTCTGAGATAATTTACTGCTGGTGTTTGGCCTTTCCAAAATTCGTGTGGAGTTCTTTTCTCCGGCTTCTTTGTAGGACAGCAATTTTTCATATAATTAACTGTGTGAACCGCCTCGGCCCAAAATAATGGCGGTAAACCGAACTGGAGTAGAAGATATCTCGCAGAATCCACCAGGGTCCGATTTTTCCTTTCGGCTATTCCGTTCTGTTCCGGAGTGTACGCGGTAGTGAAACGACGTTGGATCCCTTTCAGGTACTCGTCGAACTCCTTATTAACGTATTCGCGACCGTTGTCGGATTGGATCGCCTTTATCTTCGCATTGTATTGCTTTTCAACGAAAACCTGGTACACTTTGAATTCCTTGAGGGTTTGATCCTTGCTTTTTACGAATCTCACTTCTGTTTATCTCGTACAATCATCCATGAAAGTGATGAAGTACTTCGATCCACCATTTGACGAAACACGCATAAGACCACATATATCGGTGTGGATGAGTTCCAGTTTCGTAGTCTTTCGTTTCGACTTTTTCGGGAACGATGGTCGTGTCATCTTCCTCTGAATGCAAATCTCACAACTCAAGTCTCCAAACTCATATGGCGCATCAACACTTTGAATAGCTTTATCTCTTGACGCACGAACGAGATCGTGGAAATTGAGGTGGCCCAAACGTTGATGCCAAGATCGGACAGTGCTTTCCGACGCTGCAAATTGATTGCTTTCCTTAACTGTCATTTTCGACATTCTGGCAACGATCGGACGACTCCCCGTTGACGAAATAGAGATTGCCGGCCCGTTTCACTGTCAGCTTCGTATGTCCCTTCCGATCAGTGACCGCTGCCTTGTGTTTGTCAAACACAACTTTATATCCTTTATCCGTAATCTTCGTGACAGACAATAAATTTGTTCTAATTTCGGTACGAGTAATGTTCCGTTCAAGATCACGTTGTTCTTGGCCGTTAATCGTCGCAATAGTTGCTACACCCCTAGCCTTGATTTCAACGGGCGCATCGCTGGTTAAGTTTAACTTACTTGACTCATTTTGGCTTATTTCAGTGAACAACTTGACATCCTTACAGATGTGAGACGTGCACCCGCTATTGAGGCACCACACGTTCTGATCAGCACTGTCTGCCATCTGACACGTGTCAACCTTTCAATTGAGAGAAGTGACACGCAAGAGAATTCCTTTTCATCTGCTTTCTGGGACGGACACTCAGAAGCCTTATGTCCCTTTCCATGACACTTGAAGCACTTGTATTTGAACGTTTTTCTTCTTCGGATCTTCCTTGTTGACCGAATATTCCTTCTGCTTGTAACACTTCTTCTTATTCACGAACATGGCGTTCTGTGGTTGATTCAACGTTGCTGCATTTCTTCTCGCATCGGACTCCTCGATTATCTTCGTACGCAGGATTTCGGGATTCGGGAACTCATCACGACTTTCGATAGCGATTCCGAAATTTTTGAAACTCGACGGCAAACTATATAACATCATAATGGCAAGTTGATCTGGATTAATGACTACGTTTCTGCTTATCTACCGTGTCTAAAAATTCGGGTAAATGTTCGCGTACATCGCTATTTTTACTCATCTTTTGCAAAATAAGACTTTTAATAGTGTGGCTTTACGAGCAGGCCCTCTCGATTAGAATGTATTTTCCAATTTTAGCCATAACTCACGTGACGTCGCGCAGTTCTTTACCAACTTTAATTGACTCGCTCCTATCGATAGAATTAGGTCCGATTTGGCCTTCTCGTCTTTTGTTCCAATCATGTACTTCCGCGGCGTTGGCTTCTGTCGGCTCGGGTTTCATTGTTTTACCACTCACGAAGACCCATGCGTCATTTTTCACTAACAACGCACGCATCTGTAACTTCCATGTGTCGTAGTTTTCGCGCCCGAGTGCTTCAATACGTACGACACTATTCGCGCTCATCGTTTACACGGGAACAAGACGATTTTTTTAACAGTTAATTGTCCTCGCGGTACGTAACCGTCTTGCCGATTCGTGTCACGACGAAGAAGAAGGATACAATATGGCCGACAATGCAAGGTCGCGCGCGCGTAGTGTATTTTCTAACACGTTCGCGATCCTTACGCGCTTACAATGGTTCTCACGATCACTTTAATACACTTCGATCGGTGTTCACGTTTTTGTGTCCCGTTGTATCTTTTTACGGCAATGTTATTCTTCTGTCGAAAACGATGTTGCTCGTCCGAGTTATCGTAGCACGATGTCCTTTCCGTGCTATATAGTATTTCGATGGTTAATGTCACTACGGGTGTCTAGGCCCATAACCTGTTAATTAGGGAAGGCGACAGAAACGCAACGATAATACACGTTAGGATCTGATACTAAACACTCTTTTTATTATAAATCAGTCTTGAGAAAAATACAGAGACGTGTCGCGTTTCGTAACAAGAAGAGGACTAAAAGAAAACGCGCACATAAGTGCGGACGCCGCATGTAGATGACACTGATTTACCACCGAGGTCAAGTCATTGCGAGTCGTACAGAGAGCGGATATCATTTGCCAACACATTATAAGTGCTTTTTCAATTTTAAGATTCCCTTTGAAAATGTTTACAAATAAAATATTATGTAGAATAAAGTTAAAGTTAGGTTTATGTTTATATAATCTTTTTTATATAAATTATAGAAGCCTTTTAATTGTATATAAATTATTTTTATAATTTTTCAATAATTATATATAAATTATAGGCTTCTTTTTTATAAATATTTTAAGTATTTATCTATAATAAATTAAAGTTTACAAAATATCAAATTCAAGATAGTAAATAAACCTTACATTTTACTAAGAAACTTTTTAAATAATTTTAAATACACCCAGCCAAGCGTGATTGATCATTAAAAACAAACTAATGCAATGCATGAGTTGTTATATGTTTGTTGTACGTTTGCTGACATCGAATTAAAACGCGCTACTGAATTCAGCAATATGAAAGCATATTACAAATAATTAATTTACGAAATTTTTAAAGCAAACGATCTGAGATATTGAAACGTTATATTGTCAGCAATATGGTAACATCTGATGATTTGCCATTTCATCTACAGCTGATTACAGCATTATGATAGCAACAATACATGTATAATACTCCCAGACAACATGCATGTCTTAAAGACGTCTTTCTTATGACGCCTTTAAGACTTGACCAAAAGACTTTCTGACGTCTTAAAGACATTGTAATTTAAGACGTCATTTTTAAAAGTCTTAATTAAAGACGTCTAAAAAACATTTAATTTAAGATGCCATCTGAAAGATGTCTATAATACATTTTTTTGCTTTATCGAAAAGACAACTTAAAAAAAATATCTTTTCATCATCTTTTTATAGTTGTTTTCCCGAAAAAGCAAAAAGATGACTAAAAGATGTCTTTTCAGACAAAAAAAAAGTTCATTTTCTTACCGCTATGCAGCGTTGCATGAGGTATCTATCTTGTATTTAAAATTGAGTTACCAAAAATATATAAAAATGCGACTAATAAGATTATTGTGACAACCATTTTGATCAATTTCATTTCGGATAGTTTCTAGCCAAATAAAATTGTAACATTTCGGGTAGATTGTCCGAATAAGTAAAGATTATTCGTCTTAAAGACATTATAAATACATCTTTCTGATAATCTTTTAAGATGTCTTAGCAATTTTAGAATGTCTTTTAGACGTCTTTAAGACAACATAATGTAGTCTGGGTAGAAACGAAAAGTTAAAATTTCTTATCCTTGAATGCTTAATTAATAAGAATTTTTAACTTTTTTGTTTCTGTCTTACTAAAACAAAAAATAAATGTTACCATATTGCTATCAGTTTGCTATTCTGAGAATTAGAAATCACGTGAGCTCAACCCGACAAGCATAATGCTGTCGCACCTTGTCTCTAGTTTTTCAAAATTAGTTGTTGCAACGGTTATCGGCAACATGATTGCAAAATCGGAACATTTGGCTATCTGGGCATGCCATAATATGATGGGAAATATGATTTCATATTATTTTATTTAATAATTTATTGGCACATAAAAGTAAAGGATATTTTACTGATATGTTTCACGTATGATATTTCACAATGTAATAAAAGTACTGCACAATAATATTTTCCTTGAGGAAATAGCATCATTTTCTTATTAATGTCAGACACAGGCCAGGTTTCAAATTCCAATAAATTTAAAACTCGAAAGCAATTGAATAATGACGATGATAGTGGACTTTTATATATACATTTTTTTTGAAAAATTTTTTTCCAATTATATAAACGTTTCCAGATATTGATGTTGCAAAATTCGAAATTAAAATGATAGAATATCTTTTAAAATTTAAAATATAACAGTTATTAGGACTTTTTGTTGTAAGAACATAGTTTTCAAAAAATATTTTTGAGTATTGAGGGTCATTATAACCATTGAGAAGAGGTCCCTTGCAGTGTACTCCATGAAATTTTTGTTTAGACAAATGTCACAATTTTTCATTATTATCTTCACATGCTTTTAGTTCTGCATATCTATCGCATAATTGTTGCAGTGAACAATCAGCTTTTCTGATTAAGGCTTTTATAGTTTTCATATAATTTTCATATTTAAATGCACTAAATGTATCAAATGTTCCAAATCTTCGCCCATCATTAGCCAAATATAGTAAATTATGAATATTATGGGACATAAGTGCTTGTTGTATATTTGCTCGAAAAATATTACAAACTGTTCTAGATATTTTTCAGCGTCATTAATGTTTTCTTTGTGTAATTTTGGACATACCAAATTCGAATAGCAGTATGTAAAAGAATAAAATTTTTGTATATTTTTAACGGTAATTTTTTTTTCAAAATAAACGGCCCTGTATATAATAAAAATTATCATAGTTCAGTTGCTTTCCATTTGCTAACATCTTCCAGATTACGAAGTTTTCTCGAAAATTCTTTTGGAATATAATTCCTTCTATTTTTTAATAAATCTGATATTTTTTTTATCTTAAATGTTGGTAATCTAACTTTTAAAGAGCCACTTAGCCATAATTTTATCAATTTCTTTACAACACCAATACATACCTGTAAGATAGCTTTTAATTAAAGCCAGTCTGTTTATAAAGTCATCAGGATGTTTCCACAGGAGAAAGATATTATTGATAATGTTCCGTGAAATAATAATTTTGAACTTGTATAAAAATAACACTCACTATTATTTAGAATGTTAAACACAAGTATTTATTTATATATAAAGTATTTATTTATATATAAAAGAAAGTAAAAGTTAACACAACTTTCTTAAAATAATTACAGGACTTTAATCGATTAAAACACGGAAAGGATCTTAGACACAACCGATCACTCGCGCAGATATCGATAAAAGACGAATCTGCAGCGTGAAATGAGGTGACGAACCCTCTTGTTATTTTGTTGTTAAGCAACGTACTTAGAATATATAAATACTATTTAATTTTACCGTGTATACAGACGCATATTAGAGTAGCCAATAGGAGAATAGTAAGTAAATGCGAACATAGATATATAACATCATAGATGATATCTTACATACCAAATGCTTATAATCTAATGGTATGTTGGTAACTAAGCCAAAATCTAGTATTTCTACTAGTTTACAATAATCTTTGTAATGATTTTTATCAAATTGTTTACTTGCAAGTTCATCTGTTCTTTCTTAAAAATTAGTACTAGGAAAACAAACACGATTCTTAATATAGCAGCCGTCAATATTACATTTCAAGCAACTGTGATATCCACTGTGTCCTTTAGTTGAAGTTGCAAATGATTTTGCAGGAGCATCTCCTATTAAACGATGAATTGAAAATCTTACGATTTTGTTATTATTTTGTACACCGCTTCTATATAAGATTTTACATTCTTCTATAAAATCTTCTAAAAATAAGTTAGAATTAGATGGTTTAGACATTCCGAAGTAACAGCTAATTAAAAATACTTCAGAAAATGGTATGATTGAACCAAGTATTGGCCATAATTGATTTTCGGAAGATTGAGATATAGAAAGCCCATCGATGCCTATTTGAAGTTTTATATGGTTTTCATTTTTATCACCATAACGTTGGAAATAAAATTCAAGAATGAGTATATTACCAAAATAACAAAATTGTCCTGGTAGCATTTCACGAACATTTGTTGTTCGAGGAGTTTTTAAAAGAGATTTTGCATGTTTTGGCAAATTATTAAAACGTGGATGTTGTTTTAAAATTGATAATAATGAAGCTAAAGCTGTATGTGAAATATGGTTCATCAGACTCCATAAACGTAATTGTAATTTTATACTATTCAATTCGTTTGCCTCTTCAGTGCATAGTTCCACCAGTATGGAAAATGATATAATCCTCGAAGGCTTCCGACTTAGTTTAGAAATGCATGAGTTGATTTATGATAAATATATTGGTGATAATGATACTAACGTATTAAAAAAATTGAAAGATTACCCACCGTATCCAAATATTGTTGTGGAGAAGATTGAATGCACGAATCATCTTCTCCGCAATATGTAATAAAATACGGGTAGTAGTGGTGGTAGAAATATTTCTAAATTAAAAAAAGTTACGAACAGCGTAATGAAAATTCGAAACGCTGTAGTAAAGGCTGTAACGTTTCGTCGAAATAGCAAAAGATCCCGGAGCTAAAAGGTCGTAGGATTAATTAAAGACTTATTAAATATGTCCATGTATTTGGTGAGCATAATGGTTGTTCTTCCCTTAAATATTTTTATACTGGAGAACGAAAAGAAGGTGAAGAAAATCTTGTGCCTCAATTACAACAGGCCGGGTTATTATTAAAAATTAAATTTGCGATGAAACATGTAGTAGAGAATGCTGATAGCTTATTATATCAATTTACAAGTAATTCCGTGGAAAGTTGCAATGGAATTATTAGTAAATTCATTGGCGGTAAACGTATTCATTTTGCAAGAAGAGGTTCTTATCAAACTCGCGTGAAAGCATCCGTAGTACAATTCAATACTTGGCAAGCATTGAGTTCTACTTGTCACGCAATAGGTAAAGAACCACCTACACGTACAAAAATAATAGAAAATAAAAATATTTAAAAAAAATGAAAACTGTCACCAACGCGCGTGTGCGGCAAAAGAATTAGGTCTCTCTATTCGTACTCAAAATATTTTGCTAAAACTTTTACGGCCGACAAAGATTACGGACCAAATGCGGAAAGGCCAGATATAGAAGGTCATATGTACGAACAACTGAGATCTAATCATTATCAAATATTAAAAGATTAACAATGCAATCGTGCTGTATTGGAATGTGCTACACGGGGTCAGCATGAAAACCCGGAGTGGCACAATATACGGCGAAATCTTCTCACTACTTTAAACTTTGGAAAAGTTTGCAGCAGGAGAGAAACAACTTCGTGCCAAAATCTTGTAAAAGCAATTCTTTATCCTCCTCGACTGACGAATGCGGCTGTTGAGTGGGGTAAAGAAAAAGAGATGGTAGCACAAGAGCAATTACAGGTAGAGTTGGGATTAGAAATCAATGATTGTGGAATATTTATTGATGAAGAAATTCCATATCTTGCTGCAACGGCATTATCAGAGACGATACTGTCGTTGAGATTAAATGTCCTTATGCAGCGCGGCAAATGTCTCCTACCTATGCAATGCAAGTAAATTAATTTAAAAATAATTAAAATATTGATTTAAATTAAAATTATTTTGTCAATTTTTATAATTAAAAATATTATTGTACTTAAAAAGTATGTTGAAGTAATGTATTAATTATAATTTATAGTTCACAATTAATATATGATTTTTAATAATAATACATTTAATAAATATTTATATAAAATAATAAAATATATTTTTACATAAAACTATTAAAATATATTTTTTGTAAAAGCTATTAATTTAAAAAGAATATTTCTTAGAAAATATATCTTTTCATATAGCTATTATCGATTTATTACAAAATACATATAAATAAAACATACATAAAATAAATGTTTTACTTATACACATGTACGTACAATATATGTGTAGTAATAAAATGATAGAAATATTTTGAATATTTTAAAAGTTATTCTTAAATTTATTCTCTAAAAAAGGAATTTTTATATTATAAATAAATTATAAATTTTTGTTTATGTCTGTATTTAAATATATGTCTACAATGTGCAATGTCAAGTAAGAATTGACAATCATATTATTTTCTATTGGTTGATATGATACACGAAGTGTTGATAGTAAAAAAGCAACATATCACCAAGTCTATTAGCTCGTCTTTCATACTGTGTATATTAGTTCACTTTGTTAGCTATTATCCTACTGTTTATATTCATCATCGTACAATATTTTACCGTATATATAATTTTAACTACAATTTAGATATATGTATATATACATATATGTACATATGCAAATATAAATTTCATAAAAAGTGGGCGTCCGTTAGCCTTGTTACATTACTGCTTTCTGCCACAAAAGACCAGAAAGCATTTTCAGGCCGTATCTCGGTAATTCGATATGCTTGAGGAGAAACAAGAACAGCGCGATTGCGCGATTCTTTTCTATCGTACAAGCGTCCACGCGAGCAATACAATGGTGTTGGTACGTACACAGACATACACTAACACAATGACTAAGAATTCATTTTTGTAATGTTGGTAACAGTGACGTTGGAATTTTCTCGCCGGACCTGTCGACCCTTAAGGGGGGGATTCGAGCTTTGACCGTGGTCGTGTGAACAACGTCTCTGCCTTGATTGTAATTTCGGAGTGTTTTATCTTTTAATTAGCTGTTTTTAGAGCTTTTCTTTATTCTGCTTTATGCTTCTAATTTTTTTTGAAGTGCTTTTTTTCTGCTTGGATCATTTGCCTTTGATCTCTGTGCTACGATCTCTACCGGACTTTTCTTGCTTCATGGGTGTTACACGTGGCATTTGCCGCCATTATTGGAATCGTGCTTCTCCTTGATCCTTTACTTTCTCTTTCTTCATGTCTCTTCCTCATGATCCTGGAGGGATTCCTCCTTCCTCTTCTTCCTCATCTAGTCTGCCTATTTTCCAAGCTTATTTCCTAGAATCTGAAAATGCTGTTGAAAATCTATCAATGCTATCTCCAACTCTTTTCCTCCCTTCCCTCCCTTTCCTGACACGTCTGTGCCTTATGAGATGAATCCTGAAGTTAGCATGGCTTATGTAAACCTAGTGAATCCTGGTGAAGGTCTTCTCCCGCCTGCCCAGCAAGGTAAGGATCTTTTTAACTCCTGCTCGATCTTTTCATCTGCTGCTCAAATTAACCCCTCTCCCTACCCTCCTCCTATCCCATTTCTCTCCCTCAATTATTTAATCAATATGATGGACCTAGTACTGGTCCATATTAAGTCATTATCCAGTCTCTCGAGGGGGAGAATACATCTTCACCCTCTCACAGTTGGTCGCCTTCTTGTTAAACTTAAACATGATATCCTAAAAATCAGAAAGGTGGGCTTCTCGAAGGTTCAGTTAAAAACTACAACAGCTGCTAATAACCTTGTTACTTAACCTAACCTGTTCTGTTTTACAGTCTAAGAACCTTAAGGCTCATATTCCTGCTTGCAGGATCTCCAGACAGAGCCTCATTCGAGATGTCCCTTTGGATGTAACAGAGGATGAAATAAAGAGAGAAATCTTTTTACCATACGAAATCTTATCGGTGAGAAAGCTAAATAGAAGGAATTCTCGCTTTTCGCCCTCTTCCTCACCTTCTGCTTCTGGCGAAGACAAATTAATACAGTTTTTCCAAAACTGTATTAATCTCCCTTAAGGACCAACTCTTACCTTGCAACCGACAGGTGGTCGCAGCCTGGATGCGCGAATCTCGCCAAAAGACAGCACGATAACGACAACCCAGGAATAGCCAATGAACCTGAAAGCAAAGAAAACTGTAAATACTGTAAATAGTAGCGAGTAAGAAAAATAAATCGAAAATAAAAAATAAACATAGAGATACAAACAAAACTTATATTTAAGAGTAGACTAATAAACAAAAAGGAATTAACTTTAATTTATTAGACGGCGAAAAACCCGAGCGCAAGTAAAGTTTAAGTTTTGATTTAAATTAAATTGCGAAGAGTATATTACTTTAGATTACGATTGTTATGCGAGATCAAAAGTAAACAAGTTGATTTAATCGTCATAGCAGAACTTGACTGCGAATCAAGTTAACAATTTATTTTATAGTAACAGCGCAAATTACACAATGTACAATAAAGTTTTAGTTCACGAAATCAAAGCGCAAATGAGTTTATATTACTTTAATTATAAAAAATCAATCATTAATTTAAAAAATTAAAAATAGATTAAAAATAATTAAAATATAATCACAACATAAATCATAAATATTATTTTATAATGGAAATGTAATTTGAATATGATTAAAGCATAAATTGACAAAATCACCCAAAATATGGCTTTAT
The DNA here is from genome assembly GCF_047496725.1 of Anoplolepis gracilipes. Lineage (NCBI taxonomy): Eukaryota > Metazoa > Arthropoda > Insecta > Hymenoptera > Formicidae > Anoplolepis > Anoplolepis gracilipes. The sequence continues at coordinate 2,917,032 of NC_132980.1, read as the reverse complement.
AATAAAGTTTAGTTATGATCATAATTTAGTATTACATTTGGAGAGTAATTCAAATAAATAAATTAATGATTGTGAATACATTATTTTATATTTTATATTTTGGTACATAATAATAAAATCACAAAACTAAAAAAAATAGAATAAAACAAAAATCATAAGCAAAAAAATAAAAGACGCGTGAAGTGCATGTATATAAAAAGAAAAAACCATTTCAATAAGAAAAGATATATTAAAAATAAGACATCGGGTAGATATTAAATATTCATAGTATACAACTATCTAAAGCAAATAATGAGAATTGAAATACTTTTTCATTGAGGATAAGAATAAAAACATTGTGGAATAAAGTGTAAAGATTTTTATTTGATTAAGAAAAGATTTCACAAGTAAAAGTTTATTTTATTTTATACTAAGAAAAAAAGATAGCAATGTAAATATTAATACGTTGTAAATACCTTATAATTAATCATAAATGTTAAGTTAGTGTTAAAATGATAAATTAGAAAAAATAGCCCAACGTAGAAGAACGGACCAACTCGGAGAACAAGCGTCTGACCCACAGCGATAGCGCGAACCATGAAGAGCGCCGCTCTCGTTCGGACGTGCGGATTGGTCAGCTACATCATGGTGGGGATTTGGAAGAAAAAGGGTATAAAAGAAGAGGTGCCTGACGAGCAGCAGCAGCATTCGTATGGCGAGCTCGAGCGGAAGCTCTGGCCAAATCGTGTTCGATTTACCCATACCATCGCGAAACACGCGAGCGCTCAAATACACAACAAATAACTAGGCCGTATAAAAATAATAATCGTAAACCGTGTACACCAAGTCAAGTATATATATAACAAGCGTGTTAAAAAGAACACTTTCGAAGATAAGTAGCGCAAGTAGTAAAAACCGTGTAATTCGAATAGTGACGCCGAGTTATAAATAAAGTCCTAAAATTAATTATAGTGACGTTTACTGACTTAAATGGTTATAATTAAAAACGCGAACACGAATTTATTGTAAATACAAAGAACTAGTGTTGTGAAAGGTTTGGTAACAATTATCATATATCTGAGAATAAATCGTTAGTGATTTATTACTGAATAAAACTCAGTGTTTAACTTACCTGTGTGTAATTGAATATTCCAATCCTCAATCCGTGAAATGTTGATTCCTATACCTTGCAGGAGAGATGATCCTCAAAGCAGTGACGTTCTCAATCCATGGCGGGCGCGAATCCAACGGTGACCTGAAACAAGAAAAAAGGATATCATTAGGAGACGAGTAGGAATTCTTCGTCGGGAAGACGAAACAATTGTACCAGGGGATCGAAAACCCACACACCTTGATATTTGTAGAGGATAAAGTACCTGGCGACCATAAACCATGGCGAAAGCAGTGCAGCCTGACGACTGGTGAGTTCGCTTTCAGTATGTGTTAGAAATCCGGTCACAACCTAGGCATATCTATCTTTTTATGGTTAAATACGATGTTAATATTTTTGTTCCTAAGGTTACTTCTTGTTCCTCCTGCCTTCACTATGGACACTCCAGCCTTCAATGCAAGGGCTTTTCTAGATGCCGCCATTGTACTGAAAGATCTCACGGGGATCAGCTTCCGTGCCCTAAGACTGATTTGCCCCTGCTTTGTGCGAACTGTAAGGGTCCTCACAGAACTTACGACTCGCAATGTCCTGAATTCTTGGTTCAAAGAAAAATTCGCGAACTCTCCGCTACCAAAAATATCCCTCTTTCGGATGCCCGGGCCGTTATTCGTTCCTCTCGCAAAAATCCTAAATCCAACTTTAATTTTGACTTCTCCAATTACCCAGATTTAAGTGACGTATTGATCAATTTGTAAGGAATAGAGGTTTTGATCCACTCCTGATATCCTTTACTCTACAGCTCTTTCATCTTTGTTTCCTTCTTTTTACCTTCCTCTCTCTTACGCTGAAGCCGCTCGCCCTCTCCCTTCCTCCTCTCGTCCTACTGCTCTTAATTCTAATAAGAAAAAAAACTTTTACACTCATCCTAATTTTACTCCTAATCCTCCTTTCTCTGTACACCAAAGTACTAGGCCTTCTTCCCTTCCTCTTAACTCTATTCCTCCTTGACCTTCTTTTCACTATCTTTCCTCTTCCACTATCTTCCCTCTCCTCTCCCAATTCTCTTCTAATTGCTCCCAATGGCCAATGGCCTCAATCCTCTCTCAGTGGTCTTGCTACTATTCAATCTCATAACCTCAATCCCTCTTCTTCTTCTCCTACCCTTACCCCATCCGACTCTTCTTCCTATAAATTAGAGATTCAACAAATCATTCAATTAATCAACGTGGCTAAAGTTTTCTTTCAGAAGGGAATTAATTCCCCTTCTTCTTAAATCTTTTAATGTCTCCCTCCCCTCACTCTTCACCTGCTTCTCATTCATCATCTCTTAACATCCTTCAATGGAATTGTCATTCTATTTCTAATAAAGTCGACCTCCTCCGCTCTATAATTAACAATTATGACATCATTTTTTTTCAGAATGGCTCACGCCTTCTCGTTCTTTACATCTTCAAAATTCTTCTATTTTTAGACAAGACAGTCCCTCTCACAATTCAGGCGGACTCGTCTTGGCCACCAAAAACTATTCCTTACAAATTGATCAATACCTGCTTTTCTATTCCTGGTCGTCTTGATAGCCAGGCTGTCTGCATTCCGATTAACAGTCTGCATCCCTTTTTATAATCTCTATTTACAGATATCCAAGCGGTTCCTTTTCCGTGGATGATTGGAACGCTCTTTTCAAGGCTTGTGAATCTTACTTCGCCTTTATCGTCTTGGGCGACTTCAATGCTCATCACTCAGCTTGGGGATGTGCTCAGTCGGATAATGTGGGCAAGAATCTTCTTTCCTCAGCTTATTCTAGCTCCTTTAGTTTTCTCAACGATGGCTCTACTACTTTTTTGACTCGTTCTGGCCTCTTTAAATCTGCCATTGATCTCACCTTTGTCTCCTCTCCCTTTCCTTTTTCCTCGAGCTGGGAAGTCTCTCCTGACTCCATGCTCAGTGATCATTTTCCTATCTCTATTAAAATCAATTGCGGTATCAAAAGACGTTTTTTTTCTCATAAAATCAAGCTTAATAAAGAAGACCGCAAGAATCTTCTTCTCTCTCCCCAAGATAATCTCTCTAATCTGGTCGCCTCTATTGACCCCCCCTCCTCTCTTTCTTTTGAACAGAAATACGATATTTTTATTCAGCACCTTTTGGACAGCATTCCGAAACAAAATTGCAATACTTCTCCTTCTCGCGATTTCTCTCAATCTTCAGCTCGTTTCAAGAATTCCTCTTCCCCGGTTCCTTGGTGGAATGAGGAATGTGACGAGGCAATTGCTAACAGAAAGATAGCTTTATCCTCCTTCAAAGCTATTCCCTCTCAGGCTAATTTTCTTGAGCTCAAAAGACAGGAGGTCCTTACAAGACGTGCGCTGAGAGCGGCAAAACGTCAGGGATGGAGATCTTTTTGTCTTTCTCTTAATCATAAAACCTCCATCTCTCGTGTCTGGCAAATGATTAACAGATATAAACGGAAGCATTTGGGATTTTCTTCTCCTCTTTCCAATGCAAACTTTGAAGCGCCGGCTAACGTCAAATCCTTGAGTAACTCCTTATGCCCTTCTTTCGTTCCTCTCAAAAAATTTCATTCCCTTGCCGATTTTCCTTCTTCCTCTTCTCCTCCTTCCTCTTCTCCCTCTTCCTCTCATTTCTGCTCCATTTTTGATGTTCTCTTTGGAAGAATTTATTCCCATCATTCGTCACCAAAAAAAACGCTCCTCTCTAGGATAGGGGATAGAATCGATTATTCTATACTTTCTCTTCTCCCCGACTCATACCTCTTCATTCTTTTGGATATTTTTAATGAAATCCTTGATAAAGGTGATTTCCCGTCTTCTTGGCATCACTCTCTAGTGTACATGATTCCCAAAAACTCTTCTGGCAAATTCCGTCCAATCTCTCTTACTTCCCACTGCCTTAAACTATTGGAAAAACTTATTCTTTCCAGACTTGAATGGTAGGGGTTGTGAACTCGGGGTTACCACTCTTATAACCCCTCGCCCCGACAGAAAGCCGCCGGAGAAGAGTCGGATGGGATGGGAGAGCCTTCCCCCCCCCGTTAATCTCTCCGGCCTCCACCACCCCAAATCCCCGGCGGTAAGACACGAAAATAGAGGTCGGGGAGGCGCGGCATCTAAGGCTATTACTGGCGGGCTAACTGCCCGCCAGTGTGAAGAAAGCCCAACCAGGGCTTGAGCGAGGAGAGGTGCGGGATAGTGCCGATGGCGAGGCCCGCCCATCCCAATAATCGCCAGGTTAGGACACTCGTAGGAGTTTTAGTGAGTATGCCCGTTAAATAAGGAGAGTCCCACATACCTCCGGGGAGTTCTCGATCCCCGAGGGATGCGTAATGCATTTCCCCTACGTAAAAAATAAAAAAAAAAGACTTGAGTGGTGGGTTGAGAGAAACCACATACTGCCACCTTCTCAATTTGGGTTTAGAAAATCCAAATCCTGCCTTGATAATTTGGAAATTCTCACCGAAACTTTTTCCGGATTCGTGGAACGCCAATCCACGGCTTGTGTTTTTTTGGACATTATAGGCGCTTTCGACAATGTCGTTCCTAACATCCTTGTTGAAGATTTGATTTCTCTTGGCCTTCCTCCCAAAATTTACTTCTTTATTTATAATCTTACCTTCTTTAGAAATCTTCAATTTATTGTCAACGGAGAAATCTTTGATAATCTGTTTTCTTTCAAGAGAGTTCCTCAAGGTTCTATTCTTAGTCCTCTCCTTTTTAATATTTATGTTTCCAAATGCACTCGTTGCCTCTCACAAAATGTGAAATTGTGCAATTCGCCGATGATATTGCTATTTTCTCCAGGTCATCCAATCTTAATGATTCTTTGCATGCTTTAGAACATTCGCTCTCGCGTCTAGCTGAGTATTTATTTCAACGTAGGCTCATTATCTCGCCTTCTAAGTCGGCCTTGGTAATCTTTTCCAGAAAAAAATTAGATACTTCATTCCTGTTTGTTAAAATCAACGATGACGTCATAGTTTCTTCCCCCTCTTACAAATTTCTAGGGATTACTCTTGACCAAAAGCTGTATAGTCATGAGCACGTTCGCTATTTTAAAACCAAATGCCTCCGTCTTACAAATGTTATCAGGGTCCTTAGAGGTATCTAGTGGGGCGCAGACCCCTGGCTTCTCTTCATTATCTACAAGGCTCTGGTAAGGAGCAATATGGAATACGGCTGCTCCTTTCTTCCCTTTAATAACTTTGGTTACATGGAAAAACTTGAAAAGATCCAACGCATTAAATTTTGCCTAGGTCTGAGGAACTCCACTCCATCTAATGTGGTTCTCGCGGAATCCTGTGTGGGCCCTCTCAAGTTTCGCTTCGAATTTCTTACCTCTAAATTTATTTTTGCTCCCTTAGTTTTCTAGTTAATCCCCTAATAGATAAGCTTTACATACTTCAGAGTAACCTTTTTAAACGTAACTCTCATAATGTTCATAATAATTTTCTTTTTTTCAATTCGTTCACCACTTATAAAAAATTTTTCCCTCAAATCGCTTGTTTTGACGGCCCTCCTACATTCAACTTCTCTCAAGAGTCCTCCACCTTCATCTCTGAGACGAATTTTACTCCTGATAACCTAATTGATAAACTTCGCCAAGCTGCTTCCCACAAATTTTATTTCTCGACCATTATCACCAACTTATAGGTAACAAGGATATTTTTCACACTAACGCCTCCAAATCTGACTCCGCGATTTACGTTGACTTCGGCTTTTACTCTCCTTCTCTAAATATCCAAAAATCTTTTAAAATAAACTCTTCTGCTTCTATCTTCACTGGAAAAGCTTATGCTTTTCTACACTGTATTGATTTCATTGTCTCGGAGAATATCCTTAATACTATCATTTTTACTGACTCTCGCAGCGTGGTGGAAGCCCTATCCTCTTCTAACTCCTCCAGAGACCAAAGCTTCTTATCCTTTCTCTCAAAGATAAAATGCGTTTGGCTTCCTCTAATGGCTTCTCTATTTCTATCGTTTGGATCCCAGCCCATATGAGTATCCTTTTTTTTGTAACGTCTGGAAATGCTTTACGCATCTCTCTGAGAGCGGGAACTCCCAGAGGGTATGTGGGGCTCACCCGACCAATTATTTATGGTCGGGCATACCCACTAAAATAGACGGTGGTCCACGCTGCGGTTATGGACGAGCCCCGGGGTCGCTTTCGCATTCGACCGGGGCTCGTCCCCGCTGAGTCTCCTGTCCTTCGACCCCGTTAAGGGTCGAAGGAGGGGGAACTCACTTTCGCGCGGGCGACATCAGGCGTCCTAAGACCCCCAGTGTCGCACCGATGGCGGCGTTGCGGAACCACCACGCAACGCTGCCCCAACACTGGGTTGCGGTGCAATGGGGCGCAGGTGCGGAGGACACCTCCGTGTCCTGCGCACCTCCGCACCTGCGCCCCCGCGACCCATATGGGTATCCTGGGCAACGAGACGGCGGATTATCTTGCTAAGAGAGCCCCCCGCTTTATTACTATTCTTTCCCTTCCTCTTCCTTATAGCGATTTCTTTTCCTTTCCTCTTCAAAAATTCCAATCTTTTTCTGAGAAATCTCTCAAATTACGTGCTCGTCTACTGGCAAGCAATACTTCAATTTGTATTCTGCTTCCAAACCTTGGTTTCATAAACTTAATTTTAGCCGGGAGAAGATTATCACTGTTTGCAGAATTCGCAGCAATCACTATAATCTTAATAGTAGTCTATATAAATGCAATCTTGTCACTTCGGCCCTTTGCGGCTGCGGCTATATGTCACAGAACATTAACCATGTCCTCTGGCACTGCCCTTTGTTCTCTCAACACAGACCGTCTCTGACCTCTTCTTGTCGAAAAATCCTTAAACCCCTCCTCCCCACAATGTTTTCCTTATCCTTCAAAACTCATTTCCATCTGTTATTTCTTCCATTCTCTCCTTTCTTAAAAGGCACGATCTTCGAATTTGATCTTCTCTTCCTGCGGTCATGCGCATTATTGCTTGATCTGAACTCTGTATAACACAAGACTTTAGTAGTGTGCTCTCCGCTTCAGCCTTGGGTCACCTTGATTTGCCTATCTATTAACTTTTTAACCATGGCCGCATGGGCTGCTTAGCTTTTAGCCCAGTGCCAACCAGAAGAAGAGAAGAAGAAGAAGAAGAAGAAGACTCTTAAGGGTCGACAGGACCGGCGAGAAAAGTCCAGCGTCACTATCACCAACATTGAGAAATGAATTCTTATTTAATGTATTTGTGTATGTCTGTATACGTACAAACAGCATTGCATTTCAAGAGAGACAAAGACGACGTTATTGTCATTCATTGTCTCTCCTTATCACGCGGTGCTGCCAACTCAATTTCTTACAATTAGCTGCACTTGCACTTTAGGTATAGATACAATATTTTATTCGGTAATATTTTGCCTCGAAGAAGTTATATTTCTTTATAAAACTTTTTTTGCTATATTCTTTGTAAAGTTTATTACCCCGCTAGAGCCGGATTTTGCATTTTGACTTTTAAAAAATTTATAATAATTACAATCGGTGCACATGGTCTATATACTTCATTCGATCACTATACCTTATTCATGTCAACTTTATGAAATTTTATTTTAAGCCTTTTTTCCAAAAAATCGCTCTTTAGCGGGCTGCGAGCAATCCTCCTGAATAAGAATATCATAATTTAAATATGATTCTTTCTTAATTTATAGCTGAAATATCGTCGAAAAGAATTTGTAGTTCTGAATCCACATAGCACAGAATGTCCTGTGAATGTTCATTTTATATCCATTTTACATCCATATGTCCATGGACATAAAATGAATATCCATAGTATATCCAATTTGAGACATCCATCACTGGACAATATTTAGATATTCATAGAATGTCCAGTATTGAACACTCTAATCTTATATAGCATAAGATCTCCGTAGAATATTTTTATTTGATTGGAATTATCTTAAATATGTACTGTAATTGAAACTAAATTTACCTAAGGATTATCTGAGGATATTTCTAATTGTCACACACTCACACATACACACACACACACACACACACACAACATATAGTATATATACTTATTTTATTTACTTATTTATTTATTTGTCAACTTTATTTTATATCTATATTAAAAGTAAAATACATTTTATTTTAATATATTTTATTTTTTGTCAACTTTTATTTTTAGAATCTTTATTAAGCTGATCATTTTTCTTTTATATCTGGTGACTCATTTTAAATGCCTAATATACATATATATTCACTTAAAATGAAACAATTAACTTTTATCAGATACATTTGTCGAATAATGTGTATGTTTTCTAAGATATTTTAGATAGGCACTTAAAATATGCCTTACCCGCTTATACATATATATATTCAATTATAGCGAATTCGATTGGATGCACTAGTGCGCACTGAATGCATACATATAAAGGTTTATCGCATACAACAATTTTACAATAACACAAAAGCAATTATATAAAAGTAACATAATTAATTAGTAAAAGCTATTATTATTGTGGTTGAATATACATAATGATAAAATAATAGCTCTTACTATTTATTATTTTACTTTTATAATTACTTATCATTGTGAAATTGTGTGCGATAATACCTTTACGTGCACTCAGTGCGCACTAATGTATCCAATCGAATTCACTATTAGTGCATATTGATTAACCTGTAGGATAGCAAAAAAGGCATTTAGAAACATCCAGTAGACATAGTTGGGATCGAATTTTATTATTATCCTAATTATTATTATCCTAAGGATATCCTTAGGATAATTATCTATTATATAAAAATATCCTAAGGATATCCATTTTTGGATTTCGTACAGATATCTAATGAGCGAACATTTTGGCATCCTCAGTATATCCCAAATACATCCTCAGGTTTTACACGAATGAACTTTGGATATCTGAAAATCCTTAGAAATACATCCGAAGGACATACCTTGGATTAACTTTTGCTATGTGGGAAGTCTCCGCATGAGGTCTCCACCGTGGGTCCTCTCGACCCTTAATCAAATACAATCTTCTTAAAGTTGGTAACAAGTACTAGGAACGTCACAAATCTTCATAAGGTTGGTAACAGATGTTCGGAACGCCACAGAAAATACAAATGTAGCGACAATGTCACCACACCTAAAGACGCGCAACCGGCATTACACCGCCCACGCGCGCACGCGGTACAACTCCGAAGCGCGCCGCTACATGGCGCAAGCACGGAGCCCGATCCTCGCGAATTTCGCGTCCGAGGGTATATAAGCCGCGCGCCGAAAACCGGCAAGACAGAGCTCCACGAGCAGCGATCATGAGTACTTGCCGAGGACGCTCTACATCTAGCATACGAGCCACAAATTTAAATACTCTTTGCCATTATCACATTTTAAATTCTTAACTCTTTTGCCCGTTATATTCTCTACTAAATTTACATAATCGACAAAACAGTCATAAGTCTCAGACTTTGCCTTAATACAATAAACTTTGACTAACTTGCTATATTCATCTATAAAAGTTAAAAAATATTTTTCACCACAATTTCCTACAGTTGAGTGAGACCCATTTATATCTGTATGAATAACTTCTAAAATTTCTTTTGCCCTTCTTCTATTATTTTCAAAAGGTAAGTTGTCATTTTGCTTTCTATACATATGGCGCATTTTATATAATCAGACTCTAGTTCCTTAGGTAAACCAATTAACAATTCATCCTGACATAATTTATTTAAGTAGTGGAAATTTACATGACCTAATGCGCGATGCCATTTTTCTTTCAGAGTCATTTTGTCTTGTCTAACTAAATTCGCACTTACTTCCTTACTTTGAGCATTAACACTAGATTGCCGGATGTTGGGTATATACCTATTTTGCCTGAAATGAGTCAATTTGACTCAAACATCAAAATTGAAGATTTAAAAAAAAAATAAAATTTTATTTTCAAGAAACTTTATTCAAAGTTTTTACATATATATTCCGTTTTTAAAATACATTTTCCGCAGATTTTTTTATTACATTTAGCACAGACGGCCTTCTATTTCTTTTGCATGATACTTGAACTTGACAATTCGACCGTTTTTCAATATTCTGTATATTAGATAGAGGCGTGAAAGTATTTTCGGCTTCATGGTTATAGTTACCGCTTAGTTCTTCAGCCAATTGTAAAATAAATTTTTTTCTTGAAATTTTTACTTGAATGACCTCTTTATATAAAACCCAAGCATTGATTGCTGCTAAATCTAAGATATTATAGAATACGTGAAGAGGCCATCTGCGAGAGCTTGCTTTGGTACTATATTTTTGCGCCATTTGATCAAGTATATCGACACCATACTTAGTATTATTGTAAAATATTATGGTTTCTGGGACACATTTTTTATTTTTTTCAATTTTTACATTTCGATGCTTTGAGCTCAATAATAGAACTTTTTTATTGGGCTTACTTTTATAAATAGTAAGAGTACAGTCCTTCGTTTTATAAAGTTGTGTGGAAAACCTTGTCATGTTGTCCTTCTTGGCTTTTGCAATTTTAGGTAATTCTTTTCTATTTGCTCGTATTGTTCCAACCAAAGAAGTTTTTTTTTCAAGTAACCTTTTTGCAAATGGAAGGCTTGTAAAAAAATTGTCTGTGGTAATATTTCGTCCACAACCTAAATATGGCTCAATGATTTTATACACAACAAATTCGCTCAAGGGAATATTAGATCCGCTGGCTTCATTCTTACCCAAATAGGGAAAACCATTTAGAAGATACTTGCTTTTAACATCCGCAGCTAGCCAGAATTTGATGCCAAATTTATCTGGTTTATTCGGCATGTATTGAGTAAATGGGCACCTGGCTTTAGTTGAGAACAATTGTTCATCGACTGTTATGTTTGCGCCAGGTTTATAACAAGCCTGGCTGTTCTCAATAAATTTTTCCCATACTTTTGAAATCAAAGCAAATTTTGTTTTCAATCGTTCACTTCGTTCATTTTTCTTATCGAAACATATAAATCGAAGTATTTCTCTGAACTTATCTCTACACATTGTTCGGGAGAAAAAAGCAGGTCCCCATTTCTTAGACCATAAATACATACACTTTAAATTTTTTGCCTCATAAGCTCCTCTAGCGTACAAAATTGCTACAAAGGCCCGTAATTCTGATTTTTTTACTTTCCAGTCTTTTTTCAAAACTTTACGAGCTTCGAGTTCAGTGCATGATTTTATATATTCCATCATACCTTCGTCGATTATCAAATCAAAAGCGCTCTTTATAGTACCAAGTATAATATTTCTTTTGGCATAGGAAGTTGGCCCTGAGACGTCTTTGAATTTGGTGTGACCGGGAAATCTACCAGTACTTCTACCATCTTTCAATGTTTCCCACAATGTCCCATCAGCAGCTTTTTGTGTTGAAATTTCTTCGTTATTATATTCATCTGCAGTGTCTAAATCACTTTTGGATTCAAAATCTGGAATATACCGTACTCTTTTTTTGCCAGGAGTTATATAGCGATCACTAGCACTTGATTCACTTTTAGATAGAAAAGAAGCTCTCCTTTTTCTAGGAGCCGTATGATAAAGATCTTCATCTTCACTGCTTGAAAATTCAATTCTATTAGCTTGATTCTTAACTTCATCCTCGGTTTCATATAGTTCCGCATCAAATGCATCAGATTCGATATCTGATTCGTTTTTTTTTATTTGCGTCAGTTTTTTTCGCAATTCAAGATCTCTTCGATTTTTTACCATTATAGCGACCCTTATCTAGAACTAAAATATTTATTTACATTTACGTAAATACATCATATATATGAAATTCTGAAATTACCTTGGTACGCAAAAATTCTTTGAAAAAAATAAATTTTATAAATTATTTTCGTGTTGCTAAAAATGCACTATTCTCTTCGATGGCATAAATCGAAATGGAAGAACAGAAAGAATTTTTTATCAGGGCTTTCATAAAAGCCTTCAACAAAAAAAACTTGCAACAAGTAATTTCACAATATTGAATGTGCAAGTTGGTAATAGATTTCTAACTAGTAAATTGACAAGTTTGAATATGAAAACCAGTGATGCCAGAAGTCCGACGAGAACAACGCACAACCATAAGCGAAAACAGCGTACGTGTGAGCTCGGCGCTTCGGCTAGCTTCGGATCGTAGAAGAAGACAGATATATCGTTTTCTATCTCCTTCTTATCAAGCCGACACGAAAGCAACGGACGACGTGCGACGCTTTCGTTTCGGCTTGGTAAGAAGGAGATAGAAAACGATATATCTGTCTTCTTCTACGCTCCGAAGCTAGCCGAAGCGTCGAGCTCACACGCTGTTTTCGTTTGTGGTTGTGCGTTGTTCTCGTCGGACTTCTGGCATCACTAATGAAAACTCTCGCATCAGATTGTTTACAAAAAATTTCTATGCACAAGAAATAAATTATATGTGTGTAAAACGACAAACTTTAAGAATATTTAATGAATCAATTTGACTCACATCCGTCAAAATAGGTATAGCACATACGAATTTTTAGAACTAGGGGGTGGGGAGAGGAAGGAATTAGTATTTGCATACATTTCATAATTTTATTAAAAACCAATACATGTTTTTAAAAAATTTTTTTTTGTTTTTAAAGATATATAGTAATAAAATCGTAAATGAGTCAAATTGACTCACTCCGGCAATCTAGTGTTAAAAATAAAACTTGACATATGATATAAATTTCCTTTTTTTTCCAATTGCAATTAGTTCCTTGTATTGGTTATATATTTTTGAGTCATTTCCATATAAAACTATTTTATTCTTTTCTGTAATTTTAGAGTAATTAAATTCTGTTCATTTCTTTAACATAAATTACATTATATAAGGTTATTTCACTATCTTTGTCATAAATTTGGAATGTAATTTTTATATTACCTATTTTTGTTGCTTTTAATACTCGTCCGTCTCCTAATTTTACATCAATCGGTTTCTTTAATACGACATATTCATCAAAAATAGTATCATTATTTACAATATGGTCTGTGCAACCGCTATCCAAAATCCAATTTATTTTATTTTCGCGATTTAACCTATTCTTTTCGCAATTTGCTCGTGAAATATTCACTTCGGTAATAAATACCTTACTGTGAGCGCTGTGTTGACCTTGATTTCACGACGAATTGGGTGAACCTCTATCCAATCAGAAATGAAATTTCGAAATGACATCGAAATAATGTCGAAGTCGTTTCATCGAAATAATATCAATTTAAAGATTGATTTTGACTCAATTGTGTCCGCGATTTCGAACAAATTTCGAACCTCGAATCAATATCCATTTGATATCAATATTGTATTTAATAATAAATTACTATATAAATATTTAAATTAGAAGTTAAAGATTAAAGTCGTTAGTATTTAATTACAAACAACGGGTTAATTAAAACGACCGAACTAGCCAAAATTATTTATTTATTAACACGACGTTTCGACCATACATCGAAAAAATTGTATTCTCTATTTTAGAAGAATTCCTTCTAAAGCTTTCCTCCAATAAAATATTCTAAAAAATTCAGAATATTCTCCTCTAATGATATTTTGTTAAGAATAGTATATGAAATAAAGAAAATATTCTTAAATAGTATCATACAAACCCTATTTGCGCTTACACCACTAGAGGGCATAATGGTATATTTTTCCCGTAGATAAAAAAATCTCTCACAAGATATAAGAACCCCAACCCAAGAGAGCTCAGTATCGGGGCTCTTAGCCCTGAAGATGCAAACTCCAACGTTTATGAAACGTCATTGCGTGCATTACGCTGTTTAATCACGCGGCATCCATCCGGAAGTCCCCAGTTTAGATAATTCTAATGGCCACGAAAGCCTCAAGACTAGAAGTGTATATATATTCTTACATATTAAAAATATCTAATACTTTTCTATTTTTTAGAGGATTTCTGTCTTTAGTTAAGAAAATCCTCTTGGCGCTTATTTTAAAGGAAGATATTCTAAAAATAAGTGGTATATTCTTGAAATGAGAATATGATTTTTTCGGTGTATGGTTGTGGTCCTTTTCAAGTGTCACTATAACGAAAAAAGATACAAAGGATCAAAAAATACATGGATAAAATTGATACCGAATTTAACGCAAACAATACAATGTAATACCATTAAAAAATAAGTCTACTCACACGTAAATTAATATTTAAATATTTTAGCTAAATTATAATAATATACATGTATATATAGTAGTAGTAGTATATTATGGCGGGTGGGGACTAGTACAGTCCCTGTTGTTGTCACCTAGCTCTCTATTAGTACCATTGTGACCTCCGTTATTTGAGTGTCAATAATTTGAGTTTTCTCCCAGCATTTTCTGCCAGGCTTTGTGGATCATTGACACCCCCACTATTTTGCGAAAACCCTTTCCGTTCCCTCTAGCATATGACCGCAGAGAGCGTCTTATCTGCAGTCATCTGTTTAATGCTGGTTAGGTTAGGTTAGGTAGAGGGAGTTCTTTTTTTTGCGGCAAAATACTCTCGATGGTCTTGCTATTGCCTTCCGAGAGGTGGCGATCAAATAACATCGAATAAAAATTGGATGGTTCTGTTCGGACTTGAACCCGAGATCTTAGGCATAATGAGCAGACGCTCAACTCACTGCGCCAGAACCGCACACTATATATATATATATATATATATATATATATATATATATATATATATATATAAAATTAATTAAGCATTCAAGGATAAGAAATTTTAACTTTTCGTTTCTACCCAGACAACATTATGTCGTCTTAAAGACGTCTAAAAGACATTCTAAAATTGCTAAGACATCTTAAAAGATTATCAGAAAGATGTATTTATAATGTCTTTAAGACGAATAATCTTTACTTATTCGGACAATCTACCCGAAATGTTACAATTTTATTTGGCTAGAAACTATCCGAAATGAAATTGATCAAAATGGTTGTCACAATAATCTTATTAGTCGCATTTTTATATATTTTTGGTAACTCAATTTTAAATACAAGATAGATACCTCATGCAACGCTGCATAGCGGTAAGAAAATGAACTTTTTTTTTGTCTGAAAAAACATCTTTTAGTCATCTTTTTGCTTTGTCGGGAAAACAACTATAAAAAGATGATGAAAAGATATCTTTTTTAAGTTGTCTTTTCGATAAAGCAAAAAAATGTATTATAGACATCTTTCAGATGGCATCTTAAATTAAATGTTTTTTAGACGTCTTTAAGACTTTTAAAAATGACGTCTTAAATTACAATGTCTTTAAGACGTCAGAAAGCCTTTTGGTCAAGTCTTAAAGGCGTCATAAGAAAGACGTCTTTAATATGTCTTTAAGACATGCATGTTGTCTGGGAATATTATACATGTATTGTTGCTATCATAATGCTATAGTCAGCTGTAGACGAAATGGCAAATTGTCAGATGTTACCATATTGCTGACAATATAACGTTTCAGTATCTCAGATCGTTTGCTTTAAAAATTTCGTAAATTAATTGTTTGTAATATGCTCTTATGTTGCTAAATTCAGTAGCGCGTTTTAATTCGATGTCAGCAAACGTACAACAAACATATAACAACATGTATTGCATTAGTTTGTTTTTAATGATCAATCACGCTTGGCTATCTGGGTAATTACATGCTGAAAGTGTGTTATTCTATCTTTATTATTTAAGTGCAAATTGAACAAAAACAGCATCTCAAACCATATGTTTTCCGAACGCAAAATGTACGCGCACGCGTGCCATTTATTACGCGATACGCACATACGTTGCTTGAAGGACTGAACAGTGAATATCAGAATTATATGTTATTGTGCTCGTTACTTGCCGGCCGGTGCAGCTTTTATGACAACAATAGGAGAGTTTGCATAATTGGTGATAATATGTCTACGGAACGTCCAGTAAGTACTAATACATGAGAAAGATGTGTTGCCTTTATCACCTAACCTTTAACCTAGATGAGGAAGTATATGACGCGACAACGATTTGTTACGATTTGTTTATTTATTTTTGAAATATATTACTGACACGTACTTTACTGCAAAAATGATCATTTGTATACTCTTATTATGCCCTTACAAACAATTATTTGTAATGGCGTCCTTGCAGACAATTACTTTGTGCCGACATTAAGTACAAAATTGTTTATAATACGAACAACTTTTGTAAGCTACGCAGAATTAAGGTTTATAATATACAAGAAACGAAAATTATATAGTATATTACAATTATATATATATTACAAACCATACATATAGCTCTTTGTATATTACAAACAACTTTTATTTATATATATTACGGCACAAAATTTTCAGTAAATATCGTTATTAACAAAATTGTTGTTTGTAAGATATTTAAATGGTATATATAACTGGTGAGAGGAATGTTTAAATCGATTCGAGTAATTTTAACGGAGTTTTGACATTATTTTAACATTTTTCCAAAATCAAAACAATGATTTTGGAAAGATTAAAATAGCGATTGTATCAATGGCATACAAAAGTACAGAAAATAATGTCAAAACTCCGGTAAATGACTCGAATCGATTTAGACATTTCTCTCACCAGTTTTATATATACTATCTAAATACTTTATTAACATATACAAAAATACGGTCAAAATAATGTCGAAACTCCGTCTAAATGACGATCGACTAGATGTAATTTCGACGTCGAAAACATTTCTAATTGGGAGGTCAGAAAACACTCGAATTGATGTATCATTTTCAATGTGTGTGCGATATCATCATTTCAAGATCAATTCGTGATCGAATTGATGTATCATTTTTCGCTGGGTGGCGGCTATATTCGGCTTGTGTTCAAATAATACTAATATCGATTCGACATCGAATTAATATCAGTTTTCTCAGGTGCTATTCACTGCATGTTTACACCAAAAAAATGATTTTCTTGAAATGTATACTTAACAAGTCCCCTTAATAAATATTCTTAACGAATAAAAATATTTCCTTCTTTACGTAATAATTTAAAGAATATCTTCTTAAATTTAAGAATATCTTCTATTTGGCACACCGCCCTTAATTTGCGCTCGCACCACTAGAGGGCAAAACGATATATTTTTCCAGTAGATAGAAAAACTTCTCGCAAGATATAAGGACCCCAACCCAAGAGAGCTCAGTATCGGGGTTGTTTTGTTAGCCCTGAAGATGTAAATTGCAACGTTTGCCAAACGTTTGGGATTACGATGTTTAATCACGCGGCATCCATCCGGAAGTCCTCAGTTTAGACTAATGGTCGCGAAAGCCTCAAAACTAGAAGTGTATATATTCTTACATATTAAGAATTCTAATACTTTTCTACTTTTTAGAGGATTTCTGTCTTTAGTTAAGAAAATCCTTTTGGCGCTTATTTTAGAGGAAAATATTCTAAAAATAAGTGGTATATTCTTAAGATGAGGATATGATTTTTTCGGTGTATTAATGATCTATTAATGTAGATAACGGGAATATATCTTTTGATTGTATTTGTTATATTTAATAATTTTGATTTTGTGTTTGTCAATAAATTTTAATTTTGATTTCTTAAATAATTAATAATTACTATTTAAGTCATGCGGGATAACCATAATATTTTTACTATATTATATATGGTATTATAATTATTATTGTATGAGGTTTATAGTCTTTATCGTTATTTTTTCCAAAAACTATCACTCATATAATAAAAATGAATACGATATAAAACGTGTATTTTGAAGAGACTTACAACTTTTATTTAAAACATTTTTTTAAATTTCCAGTATTTGATAAAATAATTGAAAAAAACGTCAATTTTTAACAATTTTGGTAACTTGATAGTAAACAACGAGCGACGGCTAATACCTTTTAAGCGTTGCTGAGAGTGATCATCTTGACAACATATGTCAAGGTCATTGACTTCTGAAAGGGGTGACCTTATGTAAATATTTACCGGTAATAATATTATATATGTTAGGAAATTTATCAATATATACTGATCGATTAGATTTGATAAGTACAGGTTAATTTTATAATATTAATATACATTGTATAATACATTATATATGTATTATATACATATATAATGTATAATCATATATATATATACATATATACCTATATATATATATTAAGAACTATAAATAACAAACGGCCTTAGAGAGCAAAACCTGTGTACTGATAAACGAGTTAGGTGATAATTAACAAACCATATAATTAATCGACAAAGTAAAATGTATTATAATTAATATCAAAAACTTCAACTTTATCATACATATGTCGTGAAATCACCAATAATAAATCTATAATATCACAATTATATATCGCACTATCGCATCATTACCTAACCTTATATTAAACGATAAATGTTTAGAGAGATTAAATTAACAATTAAATATAATTCGAGTGCGTACGTTTCGAGCTCATTTTCGAGTCTTCTTCAGCGCAATAGTAAAAATACAAATTTACAATTTTAATAGAACAAGAATTATTAGTAATAATTTATAAATGTAAGTGTAATGAAGTTGTTAACTTAGTTGTTAAGACCGTCTCCGATGTGTTTTTTAAAAAATTTTTTGGCAGACAACAGAGTCAACATTACAAAAGTCACTGACCTTATAATATTGTATGTGAATAGCAATGATCGTTGAAATCTGTAAATAAGTGATGTTTTTACTAAAGTAACTTTTGCCATAATAATCACTAATCAGTAACTGATAGGCGCTCACTCACTCGTTAACAATATATAGTGACGGTTGGTATTAAATTGTTGACTCGTGTACTGTGGAGTTCACTCGGATAATGTCAGAACACAATAACAAGTTACGTATATATATAATGTGTTCCCACCACTAGATTTTTGGAAGAGCATTAACAATATCATGATAGACTCGGTAAATTTTCCGTGTCAATTTGTAAATTTAGACCGTTTCTTTGTCTTTTAATTGAACAGCATCTCAGAGATAAGCCTCTTGTTATAAAATGGAGTCTCATCGAGTATTTTAACATCATCCCAGTCAAATTCATGATTAAACTCCCGCCTATAATTAGTAATTACCGAGTTTGTATTAGTATTATGATGTATATGTCTTTTATGTTCATTGATTCTAGTTTTTGACTTGCGGGAAGTTTGGCCAACGTATGAGGCGTACAATGTAGACAGTTTATTTTATAAACGACATTAGTGTTTGATTCAGTAGGAATGATGTCTTTGTGAACTCTAATTAATCTATTTATTTTGTTAAGACTAAACTGTGCGATTTTCACTCTCGAATTTTTAGTTATCCTATTAAATTTCTCAGTTAATCCTTGTATGTAAGGAATCGTGAAATAAACCGGTTTCACTGCATTCTGTGTGTCACTAGTGAGGGTTTTTTTATTTATAATAGACTTTAATCTTTGTCGGATGACATTGAAAATCAGTTTTAATGGGTAATTATTATCTAACAGAATTCTGATAATCAGGTCAAAATTTTTTATGTGATATCTAGAATTTGAGAGAAAAATTACTCTGTCTACTAGCCCTATGATTGTGCCTCGTTTTTGGTGGAGTGGGTGATGTGAGAAGTAGTTAAGGTATCTCTCTGAAAAGGTGGGTTTATGATACCAGTCAAATATTAAATTATTATTTTCCGTCATGAATGTTAAGTCAAGGAAATTAATTTTATGATCCTTCTCTACTTCAATAGTGAACTGCAATCTAACATGTTGTGAATTAAAAATATCAAGTGTGTATTCAACAGAGTCTAAGGGAACAACCATGATTATGTCATCTACGAATCTAAAATAAAACGGAGGATTAAAATGTAAAGTGTTTCATCTCTAAGTCTTGCATAACTATGTCCGCTATAATGGGTGATAATGGTGAGCCCATGGGAGTTCCAAATGTTTGTCTATATATAACGTTATTAAATGTAAAAAACGTATAGTTTAAAATTATCCTGATCCCATTTAAAAACTCTGCTTCAGAAAAATCACAGTTACTGCTTAAAAATTGCCATCTGTTTGAAATGCTGTCCAGCGCTAAATTTAATGGAATGTTAGTGAAGAGTGAGTTCACGTCCAACGAAATAAATTTCATGTCTTCGTAATATAATAATAATATATAATAATATATATATTGTGACGTCATGTTTTCTTTCGTCCGTCACAAGGGCCGAAAGGCCCGATCGGGAAGGGTTTTCGCGGGGCCTGCGTCCTCGAATTATAGAGAGAGCGCCCTGCAAAATTTACTTTTTTATTTTCGCGCGTTATTTGCGAGTTTGGCGGCAGCAACCTATAGTCGACAGCTATGCAGGTCCGAGGAGTCTGGTGGTGACGGCGAGCGGAGGCCAAGGACTGCGAAGAGATCACGCCCGGTAAGGACCGTACATTTTATTTAATAATTAACGAATCGGCGGAAACATCAACTGCCGTTAAAAGGTTTAAATCTGCAGGAGCATACCGAGAGCGAAGGACCGGAAAGGAATGGTTAAGGGGATGGCTCCCGATAGGTTGAGCATCAGAGCCCCGACTATGGAGCTGGAAGGTCGGGCTCAACCATGGGGTCCGGGGAAGCCAAGGGCACCGGACCGAGCCGGCCGGAAGCTGCCGATAAGCCGCACCGGGAAGTTGCCTCGCGGAGACCGAAAGATCACAAGATCGATAACTTGAATCGAACGGGCCGCGATAAGGAGCGGCCGTGATTGGCCCTAAGGACCACGATAGTGCCGCGAGTGGCCTGATTAGGTACGATGTCGCCGGCGTGTCTCCCGCAAGCCTCACGCTCGTCACTGTTCGGCGAGCGATCGAGGACGACAGGCTTATCGACCCGACTAGCCAGGATCATCGTGCGAGACCGGACGACGAAAAAGAAGAAGGATTGTAAGGCCGCTAAACCGGTAACTCATACGATTCGGACGAACGCGCCCTGTTATAATTGTCGTAATTTTAGTTGTCACGATTCACGGGGAGATTATATTCCGCCGTCGCGTATTTGTTGCCGTATCGTTTTTTGTGATTTGCGAGGGCCGCATTTCGTCCGAGTCATAAAAGGGCATAACGTCTCTCTCAATAGTCACCGCCGATAGTCATTATTGTATTACCGAATTACGTATCGTTCAGTTGTTGAAATTTGTTGCCGCGTGTTAAAATTGTATCCGTCGGGAAGCGAGCTTGTATACCGCGTGTCGCGTGCGACTTTACGTTCCGCGCAATCTATTGACACGTGATCCGGGAACAATTATTGTAACGTCAGTTAGTCGAATGTAATTTTGTGTGCACGGATATCAGACTTGCGTATTCCGCTGGTTGGAGGAATCTCATATACCGTATAAAACAGGCAATAAGTACCGTGATGATCGATGGCGGAGATCAATGCGTGCCGACCGCGCATGTTTGCATATATTTCCGAAGTTTTAGGGTAAATCGATTAGCGCGACTAACGGACGACTCGTGGCCGAGATCTGCCGCACAGTATTGAATAGAGTATTTCTACGATCGCCCCGACCTCAACAAGTCGCGAGCGATCTATAACAAAAGGCCTAAATTCCTCTGAAATCACGCGTAATTCGATACCTCTCGGTCGCGACATCGCGCTGTCACGCGCCCTTCACATGCGCCGAGCGTGCGACGTACATGTCTAGTTG
This sequence comes from Anoplolepis gracilipes, assembly GCF_047496725.1. NCBI lineage: Eukaryota > Metazoa > Arthropoda > Insecta > Hymenoptera > Formicidae > Anoplolepis > Anoplolepis gracilipes. The sequence goes on along the minus strand of NC_132980.1, from coordinate 2,895,358 downwards.
TCGCATTGAGGATAACTCTCTCCGAAAGGCTTTCTCGTCCACACCGAGAATTTCCTTGGGTATTATATTCATTCTATTCATCATTGTCAAATATATTTATTCCTACACGAAATAATTATGTCTGTTTTTCCGGAAGACTTTTTCGCGTGATAGATATTGATTCTCGATCCCGTTCCGCTCCTACGCAACTCCCCCCCCCTTTTACCGCTTAACTATGGACTAGCCGCTTTAATTGCCGTCGCGATCGTAATTGTTTTACGATTTTTGAGCGGATCAGGCGAATGCCGTATTAATTGGAGACGGCGCGAATTTTCGCGCCTGGTGCCCAACATTATCGTTTCGATAGAGCAAACGTCAGTTAACTAAGCGATCGCGCCGAAGGTGTGCCGTAGGCCAGCCCATCGGCCAAAACTGTATCAAGGAGCGTACACGGGTTTTAATCAAAAATAAAATTTACGGTCACAATATATATATATATATATATATAATATAGGACTTCCGCTTTCCGGTGCATTGAGTAGTGACACGTGGAGAGAAAGAGGCTGTGAAAAGTGAAGTGAACGGGTGAAGAGAGGGAGTCTGAGAGTGTGTAAGGGTGATAGAGGGAGAGTGAGAGTGACGAGCGTGTGTGGAGAGAGTAGAGAGAGGGAGGTATAGGGAGGAAAGAGAAACACAGAGGTTTGAGGTAAAAAGTAACAGTTAGGGCATAGAAAGTAAAGATATTGAGAAGGGCAAGTAGACAGAGATTTGGGCATAGAGGAGCTATAAAGAAAGGCAAGTGAATAGGAAGCGAATAAGGCATAGACGTAGAGGACGTAAGTGGACAGAAAGAAATTTAGAATGACAGAGGGATTAGGGAAAAGCACGAAATTTGGGAAGGAGAGAAGAGGAAGTGAAGGGAATATGGAAGAGTGGATAAAGAGGAAGAGAGAGGATTGGAAGGGAAACGAAGAGGGTATATTTTTAAAAAGCAGGAAGACGGTTAGATCACCGGATAGAAAAGAGGAGAGAAGATGGTAGGAGATGATGAAGAAATGGAGGGTTAAGATGGAGAGGGTGATGAAAGAGGGAATGAAGGGATGGATTGAGGAGATGAGAAAAGAGTTTAAAAGGATGGAAGAGAGGTGGAAGGAGGAAAGGGAAGAATTGAAGAGTTGTATTAAGGGATTAGAGAGGAGGGTGATGGAGCTGGACAGGGAGAAAGGGGAAGGAGGAGACAGAGGGAAGGGAAGAGGGGAGGCAGGGGATATAGAGAGAAAGATAAAAGAGATAGAAAGAAAGATGGAAATGGAGGATAGAGACAAAAGAAGGAGGAATATAATAATAAGAAGAGTAAAAGTGAAAGAAGGAAAAAGGAAAGAGGTGGTAGAGAGGATAATAAGAGATATAGGGGCAGAGGCGAGGGTTAAAGAGGTGAAAAGGCTAGGGGGAGACAGAGAGAAAGGCAGAAAAATGGTGATAGTGAGGTTGGAGGAGGAGGAGCAGAGAAGAGAGATATAGAGGAAGAAGAGTGGGCTGAGGGAGAGGAAGAAGAGAATATTAAATAAACAACGGGTTAATTAAAAACGACCTGACTAGCCAAAATTATTCAATTTATTTACACGACGTTTCGACCATATGGTTGTGGTCCTTTTCAAGTGTAACTATAAAGAAAATAAATAACGGATCAAACATTGATATATGGATACAATTTTTAACGGATTTAAGCCAAACAATACAACATAATGGCGTTATAAAACTAGTCTACTCACACGTAAATTAAGAAAGAGAAGAAAGAATCCAATGGGACATGTTTAAAGGTAGAACTTAATGATGGAATAATTAAATATGTCACTTAGTTAAAAACAATGGTTATTAATTTTGAGATGAACACAAACAAGGAGACACGTCATGTCAGCATGAGTTTTTAAACGAAACAGTCAATGGTTAAAAGGAAAACAGTTCAAACGACCTTTATAATTTTGTCATAAATATTATTTAAATTTTCAGTATCTCTTTGTAGATTAATCGTGGAGTTAAATTTCTTAATAAAAAACATTTCAGCTATTTCTCTTTTCTTAATAAATTTTTCATTGTGTAAAATAACCGGATCGTCCCACTCAAAATCATGCCCAAATTCAACTCTGTGTTTGCTAACGACTGATTGATTGGTAGGATGTAATTTTATATTGTTAAGATGTTCTCTAATACATGTGCGTATATGTCGCTTTGTTTGGCCTATGTAAAGCGCATCGCAATCCTTACACTGTAATTTATAAACAACATCAGTTCTAAAGTCAGTATGTAATCTGTCTTTACCACGCTTAATCAATGTATTAAGTTTATTAATTATAGTCATAACGACGTTCAAACCAGCGTCACAAACAATACGACGTAAACAAAAGCTAAATTCATTAAAATTAGGAATTGAAACAAAAAGGCTGCTTCTTTGTAATTCCTTCCCCCGGGGTTCAAATTCCAAATTGTCGCGATTTTTTAAAAAATTGATCCTCTTTTTGATGTGTCGTCCAATAAGGTTGTCAGGGAAACAATTATTACGCAGTGTTTTATAAACGATACACAAATTCTCATTGTGGAACCTAGTATCAGAGAGCAGCAATGCATGATCAACAAGACTATAAATCGTATTAATTTTATATTTCATGGGGTGATTCGAATAAAAGTTGATATATCTTCCCGACCAAGTGGGTTTTCTGTACCAATTAGTTATGAGTCCATTGTCAACACGTAAAACAGTAGTATTTAAGAAGCTAATGGACTTATTCTGTTCAATCTCAAACGTAAATTTTAAACGAGGGTGAAAATTATTAAAAGTATCTAACATCTCATCAATGCGTGTACGTGGAATTATTGCAAATATGTCGTCCACATATCTATAGTAAATTGGGACTTTAAAACTTAACAAATTTAGACAATGAGACTCTAAATCATCCATAACAATGTCCGCTAGTATCGGAGATAAAGGAGAGCCCATGGGGCTTCCGAAAATTTGCTCGTAAAACTGTCCATTAAAACTAAAACTTGTCGAATCTAAAATCAATTCCACAACATGTATAAATTGAGCAAGGCTAAAGTTAAGAATATTAAATGATTGGACATGGAAGAAAAAGAGGATGAGGTGGAAACTGGAGGAGATTGCGAAAAAGGAGGAGAATGCAGGGAAGAGGATAAGATTGGGGTATGGGATGATAGAGGAAAAAAGGTAAAGATGGGAAGAGAAGGAGGGAAGGTTGGTAGATGAGGAGGGGAAGAGTAGAAGGGAGGATCAGGGGGAAAATTAGGTTAGGTTAGAAAATTAGGGTGCAGGGTAGACGAAGAGGGGAACGGGAGGGAGAAGGAAGGGGAAGAGGAGGGGGAATGGGAAGGGAGAGAAAAAAAGGAGGGGGGATGGAGAGCGGTGTTTTGGAATGTGGCTGGATTGAGAAAGAAAGACGAGGAATTCTGGAGAGGTTTGAGAGTATGGGATGTAGTAGTGTTATCGGAGACATGGGTAGACGAGAAGGGCTGAGAGAGGGTGAAAAGGAAATTACCAAGAGAGTTAAAATGGGAGATACAAGTAGCAAAGAGGAAGGGGAAGACCGAAGGGGGGTACGTTGATGGGTATAAAGAGAGAGTGGCTAGAGAAAGGAAATAGGATAGAGGGGGGAACGGAGGGTATGATAGTGAGCAGGTTGAGATGGGGGGAAGAGAAATGGAGAGTGATAGGAGTGTACGTGGGGAAGGGCGTGGGGAAGATGACAGGGGAATTGGAAAAGTGGATAAGAGAGGAAGAGGAGGGAGTGAAAACGCTAATAGGGGAGATTTCAATGCGAGGACAGCAGAGGAGGGAGGAAGAATGGACGGCAGAGAGGAGGAGGAGAGGGGAAGGCGATCGAAAGATAAGAAGAGAATAGGGAAGGCAGACAGTTGATAGAGTTTCTGGAAGAATGGGGAATGGGAATACTTAACGGGAGGGTAAGAGGGGATGAGAGAGGGGAGTTTACATTTACGGAGGAAAAGGGGGATACAGTAATTAAAAGTGAGGAAGTTAAGGGTGGGGGATAAAATAGACTCAGATCATCACCTTTTAGAAGTATGGATAAGAGGAGAAGGTGGAAAGAAGGGAAAAAAGGAGGAGGGAGGAGCGGAAAGGGGATATGGGATAAAGAGGGAAGGAACAGGTTTAGAGAAATGTTGGAGAGGTCGGGGGAGTTAGAACAGGGAGGAGAAGGGAGAGAAGGATGGGAGGAAGGGAGAATAAAAGAGGCGATAAAAGAAACGGAGGAGAGAATAGGAAGAAGGGAGAGAAAGCAGGAAGGATGGTGGTATGAGGAATGTAAGGAGAAGAAAAAAGAGGTGAGGAAAGAGTTGAGGGAGTGGCGTAGAGAAAAGGGCGAGGAAGAGAGGTACAAGAGTAAGAACTGGGAGTACAATGAGTTGTGTGAGAGGAAAAAGAGGGAAGAGAATGAAAGATGGGAGAAGGCAAGGGAGGTTAAGAAAGAAGGGGAGATGTGGGAGCTAGTGAATATGGAGAAGAAGAGGGGAAAGAGGAGACCGGGATAGAGGAATGGAGAGAGTATTTTATGAGGTTGTAAGGAGGGGTAGAGAGTAGAGTGATCAAGGGGTACAGAGATAGAAGGGAGGGGGAGGGGGATGAGGAAAAGATTGGGATTGAAGAGATTAGGGGGGTGATAGGAAGAATAAAAAATGGAAAAACGGCAGGGATAGATGGGATCCCAGGGAAGTGTGGAAATACGGGGGAGGAGAATTAGAGAGGTGGGCAGATTCTGTAATAAGATATGGGGAGGGGAGGGATGGCCAGAGAGATGGAGAGAGGGGGTGGTGATACCAATATTAAAGAAGGGGGAGAGAGAGAGAGTGGGAGACTACAGGGGGATGACTTTGATGCCAATGCTGTATAAAGTCTATGCGACAGTGTTGGCGGAAAGGCTAAGGGAAGAGGTAGAGGAGAAGGGGATAGTGCCTCTAAATCAGACGGAATTTAGGAAGGAGATGGGAACGATGGACAATGTGTATGTGTTGAACTATCTGATAGGAAGGCAACTGGAAAGAAGGAAGGGAGGGATGGTGGCATTGTTTATAGATTTAAAGGCGTTTGATTTAGTGAATAGAGAGGTTTTGTTGGAATCGATGGGAAGACGAGAGGTGAGGGAGGGACTGGTAAGGAGAATAGAGGAGATAATGTCCAATGTTGTTTAATATCTTGATTGCGGACTTAGAGGAAGAAATGGGAAAAATAAAGTGGGGAGGAGTGATGCTAGGGGGAAAGAGGATGTACACATTAGCATATGCGGACGATTTGGTGTTGATTGCGGAGGAGGAGGAAGGGATGAGAAGTATGATGGACAGGCTGGAAAGATACATGGATAGAAAGGGGCTGGAGGTGAACATAGGAAAGACGAAAGTTATGAGATTTAGGAGAGGGAGGGGAGAAAGAATGACAAAGATAAGCTGGAGGTGGAAGGGGAAGGAGGTGGAGGAGGTGAAAGAGTACAAGTATTTAGGGTACACGCTACAGAAAAACAGTGGTCAGGAGGCACAGGTAAGAGATAGAGTTAGGAGGGCGGCAACGATAATGGGACAGGTATGGGGGATAGGAAAGAGGAAGTTCGGAGGGGACTGGGGAAGGAGGATATCGCTTTTCGATAGGTTGATTTGGGCAGTGTTAGGGTATGAGGTGGAGATATGGGGATGGAAAGAGAGGGATAGAGAGGATAGAAGAGAGATATCTAAGATGGGTTCTGGGAGTAGATAACAGGACGCCGGGATATATGGTGAGAGAAGAATTTCAGAGGGAGAAACTAAGGGTGAGAGCGGGAAGAAGAGCATGGGGTTTTGAGAAGAAGTTGAGGGAGGGAAAGGGAGAGGAGCTAGCGAGGAGATGCATGGAGAAGATGAGGGATAGAAGTAAGACAGAGGAGGTGGGCTCGAAGTGGGAGGAGGAAAGAGAGGGTTTTTTCAAGGATAGTAGGATAAGAGTGGAGGTGATGGAGGAGAAGGAGGAGATGAGGGAGGATTGGTATAAGGGAATAGAGGACAGGGAAAAGAACAAAGGAAGGAAAGAAGGGGAAAGATGGAGGAGGCGAAATTTAACAGATGGTACAAGGAAGTGAAGGGGGAAGGGATACAGGGGTCTCTGAAAAAGGGATGGGGGGAAAGCAGATGGAGAAGGGTGGTGAGGTTTAGATTGGGGAGCGAGATGAAGGAGAGTAAATACTGGGAAGAGGAGGAGAAAAGACAGTGCAGAATATGGAGAGGAGACAAAGACATGGGATATGTGTGGGAGGGATGCAGGGAGTGGAAGGTGGGCGAGGGAAGTTGGCAGGATAATGTGAGACGGGTTTTAGGAGAGGAAGGAGAGGGAAAGGGATGGATGAGGGAAATTGAAAGGGAGAGGAATATAGGGGGGATAGTGGAATGAGAAAGAATGAAAGAGGAAGAGAGAATGAGAACGAATGGTAGAGGAAAGGAGAGAATGGTTCGAGGGGATGGGAATAGTTAAGAAAGAAAGATGAAAAAGATAAGCAAGAGGAAGCGGAAGTCCGGCGTGGGGAGATGTGTGTGTGTGTGTGTGTGTGTGTATAAGGGGGGTGCGAGTGTGGGGGAGCCAAGAGGATTGCCCACGGTCGCAGGCCCCCTAGGAGATAGGTTAAGTTAGTAATAAGTTAGGTTAAGCTAGTTTTAAGGTAATTTTGTAAGAATTGAAAACCCCAAGGGGAATCAATAAACAAATTTATCTATCTCTCTATATATATAATATATAATTATGTATGTATATATATATATATATATATATATATATATATATATATATACAGGGTGTCCCGTAACTCTCAATTAATATTTTAAGGGGTGAAAGAAGATTGAATTTTGAATAAAAAGTTCCTTTTCTGATTTTGGCTCAGACCATTATTTACCGAGTTATTAAAATTTAAAGTTGACTAATCAGACGGCGCGCGGCCGGAGTACTTAGGAGCGTAGCATGCCATAGGACCCTTCATGCTTACCGTACATTTTCTCCATTAAAATTTTATTTTAAATTTTCTTGTTAAATATCGAATAAATAAATAAATCAATAAATTGATAAATAAATAAATAAATAAATGAATAAATAAATAAAGAAGAATAAATACAGTTAGAAATGTATACAAATTTTTGATTGCTTTTTATTCTTATTTATTATTTCTTATTATTTTGTTTATTTAATTATGTATTATTTATTTATACATTTATTCAATTATTTAACCCATAAATTCTCACGGCTAATCAAGCAGTGATGGGAATAACTACGGGATGTTCGCCGTGAATATTTAGGAAGATTACTGTCAAAAAAGAACATATTATTATCATAATAAATAAATTATTGAAACAATTTCTTAAAAAATTGTCTTTACATGCGTCATATACATATGATACTTACGTAATTTTTTTCACGAAAACGACGGTGCTCTTAGTTTTTACTTAAATTTCAACTTTTTGAGAAATTTTTAAAACAATTTGTTTATAAACAATTTAGATTGACAATTTCGTCATTTTGGCGTATCGTACATGATTCTTCATAAAAATCCATCGGATTGTATAAAAAAAAATATTTTTTCCGTCACAATTCGATGAATTTTTATGTATTACAATTTTGATAGCGCTATTATTTTAATCCGAAATTAATCAGTACGTAAGTATTTCATCATTAATCATCGCCAATTTTTCAAATAATTTGTTTATCTTTTAGTTATTTAGAAGAATTTTTCTTTTATAATCAGAAACGTGAGAGGCAATAAGTTTGAAATAATAAAATATTAGGGGTAATAAGCTTGAAATAATAAAATAATTTAAAAGTAATTTATTGTTAGCAAATCGGTTTATTTCAAGTTAAGTTTTGTGACCCTGAAAAGGGTCGAATTTTTTTTATATTTCCGGCTCAAAATGCCCTCCGTTTACTGCTAAACATGCATGTGCTCTTCGAATAAAGTAAAAATGTGTAACTGTTAGTTGCAAATTCAGATTTTTACTTTAACATAATTATGTGTTTTCTTTACACCAATTGATTCGTCTCATTATTCTGTGCATAAAAGTATTAGAGTAAGATAATCAAAAAATGAATATTTTACGAGATATCTTGTATTTTATGTCAAAATATTGCAACTTTGAAGCCTTATAACTCAAAAAATACTTAATGAAAAATACTTTGTCATAAGTGTTTCGGAAAGCTCTCGAGATGAGCTACAAGAATATGTAAAAATATATAGGGTGTTCCATTTAAAAAACTTGAAGTGACCTTCACGTGACCTTCAAATGACTTTTCAAGGTCAAACCAATGGTACCATCTTATGGCCCCCTCGAAACCATATAACTTTTATCTGAAACATTTTTCTCTCCTGGGCTTGGTTTTCGAGATATTCGACTGGATGAATTAAAATGGCCCACCTTGTATATATAATAAGTTTAATAATTATTGCGCAAATCGCAAAATGGTAGAGGACTTTTATGTTCAGTTTGACCTGCTCTATTATAGAGTGTTCCATTTAAAAAACTTGAAGTGACTTTCACGTGACCTTAAAATGACTTTTTAAAGTCAAACCGTCGAATATCTCGAAAATCAAGCCCGGGAGAGAAAAATGTTTCAGACAAAAGTTGTTTGGCTTCAAGGAGGCCATAAGATGGTACCATTGGTTTGACCTTGAAGAATTATTTGAAGGTCACACGAAGGTCACCTCAATTTTTTTAAATGGCATCCCCTATTTTTTATTACATATTCTTGTAGCTGACCGCGAGAGCTTTCCAAAACACTATAATCAAATGTTTTTTCATTGAGTACTTTTCGAGTTATAAAGCTCCAAAGTTGCAGTTTGAAAAAATTCAAAATATCTCGCAAAATATTCACTTTCCGATCGTCTTATCTTACATGATCCAGCCAGTCAAGGCAAGATCTAGGCATGATCCAACCAATAATGATAAGATCCGAGTATGATCCAACCAGTGAAGGCAAGATCTGAGCATGATGCAGCCAGTAAAGGTAAGATTCGAACATGCTCCATACCCTACACACACACGCGCAAGTACACACACTTTACATACACTTGCATACACCCTACACACATATTCCACACACACTCACACATAGGTTATGTGACATAACCTACACGCATGTACACACACTTTACATGCTCTTACACACACCACACGAACACTCCACACACATACACACATTCCGCATACATTCACACATAACCTATACACACATACACATACCTCACACACACTTATACATACACATCCCACATTTAGATACAGATAATCAGCCCATATAGACGATTGCTACAAATCCTGTTCGCAGAAGTACAAACCTGATTGATCCTTTGATTGTTCTTGATGTTCTACTCATCTCAAATAGTCTATTTTTGAAATAATATACCCTCTATTGTTTCCAAAGAAAATATCGACCAGAAAATTTATTTGTCACTATTTAGGAATCAATTGATTACAAAAATCTTTTCCACTGTTGATCGGAGTATCAAACTTTATTACTCACAATCAGAGGCTTACGTCTGCCGACAATACCTATGGCTGATTATCGTCCCTCAGAGATTGTTGATATTCTTCTTGGTCTCGGAGAATGTCAACTAAATTATCATGAAGCTTCGCGAGTTTACCGGAATCGTTACCCTGAAAGAGAACAACATCCGAATCATACTATAATCCGGGACCTCGAACTAAGAGCTCGCCAAGGCCGTTTAGAACGTCAAAGAACACATCATGAGTATGATGAAGATGATGTGCGTATGCATGTTATCTTGGCATTCATTCATCTTAATCCTCATACAGTAGTCGTATTATGGCTAGAGAAATCCTGAGATATCCTGAGAACAACGATCTTAAGAATTTTGAAGAAAATGAAGTACCATCCTTACCATATCACTTTAACACAAGCTCTTACTCAAGCAGATATGCCGTTGCGTGTACAATTTTGTCAATGGGCACAACAGATGATCCGAGCTGATTCGAATTTCTTCTATTATGTTATGTTCTCTGATGAATCGACGTTCAAAAATAATGGTGAATTGAATAGACATAATTGCCATTATTGATCGGATGTTAACCTACATTGGCATAGACAAAAAGATAATCAACATCGCTGGAGTGTGAATTGGTGTGGTATTATAAATGGTTTCTTGATTGGTCCTTATTTCTTTGAAGGAAATGTTAATAATGTAAATTTTTTGGAACTTCTCAGGGACCACAATTGCTTGAAGACGTTGATTTTCATACACGTCAAAGAATGTAGATACAAATGGGCACCACCTCATTATGCGGCAATAGTGAGAGCTTATCTAGATCGAGAATACAATGGCAGATGGATTGGGCGACGAGGGGCCATCGCATGGCCTCCACGATCACCTGATCTAACTTCACTTGATTTTTATTTATGGAGATATATTAAAAATGGGGTTTATGAGCATGCGCCTACAACTAGAGAAGATATGATAGAGAGAATAAGAGTAGCTTGCGCAAATATACCGCGAGCTGTCTTATTCAAAACGGTCAGGCACTTCGAAAATAGGTTGGAATTATGTATTCAAGCCAATGGAGATAATTTTGAACAGTTCCTTTGATAAAGATCTTGCCTTGACTGGCTGGATTATACTCGGATCTTATCTTCACTGGCTACATCATGCCTAGATCTTACCTTCACTGGTTGGATCATGTCCAGATCTTACCTTGACTGGTTGGATCATACTCGGATCTTATCTTTACTGGTTGGATCATGCGTAGATCTTGCCTTGACTGGCTGGATCATACTCGGATCTTACCTTCTCTGGCTACATCATGCCTAGATCTTACCTTCACTCGTTGGATCATGTCCAGATCTTGCCTTGACTGGTTGGATCATACTCAGATCTTATCTTTACTGGTTGGATCATGCCTAGATCTTGCCTTGACTGGCTGGATCATGTAAGATAAGACGATCGTGAAAGTGAATATTTTACGAGATATTTTGAATTTTTTCAAACTGCAACTTTGGAGCTTTATAACTCGAAAAGTACTCAATGAAAAAACATTTGATTATAGTGTTTTGGAAAGCTCTCGCGGTCAGCTACAAGAATATGTAATAAAAAATAGGGGATGCCATTTAAAAAAATTGAGGTGACCTTCGTGTGACCTTCAAATAATTCTTCAAGTTTAAACCAATGGTACCATCTTATGGCCCCCTCGAAACCAAACAACTTTTGTCTGAAACATTTTTCTCTCCCGGGCTTGGTTTTCGAGATATTCGACTGGATGGATTAAAATGGTCCACCCTGTATATATAAATATATACAAACTGTTCGGTAATAATCGCTCCACCTTCTTAGGGCTGATAGAGCAAGTCAAACTAAACATAAAAGTCTTCTACCATTTTGTGATTTTCGCAATAATTATTAAAATATTAATTAAAAACGTTCAGCATATGCTGAGTGCTATATACAGCGCGCGCTCACACGCTGAGCGTTTTTAATTAATAGTTTAATAATTATTACACAAATCACAAAATGGTAGAGGACTTTTATGTTTAGTTTGACCTGCTCTATCTGCCTTTGAGCTATAAGGCGATTTTATCTCATTAATTATTGCAAATTTAGCAAAATGATATAAGATTTTTCTCTTCAGTTTAACACGCTCTATCTACCCACGAGAGTTAATCCGCCAATTCGGGGACACCCTGTATATATTAAATTTTCGATCTTATGTTAATACTTTTATGCATAGAATAATGAGACAAATCAATTTGTGTTATAAAAACTCTTTTTCTCTAAAATGCTTTGTTTCTGAGATAAAAAAGGTGTCTCAAGCACTCATATTATTACATACATTTTAAATATTATATAATATTATATATACATATAATAAATATGCATAAACTAATTCATATAAATAATATATATAATAATATATAAAACAATTTATCTTTAGATAAAAGATATTTTTTTACGAAGATTCTTACACAGATCAAGGAATTACTTAGTTTTTTAGGAATTTTATAAAAACGTTAAATAAATACTAATATTTAATAATAAAATAATTACATAATAATTTTACACACACACTCTCTCTCTCTCTCTCTCTCTCCCTCACACACACACACACTCTCTCTCTCTCTCTCTCTCTTTTTCAAAAATATTCAAATTTATAGCGTATATGTACAATGAATAGCGCGCGCTTGTGGTGTTCTAGTAATGTAAATAATGCGTGTATGTGTTGTGTGCGTGCGTGCATGCATGTGTAATGTTTGTGTGTGTGTGTAATGTGTGAGCGATGTCGATTGCCCATTTTGAACATTTTGCAGACATTCATACATTAAACGTTTTTTTTGCGAAACTTGTAAGAGATAATTAAATTAAGTTCTAATAAAAGTTGTTTCTTTTTTGAAGCTCTATCCAATGATAGAGCTTCAAAAAAGAAACCCCATTCTACCTATATATATGTTCCCATTTGAAATTTCAAAGTTGACCCAAGTAACACCTACTTCCGATTTATACCGGAAATTGGAACTATCATCAATGAATACTTTGGGTGCCCTTTAGTAATGAAAATTTTTTCCCTAACTTCCTATGACGTTCCATTGCTAAAAAAACGGCTGGCACAGGTGGTCTGAATCACTCTGTATATTTATTGTACATACATGTGCACACGTGTGTGCGTGTTATTTGCAAAGTTATTTTCATTTAATCAAGTAATATTTAATAACAGCAATTCAATTATTTTTTTCGATCATCTTAAAATCAAAATAATATTTAATTTTTTAATTTTATAATGCTATGTTGTTATATCATAAAAGTTCTGGGAAAGATTAGGATAAATATAATATATGATATATCTAAATATATTCATCTTAATGTAACATGTGACTATTATTTACAGCTATGTATGTAAAAAAAACTGCTATAAAAAAACATTGTTTAATTTGTAATAAATATTCTCATTATTAACAATATTTGGTAAATATTTACATAAGGTCACTCCTTTCAAAAATCAATGACCTTGACATATGTTATCAAGATCATCACCCTCAGTAACGCTTAAAAGGTTTTAACCGTCGCTCATTTTTTTAAATTTTCAGTATTTGATAAAATAATTGCAAAAACGTCAATTTAAAAAAATTTTTATAACTTTTTAGTAAACAACGAGCGACGGCTATAAAATCTTTTAAGCGTTACCCAGGACAGTTACTTTGACAACATATGTCAAGGTCATTGACTTCTGAAAAAGGGGGTGACCTTATGTAAATATTTACCCAATATTTTACAATTTTTTGCGATTTTTATTTGTTATAGACAGCGCATCAGATTTTCTCTCAACTTAGCAAACTGGTTACGTTACAACTGTTTCGTCGTGTGATTTCCTAATTATCAAGTCTATTATCGTGACGACAGAATTTATCTGAATCTATATCCAATTCAAGACGTAAGTAAAATATGGATAGTAAATTATAAGGTTTATCTTAAATAGTACATTTATTAAGATACTAAACATAATTATAACATGAATATATAAATGAGTACCTTCATAAACATAGAAAATGTCTGAAAAATGTATAGCTAAATTATAAGACTGTATTCTACTCATTATAAAAATAAAAAAGTTCATGAAAATGAATCCAGAAGTTCTTGTTTTTGAGTTATAAACAATTTTTTTACAATAAAATTTAGCGAGAATGTTAAAGAAAAAGACCTAAATATAATTTTTTTTACACAATGCTTATCTTCTACTAGCCATTCATAGATTATCGAAGATGCGCAAATATTTCTAGAATATTTCGAATTTTTGCGACACAATTTTGCGATAATACGATTTTGAAGTACTATTACTTTTACTGTATATTGTACTTTTCTCTATTTGTCTTTTCTTTCTCTTTCTCTCTTTTTTAACTTTTATAACTTTTCTTTAATTTAATTTTTTTTTTTTTCACAAAGAGTTACACGAACTGTCAAAATTAGCCAGCTGCAAGCTAACAATAACCAACAATAAATCAGTAATCGCGACATGTTATTGACATCGCGAAAAAGTGATGTCAATAACATGTCTTTTCTGTTATTTTTATTTTATTAGTTTATACGTATAATTTTATTACCTATAGATTAAAAACTATAAACTATATATTGAACGTATAAATTATAGAAATTATAAAAATATGAATATATAATATTATTATCTTATATATCAATATAAATTATATATATATATATATATGGATATTGAATTTATATTGACATATAAGATAATAATAATTAATAGAATATTTGGAAATAAAAGAATTTTAGAAAAAAATATTTAGTTCAAAAGGGGGAAAAAAGATACGCATATTTAGACACAAAATAACGAGAGAAAGCAAGTGATATAAAGAAAATATATAGTGCAACAATTACTTATATGAAAAAAATATGATGATAATTTTATATTTTTTCTTTAAAACAACTACTTATTTTCTCTTTAACTTCCATATAATTTTGTTAAACTACTATGCCTATATATCTTGCTTCCATCTTTGAGCCAAACAACTTTTATCTGAAACATTTTTTTTCTAAAATTTCCAGATATTCTATTGTATCTATTGTATCTTTTAAAATAAAACACCTTATATACACATATATACCCTGTATACATATATACACTTCAAAATGAGTTTATAGATATATGATTTAAAATAGAATTTGAAATTTAATTTGAGGAGAATTATATTTATAAAAGTATTATAAGCTAAGTATTATAATTAAAGATAATAAGTATTATGTATATCTATTAACAAAATATACATATTTAAAATATAATTATTATTTATTTAATACAATTATTTCTATGATGATAAAATTTTTCTTCAGATAATTGTAAATACAGAAAATTTAATACAGATAAAGTGATAATAATATCGGCAATGAAGAGCCAACGAAAATGTAGAGCGTAAATTAATTTCCAGGTTAAATATTGGAAAGACTTCTTTTTTATTCATACGTTTTCGGACTCATTTCAAGCCTTCTTCAGTAACTCTATTTTTTTCTAAAAGTTCGTTACGCTACGCAAATCATCTCAGCTGATTCTCGCAAATGCTCAATGTAAGCGGTCCACTGGACGGTACAATGCGCCAGGCGGAGTACATTAAAACCCAGAGGAGTAGCAAAGACGAAACGAACCGACAAGTACGCGATGTAATTAACAAGAATGAATTTACGCTCTACACCTGCGTTGGCTCTTCATTGCCGATATTATTATCACTTTATTTTGTAATATTAAGAGCTTAAGTATATTAGTTTATATTTAATACAGATAATTATAAAAATTTAACAGTATTGAAAAAATGATTATATGTGCATGCATCCTTCTAAAGTCACACACAACTAATGAATTACTTTATTAGTATTTTTAGAAAATTAATTTTAATAAAAAATCTTATGAAAATGTTACATTAATTAATTATTAATTAAATAATAAATTAAATGCAAATTATTTAATTTTTTTTCTTAGTAAAATATTATATTAATATTTTTTTCTTAGTAAATTATTGTTGAGCCAAAGGGACTTTTAATGCTTTGATCTGAAATTTAAAAAACTGATATAAAATAAAGTCAGAATAGGGGGTTTGCATTAAAAAAAATACATTTTTTTATCTATGTAATTTAAATATATATTATTAAAAATTTATTTATAAGAAAATTTTAAATTTTAATCAATAGAAAGGTATTAAAAAATTAAATTAAAATTTAATAAAACTTAAATTGTGAGAAAACGATTTTGATTGGTTGAAGTGCGTGACGTCACAGTGCAATAGTTTCAAACGTTTGTTTTCTGTATTCTGCATTGCGATATTCGGTTATTCTTGATCTCGAAATACAAAGAAAAACAATTTTTTAGGTGTTTTAATTGTTGTACTTTTACATAGAGGTACAAAACAGGTTTTGTACGTGTTACCTTTGCCCATTTTCACAATAACTGGATATTTTAATAAATAAAAATAGTGTGTTGTCACTGTATATATTGGTTAGGTTTGAGGAGACGCTATTTCACGCTATTTAGCACTAATAGCGTCGGACGGGATCCAATAGCGCACAATGCTAATTGGCCAATAAACATTAGGACCTTCTGATTGGCTAACTGTGCTGGTTAGGTTACCCTAGGCATCGGTCAATATGTATGGTTGTGTGCTATCGGGATGTGTGCTAACGGGACCCTCCCTTAGCGTCTTCCGGAATGCAGATATCGCATCGCGTTCGGGAGGATTCGATCGTTTCCGGATCGTATTCGACAATTTCAAATAATGTAATTTTTATTACTGATTTTCTCGCTTAATTTGCATTAAAAAATTACGAAAAAAATAATTACATTTAAAACTATATATAAGCTATAAAATGCAATTGTTTTTCAAAATCATACAAATTCCCTATTACAGTAAATTCACATATGTAATTGTTACGTCCTGTAGACTTCATGATTCTTTCTTTTCGAGAGGAACGCATAAACATTTAGAGATAACGATTCTAAGAACTCTCTATGGGAAATATCAAACCGTGAGAGCTGTCACTTTAGTTGCACTCCACGAATATTACGTTACGAGGATAATAAAAATTTTAACCAACCTCCGTAAGGCGAGACCAACTCTAAATAAGACAACCAAAGAAGTCTTAGAAATCGAATAAAGAATAAACATTTGAACGGCTCTCTAAACTCCAAAAAAATTTTAAATAAAACAGAGTCGCCGTAACTCGAGGCAGTTGTTTAGAACTACAATCATAAATTTGAAACGGCGACGAAAATCTAAGAAGCATTCGATAAGAGCTCGCCTGACGGACCACCTAAAGTGACAGCTGTTTATAATAAATTTCTAAATAGCGATAAGCGACTCTGACGGTACCAAACTCCTCATTGGCCAAATGGAAAAATCTCTTGAACCAATAGAGAAGAAATTTTTGAGACTCGAAATCGAAGGAAACACCCCCGAAGCATAAGGGGGCGTTAATTAAAATTCTAATTCGTCCAATTGTCTAATGGAGAGGAGATACGAATCCTAGTATTTAATGCGAAAGCAATGCGCCGCGACATTAGTATCAGGATTAATCAGTATCAGTATAATCGTCATCATAATCCTCATCACTACTTTGGTTAGGTCTCTCACTCGGTACGAACATCTTCCTTCGACTTCGGGTTCGAGACACGGACTTGATACTCCACTCCGCTATTAATTCTGCGGGTGTTAACACTTACGCGTATTAATACTTTCAAACTCCGCGACGTGCGTTTAGACCCACAATTGACACAGACTCTTTGTGAAGTGGTTTAGTGTAAGTTAAAACTTCAAAACGATAACGAGTATCAATCATTGTAAGTGATTGTGCCACTCAATACGAGGAATTGGACCGCTAACCAGAGTTCCTGCCAACTTCAGAACGACGCCGCTAAATCCATTGCCGAGGTCTTCTACAGCTCTTAAAACCGACCAACGCACTCAAAAAGTAGTGAGTCTCTAACAAACAATTTTATACGATTGCTACCCCCCCCCCCCCCTCTTAAACTTAAAGTCATTGAAACAGCTCTTGATCTATCAGTCAATAATTTAAGTATTAATATTTCAATTTTAGTTTGCCTGTCCCCTCTTTCTCCCCTCTGCTTTACTCCCATTTTCATTTCTCTTTTACCTTTGTATTTATGTACACCGACACGTTAGGTTACTAAATACAGTTAAAAGTAATCTTTTTATTATTTCTCTTTTATCTTTGTATTTATGTAAACCGACATTCACACGTCAGGTTATTAAATACAGTTAAAGGTAATCTTTTTATTTCTCTTTTACCTTTGTATTTATGTACACCGACATTCACACGTCAGGTTACTAAATACAGTTAAAGGTAATCTTTTAATTTTCTCTTTACCATTGTATTTATGTATACCGACATTCACACGTCAGGTTACTGAATACAGTTAAAGGTAATCTTTTTATTTATCTTTTACTTTTGTATTTATGTACACCGACATTCACACGTTAGGTTACTAAATACAGTTAAAGGTAATCTTTTGATTTCTCTTTTACCTTTGTATTTATGTACACCAACATTCACACGTCAGGTTACTAAATACAGTTAAAGGTAATCTTTTTATTTCTCTTTTACTTTTGTATTTATGTACACCGACATTCACACGTCAGGTTACTAAATACAGTTAAAGGTAATCTTTTTATTTTCTCTTTACCATTGTATTTATGTAAACCGACATTCACACGTCAGGTTACTGAATACAGTTAAAAGTAATTTTTTTATTTCTCTTTTATCTTTGTATTTATGTACACCGACATTCACACGTCAGGTTACTGAATACAGTTAAAAGTAATTTTTTTATTATTTCTCTTTTACCCTTGTATTTATGTATACCGACATTCACACGTCAGGTTACTAAATGCAGTTAAAGGTAATCTTTTTATTTCTCTTTTACCTTTGTATTTATGTACACCGACATTCACATGTCAGGTTACTAAATACAATTAAAAGTAATCTTTTTATTTTTCTCTTCCTACCTGCATTCGTGTATACCGGGATTTCCACTCAGGTTACTGAATATAGTTAAAGGTAATACTGATAATAAAAACTTTGTCAATTTGCATAGTCGTACTGTTCCTACAACTAATTTAAAGCATATTATTTTAATATTAGTGTCAAAATTTTCTATATTATCTTTTGTTCTCGGTTTGTCTCATTATTCTCACTAGTTTTGTAATTTAACAAATAATTTGACCAAGAACTGTTTCTCCAAAGAAAAATAAAACATTAACATTTCCTCGCGGGGGTTCATAGTGGATCCTGCCACCCTCCGGAGAATTAAGTCGGGCGCAAGAGTGAACAAACGGCGCCGTAACCATCGCACGGTCAGAGTCGCGGCTAGGGTCTTAGCTGACAAGAACTTTGTTGTAGATTTTTCGAACATTAACGTAGAATTATTCAAATTACTTATAACTAAACAAACAAACCCGCAAACAAAACCTGGCATCTCCCCTCCTATTTCAATAAATATTCCTCCTCCTCTTCCTCCTTCAAGAGAGCCGGAACCATCCCCCTCACCTGACCCATCTCCTTGTATCACCATCGATTCCCCTCCCCCTTCACATCCCATAGCATCGTCCTTTCACGAACAACCCTCCCCAGCTCCGCTCGGTCTACCGAGCCCTTCCAACGAACCTCCCTCTACCTCTGAACCCCCTCCCCGTCCATCCTCAGCAGCTTCTACCATCGTTCTTGGTGATTCAAAATTAATGTATTTTTAATTTTAGATATTAGAAATTTTGACTTTGTGCTTCAAATAGACAATAAAACGGACTACTTTCAATTTATCCGACCAGATGAAAATTTTCATCATGTTCTGAATCTTTTGTTGAGATTATATCAGAAGTTAAACTAACAAAAAAAAACATACTTTAAATTATACTTTTAGTAGTACCTGTTCTGTTAGGTTTTATATACATGTTATGAAAACTTGAATACGAGTTATAGTTTAGAGCACGCCACGTAGCGGCAAACAAAGGAATACGTATATTATAAAATAGATCTTGTCGAAAAGATGATCAAAAAGACATCTTTTCGTCAATTAAAATTAATTATGACTTTTAGAAGACATCTTTTAGACATCTATCAAAAGATGACTTTTTTTGTAGGTAGAAAGATATATGTATGTAAAAATCTATCATATATCCATAAGAGATGTAGACATCCATGATGGATTTGTAGATGACATCTACCATGGAGGTAATATGGATTTCTATTAGATATCTAGTCAATATCCATCATGGACATAGATGTCGTATGGAGTTATGGAGGTTGTATGGACGTCCATTGGATATTAAGTTCCGTAAGGGTTGTGACATGCTGGTAGAAAATATCCTATATCAAAGTACTTATCAACAAAATTTTTTTTTTATTGATATTTGTATTACCTCAAATATGCTTATAATATTGCCTAAAGATCGATCCATTTTCACGAAAAATATTAAAAGTTTTTAGATTTACAAAGAATAATTCGGACGTATTAGATTATAATTAACGCAGTCATTATTATTTGAGATAATTGTATTTATTATACTTACTATTCTTTGTATATTTACTATTTTATAATCCTATTTATGAGAAAACAATCGATAAAAAAATAATTTTGATATACACTTAATAAACTGCTTCACTCGTATGAAATGCCTCGTCAGTATTCGGTATTCTTATTCATCTGCAAAAATGTGTTCAAGATGCGCGCCCAGTTTGACTGAAAATGGCGAAACCAATCAGAAATCTTTCTCCCCCTCCTTGTCTCTTTTTCTCTCTCTTATTACGCATACTCCACGATTATTGGGAGCGTTCAACAGACCAAACCGCTTAGTAGCAATCGAATGTGATTGGTTCTTACTTTTGAAACCAACAAATCAACGCCGAATATTGACAAGACGACAATTGAGCAGTTGTTCTGCAGTTCTGCAGCCATTGCTTTCCGCTTTCCGTCAGCACACTTGACAACGTTTCCTTTACTACTTTTGGCGAACAGAGAATTATTGCGCCAATTTGACGTAATTCAAGGTATATCTAAAATATTTAATTTGTATTTAATTTGTCCATCCTCAGTTTATGCTAACATGCTAATATGGCTACAACAAAAATATATAAATTTATAAATATTAACTTGCTGATGTACTACACATGGTACAGCATACGGAGATGAAATGTAATGTACAGTATGTTTAACAATAAGTTTTAAAGAACAATTGATTTGTTCAATCCAAATTACCAGTTCATTATTTTAATAAAGCGAGTAGCTATAAAACTACACACATATATATATATACGAATCTAACAATTTACAAAATTATAGTACTTCTAGACTCACTGGTAGTTTCTTGAGTAAAAAAATATATATATATATATATTTATGCATTACTTGTTTTATAAAATCATTAATAATTTTACATTTATCATGAATTAATTAATTTTAGTTCATTACTTTCATTACATATTGTCATTTTATTCAAACATTACAAAACTTTTAAGAAAACTACAATTTTCCATAAAATGCCTCAAAAAGCATAATTATTTTGATATATAATCAATTGTAAAAAAGTATAATAAAAAATATCTTTATATAACATCACATTGCACAACACTTAATATTGCTTAGTTTAGGTAGATTACAAAAATAATTAAAATTGTTGCTCAATACTAGAAACGAATTATGATTTGCTAAAACTAATTCCTTTTTAAGATAAGAATTTGGTTGTATCGCTAAAGTAAACTTGCGTAGAGTCATAATATAATCAAAATACTCTTAAGCCAGTATCAAAGTGTATGAAGATAAGAATTTAACCAATAAGAACAACAAAATTTTGTATTTTATTCTGATTGATTAAATTTTAATCTTTAATCTCATGCGAATACATAGTCTGATACCGATTTTAGTGTATTATTAATCTAATGATTTATTTATTAGGGAGATGTAAAGTTTTTATAACTATCACAAATTTTAAAGTATAGGAAATTTATATAGAATTTTATATACAAAATCTATATATAGATAGAAAAATTATATAAATAAAAATTACAAGTTAATATATTTAGGAGTCTATGTTGATCTGCAATCTAATTTTACTATATAGCCTATATATTCTATATAACAGTGTCAAAAACATTATCACTTCAAAGATATAAAAAAGTTCCTACTAATTATATTGTTAATAGAATGATATTTAATATTGTTGTATTAAAATATAAAAAAATATTAATAAATAAAAATATGTTAAAGTGGCTTTTCTTAGAAAAAATATTTTTTACAGAAATATAAATAATTAAGTATGAAATGTAAATTAAAAAAAAAATACTTGCATAGGATTAGTTGATGCCTGGTTTCTTCATTACAGGTATTCTTTTTATGCATCAAAATGTCGACCTTTTTTGGACTTATCGAAGAAATACCAGGCATTTCCGTGGATCGTTTTGATGGAGAGAATTTAAACTCCTCTGCATATTTTCTTAGTCATTGTCACATTGATCATACGCAAGGCTTGAGTTATAAATTTTTCAAACATTTACGGCAATATAATAAATATCTTTATTGCAGTCAGATTAGTAAAAAATTCTTAAAAGATAAATATTGCTACATAGAAAATTGTGTAAAAGATATTGCTCTTAATGAGAAAGTTTCTGTAGAATATAAAAACAAAGATAAAAATACTGACATTCTTTTTGTAACATGTATTTCTGCTGGGCATTGTCCTGGCTCTGTAATGTTTCTCTTTGAGACTGATAAATTAGTATTATATACAGGAGATTTTAGAATTAATCCAGAAGATTATAAAAAGTTAACACCATTACATTCATGTAAAGATTTCATCAATATGTATCCAAAGAAATTAGCAAAGATATATTTAGATACAACATTCTTGGATCCTAATTTTGCCTTTTTCCCAACAAGAGATGAAAGTGAAAATATGATATGTAAAGTTGTCAAGGAATGGCTAGAGAAAAATCCAAGAAATTTTGTTGTTTTGGAATGTTCTGCTTTGTATGGCTCTGAATTTCTCTATGTAAAGTTATCAAAACTTTTTAAAACATGTATTCATATTAAGGATCGTGTACGCAATAACTATTATTGTATCCCAGATATTGCAAATTATATTACGGATAATCCACTGGTTACACGTATACATGCATGTATGAACAAGCTCGATCGTTCAGGTTTGAAGTGTCGTAGTGACGTCTTAGAAAAGAATATCCTTACTGTTGTACCATCTGTATTTAAGTGGAAAGGAAAAGATACAAGTGTAATTGGAGAGTGGGATAATACTAGGGAAAGAACATTTAATGTATGTTATTCCACACATGCATCTTTTGACGAACTTAAGAAGTTTATACAATATTTCAAACCAGAAGAAATATATCCCTGTGTTTGTTCAGAAGAAGTAAAATATAAAATATATTATTTGCTAGATGAAATTAAAAGCAAAATTAAAACAAAAGGAAATGATGCGATTAGTAATTATGAAAAATATACATTACAAGTTCTTAAGCATTGAGTTATAAATAAATCATGAATTATTACTCTAATATATAATATTATTATTATACTCTTAATATATTATTACTCTATATATAGTATTATTACAATAATTATTATAATAAATTTTCTTTAATAATTGTGTTAATAATTTTGCATTATCACATATGTATATGTTATATTCAAATAATTTTGTATTTTTATATAATAAATATACATGAACATTTTATTAATTTATATCTTTATTCTCTTTTAAACTGATACTTAAACACAAAGTGTAAAGAATGTGGTTTGAGAAATATTTTTAAAAAATGTTTTTGTTATGCAAATTAAAGAGACTTTTTTTATGCTTCTTTTATCTTCTTTGCAGAAATTCATAGCATTTTAGTCTACAAAAATAAATCAAAACAATGGCAACTGCAGCATTGGCTAAGGAAAAGATATGGTTTGATAAGCCATCCTACGACAAAGCAGAACGACAATATTTTGAAAAAATGGCTAAGGTAAGAAATATTTGTACTCATCATCTATTACTTAATTAAAATAGAATTGTTATTATGGATGGAGTGAAATAAAGTGAAAATATTTAAATATTTCTGTGTATATACATACATATGTATATATACATAATATATATTCTCAAAAGATATAAGTAAAAAATCTTAATGTGTTATCTCAAACTGTAGTTGCATATTAAAGACGGATTTTAAAAAATCACTGAATTTACTAAATGATGTATGTATGCACGTTATTTGGTAAACTCAATATATATTATAATATAAAGGGTAGATCAAATAATGGGTTATAAACTATTTTCTCCGAAACTATTGGAGATATGAACTTGAATTTTTTTTTACATTAAATAGCACATAGGGGCTGACTACTTGGTGTGTAAAAAATTTTTAGGGGAGTTCTTAAGAGGGCAAAAAAGAGCTCATTTTTTAAATGGAATGAGGTACAATTTTTTTCCAATAATTTCGGAGTAAATAGCTTGTAATAAGTTATTTGGCCTGTGTATATTATAATTTTATATTATAATACAATATATATATATTATAATCATATAGTATATGTATTATAATTTAATATATATTATAATATATTATAATAATAATTTTCTTCAATATAGTTACAAATTTAAAATAAATAACACATTTTTTTATCTATATTTTTTTGAAATTATACACTTATAATTTTTTTATCAAGTAAATTTACTCTTAAATTTACTAATCCTAATCATAGCATTTATAGTAAATATTAGTACATTTGTCACTATCTTGTATTTGTATTACTATCTATAAGTATTACTACCTTACTAACACATTCACATTTCTAACACATGCGGGAATATCTGGTATTAACAAAATTATCCTTACTGTCTATTCATATGTCTATTTATACTTTCTATTTATGTCTATTTATGCTTGTCAAAAACAATTCTATGCAGTGAGAATGTTAAGTGCTCCCCTGACTATATATCTCACAAACTTATATACATGTTTCTAACATAAAATATTTCTTGATTTAATATACTTTTCTCACAAGTATTATAAAATTATATACAGGATGAGGAAAAAGTATAGAAATTCTGAAAAATCTCGAAAAATATAAAGTTTTACAAAGAAAAAGAATCTAAAATAAGATCGAAGAAGGATCTGGCTATCTAAGGCAAGATCTAGTAATTTTTTCATTTATTTTATATTAAAAAGTATTATGACAAACTTCAAAATATCATCAAAATTCTTAATAAAAAAAAGTTTTATTATAGTGTTTTGCAAAGCTCTCAAGGTAAGCTACAAGAATATGCAATTAAAAATGGGGTGTTCTATTTAAGAAACTGAAGGTGATCTTCACGTGACCTTCAGCGATTATTCAAGGTCAAATCAGTGACACCATCTTATATCCCTCTCGAAACCATACAACTTTTGTTGCTAACATTTTTCTGTAAAACTTATATTTTTCGAGATTTTTAAGATTTCCATACTTTTTTCTCACCCTATATGTCATATATATATATATATATATAATTATATATAATATGTAATGCTTATATATTCTTGTGATTATTATATATTACATAAATATTTAATTATGAACTATACGTAATAGATATTTTGATTGCATAAAAAAAGATCTTGTTTTTACTTCTTGTGTTATTTAATATATTAGTCTATATCTGCATAGCTTGGAATATATATTTCAAGGTAATGTCTCATAAGATTGTGGAAGCCTGCACACTTAAGATTGACAATTCTGTAACTGATAAATGTCAAGACCTAATCAGTACTAACACATTGAAATTTAAATCTGAAAAATTCAAAGACAACAAGCTAGCTGTTGAGAACGAATTAAACATGAAACGTTCTAAATATCAAAGAAGAAATATAAAAACTAATAAACAAACTATAGATGTATGTAACATGCAGAATAAGGAAAACATAAAGATAAATGAAGAATTCGATAATGCAAAAGGTAACATAAAGGAAAAAGAGAGTATTTTACCGAACGAGAATTCTTTAAAGTATAACGCGAAAGAAACTAAAGAAAAAAAAAACAAAGAAGATACGAAAAATAAAAATAGGGGAAGTAACGAAAACGATATCGGAGGAAATAAAGAAACTGCAATGCCATTCACGAGGAATACAGAACAATTTTCTGATCAGGTACATGCTCTAATGCATAATTGCTGGTTACTATTTAGTGTATATAGAGATAATTATATAGTGATATATTGATATATTGATATAATGATATATTGATATAGAGATAATTGTACTAGGCTAATATTTTAATTTTATTTTCCCACGCTTTTTTTTTTTTACAGAAAAATATTTATATTTTTTAATCATACGAATGGCATTTTTGTTTCTTTGTTCTATTATATATCTTTATTTGGTATTGAAGATTTTTCTGTTTTTATATTAATATCTTATTGTTAGATAGGAAAATGTCAGCAGCATATCCAATCATGACGTTATAGCAAAAAACTCTTATCTGTGTTTCGCAATTGATTATTTTCTACTAGCTGACATAATGTGAAAACAAAAATTAAACATTGCCTACGACAATGCCGTGTCGATAAAAATGTAGAATGAATTAAGCAAAGTCTGCTATATCAGTTATTAATGATAAAAGTATGTATTAGTATGTTTTGCTGTTACGATCAGCAGAAACATAGCAGAAATCGAGAATAGTCTGCTGTAGCGACAAAACATGACAAAGACAGACCATACCTAATAAACAATTATATTCATATAAATGCAACAATTTTAATTAATTAAATATTACAAATATTATTATACATAAATATTTTAGTAGGTCGTCAGTTATGTACACTTATAGATTTCCAGTCATTAATGTAGTATGTAATTCAATATGTTTTTCATGTGTGTTATATTCTATATAATTTGTAATTATATAATATAAATGATTGACATAGAATTTAATAATTAATAAAATAACATTTTAACAATCATTTTAGTATTTTAAATCTTTTGTTGGAATTGTATCACATTAAAATGTTCCCCATAACTGAGGAATTACAAGTAACCGGCAACTTATTAACATTTATGCAATAATACCTGTAATATTCCATTTTATTGCATCTATATTAGTAAAACATAAATAAAATTGTGTTTACGAGAAGCATGTTCTATTTGTATTTCTGCTGTCACAAGGTAATAGCACATCATACTTGATTTCTGCTGTGTTTTTGCTATCAGTATTTAATAAGATAGATAGATTATCTGTTATAAAATCATGATTGAACTTCCTGACATATGTTAATATTTTGCTGTATGGGTACATGCACAACTATTAAAAGAAACTTCGTATATCGTGCAATAATTATGTAATGGTAGTATCTTAATTTCTAATTAATTCTAATTTTGAATTTCTCATTCAAAAGTACATATCTCTTGAAAAAATAAATGACATAAAAAGTTAATAACTATCATTTTATCTCGATATGTATAAAAATATACAATAGGAAATATGAATTTTAAATAAAAAATTTCAAAGTAACGTGAAAATGATTTTGATATGTATCTCTATCAAAGATCAAACTTAAGTTATCATTTTATATTTTCTCAAAATCTAGTAACTTTTTTTTAAGTACTTTTCTTAAGTATTTAAAAAATTAGCTAAAATATATTCCATAATTTGTTTTTCAATTATTTAGGTGAATCAATAAAAATAAATTGTTTATACTATATTACCCTGTACTATATTACGAAAACAATTATAATACTTGATCTGTATATTTAGTGAAATTTTACTAAAAACTAAACACATTGTGATTTTTAATATTATCTTCTCTTAAATAGTGCTTACTTAAATGATTTAAAACAAATTATATTATTACTGATCTTACTTGACTATTAACAAGAACTCATGAATTTTGAATTATTACTATTATTAAGATATCCAGAGATATAATTTGATTTTTTTTTTTTTTTTTTTTTTTTTTGTAGGCAATACTTAGTATTTTTTATATACTTATACATATGTATATAACATAGTATTCAGTAAATTGATTTAAGAGCATGTTGATTCATAATTATTTCCATTCATTTCCTCGTATTTTTGTGAAAATATACTAGTAGGATATAGTAAGTAATAAGACTTCTTTCCCTGTACTTATTTAAATTGCTTGTATATATTTAGTCTTTTGTAAAGAGAAAAACTATATACACTATTGTATTTTGGCATTAAAAAATATGATGCTACTCTTGTTAATATTCTAATTTAATATAATTCTATTACACAATGTGTATCTCCACATGTATTAGCTTAACAATTTCTGTTCAGAATTATACATTTAATTAATCAGAATATACATAATTAAATTTAATATATATATATATATATAGAGTGTATCATAAGGTAAGAAAAAAGCATCAAGTTTATGTCTATTCAGAATATTGTACAAAAAATATTTATAATGTAGATTTTATTGAATTTATTAAATATTTATTATTTTCTTTTTAGGAAAGTAATGATACCAGAAAATTGCACTTATTAAGAATAGAAATTATGTATTGTTAGAATTTGATTTTGACATATTTTATTATTAAAATTGTTTTATTAAATAAAATTCAATAAATAGTTATGTATTGTATTTGTTTAATGGAATATGACAAGGAACAGTAACAGGTTTTTTGCTTATTTATTTAAAGATATTTAACATAATAGAAAAAAGAGTGATATCCTTAAAAATTAAAAAAAAAAAAAATAAAAAAGGCACTGGCCTATGTAAAAAACTGTTTATGTATTTGCAAAATGGTGTATTATTAACTGTAAAAGACCTATTTCTAAAATAGTATAATTTTAATCTACACAAAATAATGTTATTTTAAACTGTAGAAAGCTGTTCCACAAATTATTTTAATTTTATGTAAAATATCCTACAAAAATGATATCAAAAATATTGCACTAAGTAATAATGAAAACTTATAAAATTATTTTAATTAAAAAATTTTAAGAAGTTATACAAAAGATTGAAACTGTTTTAATTTTCTATATTATATCTCGCAAAAATAATGATGTAAAAAGATTATACTAATTCAAAGTGAAAACTTAACAACATTTAAACTAACATTTGAACTAACATTTTAACTAAAAAGTCAATAATTGTCTTAATTTTCTATAAAAATAATGATATTAAAAAGTTGTACCAACTAAAAAAAATTATTTCTTATAATATATTTGCTAAAATATGTATATATATATATATATATATATATATATATATATATATATTGTAATATTAAAAGAAAAATTATATAAAATAAATAATATATAATGTATAATATATAAAATAAATAATATATAAAATAAATAATATATATGATATCTAATATAAACAATTGTTGAAAATATGGAAACAATTATATTCCAATAATCATATGTACATATATATTCTGAAAAATTTAATTAAAAAAAATATATATATAAAACAAAATTATAAATTATTAAGAAAATTAAAAATTAATAAAAAAATTTTTTAGAAATTAATAAAAAATTATATAAAAATTAAAAATTAATACAAATAAAAAAGATTAGTTAAAAAACTTAACATTGCCAATTTTATTAGCATATTATTTAATATCGCAGAAAAAATGATTCAATCCTTTCTAAACCAGTTTTTATTCAGCAATAACATTATATAATTCATGGGCATGGATGATGATACACTCTATATATGTTACACTATATGTGCACATACAGGGTGTCTCATTTTAATGAAACCATTTATATATCTTGGAATATCTCATAAAATATTAATTCTGAAATGATTTGTCTTAATATTTTAGGCACAATATAATGAGAGGAATCAATTAGTGTAAAGAAAATACATAGTTGTCTTTAAGAAAAAATATTTTTGCAATAATCAATTATATGTTAATACTCAAATTTTTTTTTATTTTAAAAAAATTTAAGCGATTTTGGCATAATTTTTAAAAGATTATGCAAAATTAAGGAGAAGCCGAACGACCGAGTTCTAACCTAATAGAACAATATATTTACTTAATATAAAAGTTACAATTTATACACATAAAATAAAATAGGTTTTTCCCTCTCAGAATTGCACGAAAGAATATTTGTGAACTTTTAGCTTAGAAGCCTAGATAAAAAGTATTTTCTTGAAAAAGAAAAATGTGCAGCAATGTATTCGCCTGAAAAAAATGTGCAGCAGATTCCCTTAAGGGGATCCTAAAAGGATAGTCGAACTCTGACGGGTTAGCGCCCTCTAAGCGGAACTAAAATTGTCGATAATCTAATACTACAATTTTCGTATTATGTCATCTTACTATTGAAAATAAAATTTTTTATTGCGTATTTTATCGGGTTGAAAATAATTTGCAGAGATTTTTCTATCACGGCTTCAGTCAACTAATCTATAGCTCTGTTTTACTCTTGTGTCATGATCTTGGACACATCATGTACACAGATTTTTCTGAAAATAGATTCTCTTTAATTAACCTTTCAAATTCAGTTCAAACGGTACATTAATATTCTTTTATGTAATACCGATATGAGGTGACAGTTATTTTTCATATATAAACTGCATAACTTTTATATTTGTAAATATTGATTCTAGTAGCCGATAGCAAAACTGTAATTTTTTAATTTTTGTTCTTTTTTTCCATAAAATCAATTCATCTCACCTCCGTTACTAACGTAGTTATTTGAAACATTTTTTTCATATTTGAATGTTGCAAACTAGAATGGAACATCCTGTATACATATACCATTTGCGTATATACATAATAAAATTAATAATAAAATTTAATACATTTAATAATTTAGTACATTTTTATTGTAAAAAGAGTACTTTTTTATAGCATAATTGCTTTTAATTCAATTATACTAATTTTGATAAAAATAAAGAAAGAAAACATTTTAAAAAAGCAAAAACATTTCAATATTTATTTTCATAATGCATTTATATATTTGCATCTTTTTGTTATAATGCAAACATAAGTGGAGATATACGGCATGTAATTATTTTGAAATAATCAATCTATGGTGTGAGAGCTTACTTTAATCTCAGTGGTGGATGCAGGGAGTTCAACAGTCTACTTGCCCAATCTTGCCTGCTGTTGGAAGTTTAGCCAATGAAGTCGCCAAGGCTCGGCAGCATATTAAACAGTCTTTACAGTGTGTGAGTACTGCACTGTCCTTGCTTTATATAATTTTCATAGCTTACTAATATAATATTTAACGTTATTAAAATTTCATTTTTCTATCTTTCATCACTTTTTAAACATTTTACAAAACTAGGATATAAAGAAAACAGCACATAAAAAACACATATTACATATAATATATTACATATAATAATTACAGCATTGTCTTACCCAGATAGCTAAATCTCCCAAGAGTATGTATCAAATATATGTCAAATATTATGTTAACAAAGTTCCGGCAGCAGCCGAAAAGTAATTTACTGTTTTAATGTCAAAACATGACAGAAATGCAGTAAAAAACCAAAATGCGTCATGATATGCTACGAAAAATACAAAAATTAAAAGCAAACGTTTTTAGTATAAAATAGTAAAATTTACATATCGAATGTTGGCACAATATGTAAGTAAAAATGAAGTTAAGAACTGAGCATAACATGATGTTACGCTACAGTGGCAAAATATCCTCAGAAATCGAATGTATCTCCTACTATCATACTGTCGACATACTGCATTTTGCTATTTGGGTTACTTTTGTATGAAAATGTCTATTGTATATTAATTTTATATATACAGGATGGGCTATTTTAATCTATGCATCCAAATTTCTTTGTACCTAAGACAGATACGGAAAAATGGTTCAGACAAAAAAAGTTGTATGGTTTCGAGGGGGTCATAAGATGGTACCATTGGTTTGACCTTGAAAAGTCATTTGAAGGTCACGTGAAGGTCACTTCAAGTTTTTTAAATAGAACACCCTATATACTTTTACATATTCTTGTAGCTCATCTCGAGAGCGTTCCAAAACACTTATGACAAAGTATTTTTCATTAAGTATTTTTTGAGTTATAAGGCTTCAAAGTTGCAGTATTTTGACATAAAATACAAGATATCTCGTAAAATATTCATTTTTTGATTATCTTACTCTAATACTTTTATGCATAGAATAATGAGACGAATCAATTGGTGTAAAGAAAACACATAATTATGTTAAAGTAAAAATGTGTAACTGTTAGTTGCAAATTCAGATTTTTACTTTAACATAATTATGTGTTTTCTTTACACCAATTGATTCGTCTCATTATTCTGTGCATAAAAGTATTAGAGTAAGATAATCAAAAAATGAATATTTTACGAGATATCTTGTATTTTATGTCAAAATACTGCAACTTTGAAGCCTTATAACTCAAAAAATACTTAATGAAAAATACTTTGTCATAAGTGTTTTGGAAAGCTCTCGAGATGAGCTACAAGAATATGTAAAAATATATAGGGTGTTCCATTTAAAGAACGTGGAGTGACCTTCACGTGACCTTCAAATGACTTTTCAAGGTCAAACCAATGGTACCATCTTATGGCCCCCTCGAAACCATACAACTTTTGTCTGAACCATTTTTCCGTATCTGTCTTAGGTACAAAGAAATTTGGGTGCATAGATTAAAATGGCCAACCCTGTATAATAAAAGGTGTATCTCATATAGAGTGTTTTAGTTACAAAGTATTATCTCCAAATATTATTTCCAAATTGTTAAAGATGGTAAAAAAAATTTTTATAGTATTTATATCTTGCTGGTCTTTTAAATGACAGATACCGGCGTCAATCTCTGAAAGCTAGTCAATATCTCTTTTTTTTCGTGGAATAGCATGTTTTCTGCTATTTTTAAATGCATTGTTTTTTAATATTACAACATTTACTTAAAATTTTTTTATATATATTTTACATACATATACATATATATATATATATATATATATATATATATATATATGTATATATAGTTTATGATAAAAAATAGTTTTTAGTAATTTGAAAATCACATGGATGTTAATACAAAATTATTTTATTCATTTCCTAATAAATGTTATAATAATTATTAAAATGTTGTCTATTTACTTTTAAATATATTTGTTACTTTTTAATATTTTGTTAAACATTTTTTTGGTATTTGCCTGTAATATTAATTACATATATGTCGTCATCTAAGAAATCTATTTCACATTTCATTGAAACTATTCTTCTGTTAAACTAAACCAATCGGAGTAACAAATATGTTGATAAATGCTTTAATGAAGTGTTTATAAGCAAATTTGATATATAAGAAATTTTCTCAACATCAGTAATAAATGCAGAAATTTATATATTTTCTATTTTAAAAAATGAGATATCATTTTTTAAAAAGATTGGCGGCGGTTTTTTGTCTATCATTTAAAAGCCCCTTTGTATTACTTCATGTAATACATCTTGTATAAACAGACATACAATCTATATATGTATATGCAGAGTTGGGAAAGTTACTTTATAAAAGTGACTCGTTACCGTTATCGTTCTTTTTTCCAAAAAGTAACTCGTTACCGTTACTCGTTACTAATTTTAAAAAGTAACTCGTTACCGTTACCGTTACTCAAAAAGTAACGAATCGTTACAATTTCCGTTACTTTTTTTGTATACAATACAAACTGTATATAAAAATTTTTTTAATACAAGATCAAATTTTTACACTAAGCATTAAAAATTTTTGAACATTATTTTACAGTAAAGTAACCAAAATAATATAATTTTTTGATAGTGATATTGCTATTGATATAAAGTATGTAATAATTTTGATAATAATAAATTATTTTAAATAAGAGAAACTTTTGAAAAAAAAAGTGTAAACAAGCTTTCTTAAACACTTTTAGATTTGGTAAATGTAAATAAAATAATTTTTTTATTGTTAGTTTACTTCCAATAAATTAGTAAATATATGGTTAAAATCGCTTTCTTCACATCTTTTCAATTTTTTTTATTTTAAAATTCTAATACGATACGATAATTTTTATAACATCGAATTCTTGACTAATCATTGAATTATCTGTCTACTTAAATGTTTTTTTACACAGTAGACAGATAGTAGAAAGAGATGCCAGCAGTTTCTAAGTATGTGATATAGTTTCAAAATTCTTATCAATCTTAAGTTCTATTTCACGGATATGCGTACAAGTATCTATAGTATATGTTACATGTACCATATAAAATGCTCGCATATGCATGAAACGAAAAATATCTGTTGCTTTATTTGAAAATTATATTCGAAAAAGTATAGTATATTCAAGTATATTTGAAAAAAATTCTAGACTACACAGAAAGGTCAAAAGATATTTAAAAAATAATAAGACCTCTTTAAGCTGTCTTTTAAGCATTTTTAAAGATATGTGTTGTCTGGAAAGTAACGATAAAAGTAACTCTTAATTTCGTTACTCGTTATCGAAAAATGTTAGGGCCTTTGTTTAAAAATAAGATTCGAATAGATTCGTAAAAGCAGGTTTATTAGGAACGGTTAACAAAAACGCAGTGTATCAAGCAGTGTATGAGAGACGTATAGTAACGAGTAAAAAAATGCAGTGGTGATAGTAGCGCCATCATATCAGGAAGCGCGGATTGCAAGAAGAACAAAAAGCTACAGTAGAAGATACTAACAAAAAATATAACGAAGTTACTTTTTTTGTTACAAATAAAATTTGTAACGCCGTTACCGTTACAGTTACCGAAAAAAAGTAACGGTAACGACGTTACAAGTAACGCGTTACTTCCCAACCCTGTGTATGTGTATATGTATATAGCTCATTTTAATCAATTCATTGGAATATTTCAAAACCCTTAAGTTTAAAGAGTTCATTTTACTTTAATTAGCCTGAAAAGAATATTGGAAATTTTTTTAGGATGGATTGATAGAAAAGTAAAAATCCAATTTCATATTTTGCAGTTTATTGGAACATACCTTAAGCTTTCTATATTCATAACTTCATTAACAAATATTAATATTTTCGTGAAATGCGTTTAAAATCTGTCTCTCCGTGCACGGATAAATAGTATACATGAATTCGCTTTTTAGTTTTTCTAAAACAAACAAAAAAAATTTTATAAATTAAATATGAGCTCCTTAATAATAACTAAAAAGATAAAAAGGCAATAGGAGCAAGAAGTTTATAGTTAAATTAACGGTGTAGACTAAACCATAAAAAGCATTAATGTGTAGGAAGAAGTATATTAATAACACAGGACAAAAAAAATGGGTCAGAAATTTACATTGACCGGACATGGTGTCTGGCAAAGATTTTGGGTCGCTGAATCCGAATTTAGAAACCATTTTGCCCTAACTCATCCTGGATTTCCGTATATAGGATTTGGTATGTCAATATATATTCGAATTTGCATCTGTGCGAATCTTGATAAATTTCTGTCTAAAAAAATGACACGGCAAGTGTGCAATTGCACTTTTCAAAGTAAGAATAGTATATTTTTCGGTGATATGAAAGAGAATTGCAAAAAATCCGCATCCCCGCCAATCTGGTAGAAATAAATATTTTTGAGGTATTTTTTTTACTTTTTTTTACCTAACCGAAATCCAGGATGAGTTAGGGCAAAATGGCTTCCAGATTCGGATTCAGCGACCCAAAATCCTTGCCAGACACCATATCCGGTCAATGTAAATTTCCGACCCATTTTTTTTTGTGGTCCTGTGTAATTAATACAAAGAAAAGTTAATTGAACCAATACAAAAGAGTATAAAGAATTAAGAGATAAGCGGCGAACGTTTCGATCCTTGTTTGGATCTTCTTCAGCGCGACGGAATAAGATTGTATAGATATCGAAATACATAAAGAACGCAAGCAATGTATAATTAACAAATAATAAATAACATAATCGCAAGATAAAAAACTCAAAAATAATATAAAAGGCAGTCAAACTGCAATAAAAATTGATGATAAAAAATTTAAACGAGTCGTTAAATTATAAAAATCAAAATAAAAGTTAACGCTCTCCAACGGTATAAATAATTCAACCAATTTACAATATATAAAACAATTCATGATGTTATTGATAATAAACCAATACTTTAAACTAAAGGAATGACTTTTTTCAATTCTCCTATCAAGTATCTCTCGCAGGTTTCTTGGCCGCGAGACGTACAGTTTACAGGTGATGGAGAAATAAGTCTAATACAAAAAAAATAACGTCAAATAAATATTTAAATAATAAACCGTACGTGGTTGACTAAATAATATACAAATAAAAAAAGCTTACAGGTAAAAGATTCGCACAACACTTGTCAAATTAAATTCTTGGTACCGCACTGATATTAAACATGTAACTCTTACGAAGGTTCGAGCAATAATGAGACAAGAACAAATCAAATAAATCAAATGAAAAATAAAAACCGTTGGTGAGGTGACATTAAATCTTCGGGAGTTTGTTTATAATATCTTCATAAATAAGCTTCATAAATAGCTGGCGAACATTCTGTATCTGTTTGTAGGTTAATACTGTTTGTTTGTCGTTTAATATATAACATTTCCAATATCAATCTCTTTACATAATAAGGCTTATTATCTAGAATTTCCACCTCATCCCAGTTAAAATCATGATTAAAAAAACAAGCGGTGGTTAGTAATGACCGATTTGTTAATATTATTCCTCTTAATGTTGGTCCTATGTTCATTTATTCTAGTTTTTCACTTTCGACTCGTTTGACCAACATATGACGCATCACAGTCCGCACAATTAATTTTAACGTTTGTTTGCAAGGAACTTGGGATCAGATTTTTGTGAATTTTAATGAATTTATTAATTTTGTTCATACTATAACAAGCTACTTTAATATCAAAGTTTTAGTATGCTCTTCATCTGTTCAGTTAACAAGGTTAAAAAAGGAATTGTAAAAAACGAGGTATTTTGAGAGGCTGGAATTTCATTGTAAGTTGTTCCTTTTTTAATTAAAAACCTTAATCTATTCATTGTTTTAAAAATGAAATCAACAGGATAACAGTTATCAATCAAAATATTTATCACAAGCTCAAAATTCTTTTCATGAAATTTTGGATGTGATAATAAAAATGCTCTATCAGTTAAGCCTATTATTGTACCTCATTTTTGACTAATAGGATGCTGAGAATGAAAATTTAAATATCTACCAAAAAAGGTATTCTTGTGGTACCAGTCAAAAAGTAAATAATTATTTTCTAAAATGAGAGAGTGGAAATCAGTGACAATAACAAACTAAACTTTTTAGATTACATCTAAAAAGTTTAGTTTGTTATTGTCACTGATTTCCACTGTAAATTGTAATCTGTTGTGAAATGAATTAAAAATAGTTAGTGTCTGGTTAATAAAATTAAAAGGTACCGATAATAATATTGTAGGATTAATTAATTGATATAATATAGTTAATGTTAAACAATGGTTTATTCAATTAAATAATGTGTGTCGATAATTAGGTCTCGAACAAGACTCGCAATCGCGCGCTCGTTCCTTACTATCCCTTTTCGCGCTCAGTGCTCTTTTCTCTCTCGCTGTTCTCCGCAGACTCTCTCGTCGGTTCTGCTTACTTTCGCTTGGTGACGGACGAATTTTGAAAACGAACACAGACTATACGTTACCCGGCGGCAATTATAAAATATACAGAAAACAGCGGATACCTTGTCAGAGTCAAAAACAGAATAACGGTCGAAATATAACACGGAATATAACACATCAAGACCGATAAAATAAAATTACAATGCTAAAGATAAAAATATCCTACACTCGGCCATTCTGACCGAGTGGTCGCCCCGACCGCTCGCTCGTTCTCTCATCTTGTTCTTCTTCCGACACGTCCTCAATATCGTCGTCGTCGTCAATCCAAGGTTTCATGCAGTCGGCTGCAGTAGATGTCCGCAACGGCCCCTCGTGTTCGCCCAGCTTACGCACGACATAACGATGGTTGTGCAAGGCCTTAATTACTTCATATGGCCCAAAGTATTTGTGTGCCAACTTAAGTCCTGGGTCCTGTTGCGTGCGTTTTATCGCCACAAGATCTCCTTCGCGATAAATAGACGGCTTCTTCCTTTTCTTGTCGTAAATCGCCTTATTCTCCCGCTGGATTCTCTCGATGTTCTTCCGAGCTTGCTCTCTCAACTGTTTTCTATCGTCATCAAACGAAGCAATCGCCTCGTTTTGCAGAAGTCCCACTATATCAGGGTCGTCTCGAATACGCGCGTCCATGCCCAAAAGCACGGGAAAAGGCGCCATTCCAATGCTTCTTTGCAGGGTCACGTTTAAATATAATTGTGCAGCATTCAAGTGTTTATGCCATTCACACGGTCTCGGCACCGATAATTTGGTTAGCAATGGTATAAGGGTGCGGTTTACTCGCTCGATTTGGCCATTCGCCCGCGGTATTCCTACCGCAATCAACTGATGACTAATGTCTTCGGATCGACAATACTCCTCGACGTAAATGCAGATCCTCTGTCGGACACAATCCTTCTCGGATTGCCGAATACATACGATTGCTTTTTCAACCGCTCAATTGCATCCATAGCGCTTGTTGATCTGACTGCATACAACCAAACAAATTTTGAGAATCCGTCTATCACAGCGAAAATATGTGCATATTTTTTCTTGGTCGATGGCAACGGGCCCAAGAAATCCACATGAAATGTATCCAGCGGTACGCTGCCCTTCTCGATCGGATGCAGAAAACATTCTTGTTTCCCTTGCTTGCGCTCAGCTAAAATGCAGACGACGCAACTTCCTATGACCCTTTCGACCTCAGCGCGTAGACCCAGAATCCAATAATTTCTCTTCAACAGCGCCTCCATTTTACCCACGCCGAAATGTCCCTGTTTGTGAGCCCTTCGTATCATCTGTCGCCGCATGGCCCTAGGAATAATCACGCGAACATCGCCGTCGCCACTTTTATACAAAACTCCGTTTCGCATCACGCAGTCGCTCGGTTCCGCACGCTCAATCACATCGAAAATCTTTTTTAAATTATAATTCTCCCTTTGCGCTTTTCTTATTCGCGCTAACAATCCCTCCTCACATTCGCTCACCATCAAACAATGCGGTAAAGGGCTCCGACTAAGAGCGTCAACATGAATCATACTCTTTCCCGGCCGGTGCACCATGACGTATTGAAATTCCTCCAGCAGGAGAGCCCACCTAGCCACTCGCACGCACAGATCTTTTTTTGACATTGTCAAGGTGAACGCTCGGCAATCCGTCAATATCTTAAAATCTATTTTTAATAAATATACGCGAAATCGCTTAAGAGCTTTAATTATTGCAAGCACCTCCAATTCGTAACTCGTATACTTCTCCTCCGCCGGAGTCGTCTTTCCGCTCGCGTAATATATGCATTAACTGATCCTCATTGTCCTTTTGTAAAAGGATCGCTCCGTAACCATGTACGGACGCGTCTGAGTGGAGTTTTCGCGCCTAAGCGGTACAAATTTAACACCGGGCGTTCGCTCAGCATAATCTTCAATCGTTCGAATGCGTCTTTCTCGGGCGCACCAAAATGAAACTTGACACTGGCTCTCAACAAATTTGACAACGGTCGCGCAATTAAGCTGTATTTCGGTATGAATTTGTGGAAATAACCACTCAAGTCTAAGAAAGCCTGCACCCGTCGGATATCTCGCGGCTCCGGAAAACACATAACCGCCTCGATCTTCCGCTCAGACGGACGTATCGCCCCACGCTCGATTACATGTCCGAGGAACTCCACTTTACGCTGCAAAAAATTGCACTTTTTCCAATTGATCGTCAATCCAGCTTGACTCGCGACGTTTAATACTACTTTGAGATTTTTTAACCCATTATTCTTGTTTTCAGACAACACAATTAAATCGTCCATATAAATTAAAATAATCTTTTGCTTTACTAAATCTTTGAAAATTTCGTTGACGAACCTTTGGAAAACTGACGGAGAATTACACAGACCGAACGGGACTCTAAGAAACTCATATTGACCATCAGGCACGATGAACGGTGTATACTTTATACAGGCGTCGTCAATACGCACGTGGAAGAAGCCGTTCTTTAGATCAAGGGTGCTAAAAACTTTAGCATCCTGTAATCGGTCTATTTTGATCCTCGATCAAAGGTGTGGGTATCGATTCCTAATTATTTTTCTATTAAGTAATCGATAATCCACATAGCTTACTAGACCTATCCTTCTTCTTCACAAGAACGACCGGACTTGCAAAATCAGAAGTAGACGGTCGGACTATCCCCTGCCTCACCCACTCGTCGACCTGCGCATTAACTATGTCTCTCTCGGACTGTGATAATGTTTCGCCCTTTGATACACCGACTCGTCATCTTTCAATATTATCGTCATCTTTATTTCGGTCTCTCTTGTCTTAACTGGTTTATAATCTTCGACTAAGCTTGTTATAACGCGTCTGTGCTCGGGGTCCCTCACGTTGCATACATCTATCGCGCTTGAATTTGATATATCAATTGCAAATATTTCCGGACGTGTCTCACCATTAACCTATCTTCGCAAATTGGCTTAATCGAAATCGAATCTTTTCTAAAATTAATTTCAACAGTATTTAAAAAATCTGCACCGAAAAGCAATCCGTATTGCAAAACGTTGTCCGGAACAACGCGAACAAGTATTCAGTATTCACAATCGTCGATTGTAATCCGCGTCCGAAATTCTCCCGAAGCCGTCGCCCAAAATCCGCCCACTCCACAAAACTCTGTCTCCGACGCTCGCAACTTCGGCGCTCCTAACGTTGTATATTCGGTTGCCCGCATTATCGAAATATCGCTTCCCGTATCTATCAGGGCAGAAATGATTCGACCGCCTATCGACACGTTCTTCATATATTTTTTACAATTTATCTGAGAAATCGCGGCAACAGGTTTTCTTGATCCGCTGTTTCTTTTTAGATATTTCGACGCAATGTGTCTATATTCGCCGCACTCGTAACACTTCGTTCCGAGATTTCTGGTCGGACATTCCGCGCTAAAATGTTCCCGCACACCGCATATAAAGCAACGCTTAGCACTCACTCCTCCCCTACCACTGTCGTTCCGCCTGGTGCCACTATCTCCCTCCGCTCCGCCAGTCCCGCCAGGATAAGCCGCTTACACCGCGATTCTGCAACGACACCCTTTTGAATGCCCTCAGAAGCGAATCCGTCGAAGCGAATCCCTGAATGCGCGCCTGGTCGCCACGTCCGGGATGCCGTCTATCACATGCTTGAGTAACTCGTCCTCGTCAACCGCCACACGATTTCCCATAATTATTTTATCGTGTAGATAATCGTGAAACGTCTCGTCCCTCTTCCAGCTGCAACCCTCAAAACTCCTACGCAGTGTCAATTTACTCTCGCGGCGCTGGAACATTGATCTCAATCTCTCTAAGATCGATTCGAAAGATAGGCTAACGTGCTCCGATCTGGAATGGAACCATTCCGCCGCCTTTTTCTTTAGCTTCATGCTGATTAAAATTTTGGCGTGGTCGTCCTCCACATGATACGCTGCTACAACGAATCTTACTTGCCTCTTCCAGGTGTCTAAATCACTTGAGACACCGTCAGTCACCCAGCAGATCTATCGTCGTCAGACTCATACCCTGCGTGCGAGGAGTCACCTCTCCTCCTCCACCAGCCGCCGATCTCGTTCTCTCACTGGGAGAATCCATTCGTCGATATTCACGCAGCATCGCTATCTCGCGTTGAGCCAACTCGAGTTCGCGCTCCGTCAGATCTCTCTTACGTCTATAAATCTTCAGCCTCCGCCGCTGCAGTGCATCCTCCGGCGCCCCAGCTTCAAAATGTATATAGTTGTCACTCTCGAGTGCCTCCTCCAAATTGTGAGGCTCGTCTCCTCGTCGCTGCCCGACGCCCTCGTCACGTCCCGCCTCGCTAGCCATCCAAGCACCGGTCGGATCCGCCTCCACTAGACGCTTTACAAGCTCTAACTTTAACTCCGTCGATGACAATCCCCGCGACCTCAGCTTCTCCTTCAACTCAGCCACCGTGAAGGACAAAGGATCGGACATGCCCGAAAACGTCCAAACTCCGTCGTCCGCCGTCGCTCTCCTTATCACCAACGAAAAACTGTCACAACCGTCGCGAGTCGAATAACCTCGAAGACTCCAAACGTCTTCCACACACACCTCACTTTTGTCTTCCGTCTTACAAACGATCCAGAAAATTCGAGAATTCGCGATACTTTTACATCCGTCCTGCCCGATCCCGGACGAGCCCCCAAAATTGTAGGATTGATTGATAATGAAATAATATAGTTAATGTTAAACAACGGTTTATTTAATTAAATAATGTGTATAGATAATTAAATCTCAAATAGGACTCGCAATCGCACGCTCGTTCCTTACTATTCCTTTTCGCGCTCAGTGCTCTTTTCTCTTTCGCTGTTCTCCACAGACTCTCTCGTCGGTTCTCCTTACTTTCGCTCGGCGGCGGACAAATTTTAAAAACGAACACAGACTATACGTTACCCGGCGGTAACCATAACATATACAGAAAACAGCAGATACCTGTCCTTGTCAGGGTCGAAAACAGAATAACGGCCGAAATATAACACGGAATATAACACATCAAGACCGACAAAATAAAATTACAATACTAAAGATAAAAATATCCTACAATATGTCGTCAACATATCTAACATATACAGGAGAGGTAAAATTCAGAGCTAATAATGCTTGTTCCTCTAAGTCCTGGAGGACGATATCGGCGATGATTGGAGAGAGGGGGGAGCCCAT
This sequence comes from Anoplolepis gracilipes, assembly GCF_047496725.1. Classification (NCBI taxonomy): domain Eukaryota; kingdom Metazoa; phylum Arthropoda; class Insecta; order Hymenoptera; family Formicidae; genus Anoplolepis; species Anoplolepis gracilipes. Next base: position 2,853,084 of record NC_132980.1, on the reverse strand, counting down.
TGGTGTACCAAATGTTTGTCGGTAAAATTTTTTATTAAAAACAAAAAGTGTCGAATTTAAAACTAAGTTTATTCCCGTCATGAATTCTGATTCAGGAATATCACAATTCTTTGCAATGAAATGCCACCTTTTAGATACACTTTTTATGATTAAATCAATTGGAATGTTAGTAAAAAGAGAAATCACATCAAAAGAGACTAACATATAACCATCCTCAATATAAACATCAGAAAGGTTATTAACAAGATCAAAACTGTTAGTAACATGGTTCTTAATTCTTGGAAAACTGTCATACATAATTTTGTGTAAAAAAACTAGCTAAGCAATACAAAGGACTATCAATGGATGAGACAATCAGTCTAAATGGAAAATTGTCCTTATCAATTTTAGGTAATCCATAGGCCCTCGGTAAATTACCATCGCTGAAAAACAATTTCCGATAATCTGTCATAGAAATATATTCTTGTTATGTAAAAAGACTCATATCGGAAATGTTATATATTAAACGACAAATAGTATTAACCTACAAACACTCCTGTGAACTTGGCACACCATACTTAAAAATTAAAAAATTTTTTTAGAGTTCTGGCTTCCTTTTGAATAGTTCTAGAGTTCTATATAAAAATTTTAAATAGTTCTGATGATTAAAGACAAACAAATCAAATTCGAGAAAATGGTGTGCCAAGTTCACCCAGCGCACCAAATCATAAAAATCAATTAATTCTTTAGAGTTCTAGTTAGTTTTACAATAGTTCTACAGTTTTATGTCAAATATATCAATAGTTCTGGCCATTAAAAATAAAAAATCGATATTTGAAAAATCAGTATCCAAATGATAATTTTCTTGTAAATATTTTTTCACCCGATTTTTCAAATACCGATTTTTTATTTTTAATGGCCAGAACTATTGATATATTTGACATAAAACTGTAGAACTATTGTAAAACTAACTAGAACTCTAAAGAAATAATTGATTTTTATGATTTGGTGCGCTGCGTGAACTTGGCACACCATTTTCTCGAATTTGATTTGTTTGTCTTTAATTATCAGAACTATTTAAAATTTTTATATAGAACTCTAGAACTATTCAAAAGAAAGTCAGAACTCTAAAAAAATTTTTAGATTTTTAAGTATGGTGTGCCAAGTTCACAGCAGTCCTACAAACAGATACAGGACTGTTTGCCAGCTATTTATGAAGATATTATAAATAAACTCCCGAAGATTTGATGTCACTTCACCAACGATTTTTATTTTTCATTTGATTTATTTGATTTGCTCTTGTCTCATTATTGCTCGAACCTTCGTAAGAGTTACATGTTTAATATCAGTGCGATACCAAGAATTTAATTTGACATGTGTTGTGCGAATCTTCTACCTGTAAGCATTTTTTATTTGTATATTATTTAGTCAACCACGTACCGTTTTTTATTTAAATATTTATTTGACGTTATTTTTTTTTGTATTAGACTTATTTCTCCATCACCTGTAAACTGTACGTCTCGCAGCCAAGAAACCTGCGAGAGATACTTGATAGGAGAATTGAAAAAAGTCATTCCTTTAGTTTAAAGTATTGGTTTATTATCAATAACATCATGAATTGTTTTATATATTGTAAATTGGTTGAATTATTTATACCGTTGGAGAGCGTTAACTTTTATTTTGATTTTTATAATTTAACGACTCGTTTAAATTTTTTATCATCAATTTTCATTGCAGTTTGACTGCCTTTTATATTATTTTTGAGTTTTTTATCTTGCGATTATGTTATTTATTATTTGTTGATTATACATTGCTTACGTTCTTTATGTATTTCGATATATCTATACAATCTTATTCCGTCGCGCTGAAGAAGATCTGAACAAGAATAGAAACGTTCGCCGCTTATCTTTTAATGCTTTATACTCTTTTGTATTGGTTCAATTAACTTTTCTTTGTATTAATTATTAATATACTTCTTCTTACACATTAATGCTTTTTATGGTTTACTCTACATCGTTAATTTAACTATAAATTTCTTGCTCCTATTGCCTTTTTATCTTTTTAATAAAAAAAATTTTGTTTATCATTAATTTATATTTTTACTTTCTTGACGAAGCTACATTTTTTTAAATTAACAAAAAAAATGTTTGACTATTTTTATAACTTTTTACAAACATTTCTATTATATTTTTTTTAAACTAAAAATGTTATCGATAAATTTGCCTATCAAACGAAAACTATTCTTTTTCTGAATATATAATTCAAATTTATTGGCAATCTATTAGTTGCAATCTAAGATTTCATATACACTGTTTTAGTTATATCATGATTTCTTTCCTACATTACGGTTAATTATCGCTGCCATGGTCCTTCCTCTTTGTATGCAGAATTCTTGAATGCTATATTAATCATGTTTAAAAAGTTTTCGATTTTTTTTAAATTTTAAAGTAAAATAATCCCCACTTATATATAAGTTCAAAACAAAAAGTTTCGACAAAAGTTTTTTGGCTCGAAAGAGGAAGCAAGGATATTAGTTTGATCTTCAGTATACGTGCCGAAGTCATGTAAAGATTAACCTAATTTTAAATGGAACTCCTATGATTTTTTTATATATAAATTATTATGAACTAACATAAATTAATATAAAATATTTATATAAATCCTTACAATGTTCGATATAAAAGGTTATAATGAATATAATGATCAAAAATTGAGATAGTCTATGAGTTATTTTATAATTTACAAAAGGTGTCCCCTCATTTTAAATGACGAATTGATATTTTTTGAAAACCAAGATTTCTATTAAAAAATGTTTCGTACAGAAGTTTTGTGACTTCGAGGAGGAACGTAAGATAATGCCATTAATTTAACTTCGGGTATATGTGCCAAGGAAATGGCTTATGCAAGTCAACCTTGTTTTTTTAAATGGAACTACTCTAAGGTCCGAATTCATAGTCGTTTCTCAAATCTTAAGACTTTAGAATTTCCCAAATCTATCCTAATGCGACCACTTCATGGTTGAGTTATTCTATTCAACCAATGAAATGATCGCATTAAGATAGATTTAAGAAATTTTCAAGTCTTAAGATTTGACAAATAACTATGAATTCAGACCTAACTTTTGATATAAATTGATTCTTTTACGTCAAAAGTTATAAAGATATGATGGCCAAATTTAAGTAATTAAATCAATTAAATAATTTGCGAGATATTTTATATTTTAGATTGACATAATTTTGTATAAACTATGAAATATCTTTTAAAATATTCATTTTTCTATTATCTTAATACTTACAGAATAATGAGAGAATTCGATTGATGTAAAGAAAACATAAATGTTTCTAAGAAAAAATATATAGTCGCTTTCGTATTTTTGTATGAAATAATTATACTACAACTTTTACATGGAATTTTTTCTCCCGAAAATGCCTTTTTTTTAATATTAAGCGGTTTTTATATTTTTTTGTTTACTCTTATACATATATAGAGGGAACCATTTAACTTGAGACATCCAAATATCTCGAAAACTATAAGAGTTATCAAAAAATGCTCAAATAAAAGTTCTGTGGTTTCGAGAGGGATATAAGATGACAATAATTATCTTTTTTAAAAAAAAAGAGAGGTAAAAGGGCTAAGTTCGGCGTAAAAAGCTGTATATGTATTTGCAAAGTAGTGCATTAACTATAAAAAATCCTATCTCTAAAATCGTGTTGTTTTAATTTACAAAATAGTCATTTTAATCTGCATAAATTTTAATTTTTGTATAAAATATATCTTACAAAAATTAATGATATTAAAGAAAATTGTGCTAAGTGAAAATAAAAACTTATTAAAATACACTGGGCAACAAAATTATTGCAACAAAAATTTATACCAAAATTTCACTTAACTTCAGATAATCATAACTCCACGAAAAATTGTATTTAAAAATTTTTTTTTATTTTGTAAGTTAAAGCCTCTACTTTAACCCTTTGAATTGCAGCGGGTCACTCAGAGACCCACCTTTTTTTCATAGTTTTTTATTGTTTTAACTACTTTTTATCAACAAATACCGGATTTTTTGTTTCTACAGAGTCTCTAGAACATCAATAAGTGTAAAAATATGAACAGTCATTAATTGTTAATTGCAAAAATACCGTACATAAACAAACAGTCAAAATTAGTACTTTTTTACGAAAAAATGCATTTTCTACCTATTATGACAATAAATACGGCAATTTTTTTATAATCTTAGTACACTCTAAAGTATTTTTCAGAATTTTTTTAGAATTTTCGACCGTTGTTTTTGTTAAATCCTTTTTTTTTTTTGATAAAAAATATATAAAAAACAATATTTTCTGTTTTAAATTGAAAGTTACAGTTGTATTCTTTTTTAAATTTTTTCTCTGAAGGTTTTTTTTAGATCGTAGAATCTGAATCTAAAGGAAAAAAATTTAATTTCCAAAATTTAATATAGGGACCCAATATGGTGGAAGTAAAATTTTGAAAATCTCCATAAAATGTATTGTTTCGTCTGCCATATTGGATCCACCATCTTGAATTTTGTAAATCTGACAACGGATTCGTTATAAGCGATATCAAAAACCCTTATATACCAAATTTTATAAAACACTGGCAATTAGAAAATTCGTGATTCAAAGGGTTAAGAAGCATTTATCAGATTTTGAATTTTTCCTTCTCTCTTCTGTCTTCTGGTCATTAACATTATCTGATGCGCACCACGGAGAGGTTTACACGAATTTTGCGCATTATGTGTATATGTCTATGCGTGCGTGCGTGCGTGCGTGCGTGCGTGCGTGTACATGCGTGCGTGCGTGCGTGCGTGCGTGCGTGTACATGCGTGCGTGCGTGCGTGCGTGCGTGCGTGCGTGTGCGTGCGTGTGCGTGCGTGCGTGCGTGCGTGCGTGCGTGCGTGCGTGCGTGCGTGCGTGCGTGTACATGCGTGCGTGCGTGCGTGCGTGCGTGCGTGCGTGCGTGCGTGTACATGTGTGCGTGCGTACGTGTGTGTGTGTAAATTGGAAAGGAATGAAACATATGCTAATGTTGGCAGTAACAGGCACAAAAATGTATAGGTCACTTTGATACGTCGTAACTCCGCGAAAAAATCGTATCGATCTCAATTTTTTTTTTTAATTTACAAGGAAAAGTCCAAATTTTACAATAATTATTATATTACTTGTGAAAAAAATTCATTCCACTTTGTGAAGTACGTCAAACTGTGCAAATTTTCCGAGGCAAAACACGTCCTTACTTTTGAGAAGACGGGAGGCAGAAGGAAAAATTCAAAATCCGATAAATGCTTCTTAAAGTAGAGGCTTTAACCTACAAAATAAAAAAAAAATTTTAAATAGTTTTTCGTGGAGTTATGATTATCTGGTTATGTGAAGTTTTGGTATAAATTATTGTTGCGATAATTTTGTTGCCCAGTGTATTATTGCATTTATTTTAAATTCAAATTTTTTTGTATTTTATGTTTCCCATACATTTTAACTTAAAAATAATTTTAGAATTTTGATTTTAAAATTTTTTTAAAATATTTATGTTGCAACAACTGTGCTGGCATTTTGTGGATTTCATTTCTGCAATGTCTTCGTAATGTTTCATTGCAATTTGCAATATTGCAACATTCCTGCAATGTAATTGCAATGATCGATACTGTATGAGTATATACTTAACCTGTCAAAAAATATTTTATAGTTATTTATTTATGAATAACTGGGAGCAGTAACATGACGAAATGCTGGTGGAAGAGTTCCTCTAATAAGAGTTAGGACATCCGCCATAAAATCTTTTATTATAATTTGAATAATAAATAAATACAGAATATTTAAAAAAATTAATAAAATGTTATATCAAAAATTCAATGACATTTTAATCTTAAAATAAATTATTTTTAAGTTCTCAAATGATTTTTATAATTCATTTATTAAGTAAAATTTGCATTTTTATAAAATACAATTAATAATATTATAAAACATATTTTTAGATATTATTATGTATTGCAATACTTTTACTTGAGTAAAATTTTTTTCTAAGCATATATTGGACATTTTTTTATCTAAAAATCATTTGAAAACTTCAAAATAATTCATTTTAAGATTAAAACGTCATTGAATTTTTGATATAACATTTTATTAATCTTTTAATATTCTGTATTCAAATTATAATAAGTTTTAAAAAGCACGCTGCATGTTCTCTATAAATATGGCGGACGGTGTCTGAACCATAGATCTATTAAATATATAGCGAATTCGGTCGCCTGCACTAGTGTATGTACAGTGTATGTACTGAGTGCAAATGTTTTCAGTGCAACGTGTTTGATTGACAATCCCTGTTCAGTATACTGCACTCTTCGTATTCGATATTGCACTATTATAGTACACATCTTATGATATGTTCGATGAGTGTCGCACTACTCTAGTGTAGTGCTGACTTATAGTGAATTCGATAGATTTACACTGACACGGAACTCGTATTGCACTGAACTAGACTCTTGCGCCGTTACATTTCACATTGGCGGCGGCGTTAGAGACAAAATAATTTGGCGGCGGCAGATTCGTCGAAAATTTTCTCTTTCGACGGCGGCGTAATCGGCGAATGATAATTTAGCCGGCAAACGGCGGCGTTAATACATTTTTAAAAAACTCAACTTTAAAATATTTCAATAAATAAGCTTGGAAAATTAAAATATAATTATATTTTTTAATTATATTTTCATATATATTATAAATTTTACATATATTATAATACTTTTATATATTATAAATTTTCATAATGTATATTGTAATATATATAACAATATATATCACAATATATCACTCATATTGTTTAAATATGTTATAAATTGTTATAAAGAAAAAAGAACTGAAATGAAATTGAACGTGAACATAAAGTCGGATCTACATTGGTCGTATCGTAACGTCGCAAGTCATAAGTCGTAGGCAAATTGACCAACCACAGTCGATTATTCTAAAAATAATCAACTATGATTGGTCAATTTGCCTACGACTTACGATTTGCGACGTTACGATACGACCAATGTAGATCCGGCTTAGGCTCGTTCTATAATGAGTCGTAAGTCGTAGGCAAATTAACCAATCATGGTTGATTATTTTTGAAACAATCAACCATGGTCAATTTGTTTACGACTTACGACTTACGACTCATTGTAGAACGGGCCTAACAGAAAGTTATTAGAATTAAATTCTAACAGAAACTTATAATTTTAATTTTAATTGGTACAAATTGATTTGTTGCATTTATATTTATTTTACTGATACTGATTTTAAATATATATCTTTTATTAATTTAAAATTATCATGAATAAATAATATTTTATTAGTTTTTGATGGTTTTAACGCAAGACGTTTTACCGTGATAAGTAAACTTACAGAAGAAAATGCACGCTCAGATGCTGAACTTGTAATTGGTATAGCATAAATGCAACATACCAATTTGTACAAATTTGGCATTAATTTCATTTTATTCCACCATAGTAGGGGATCTTCAATAGATTCTGAAATATGTAAATACTTTTTAATTTCGATAAGAATGGGATCTTCATGAGGAATAATATTTGTATGTTTTGCAGCCAATTCTAATCTTAATTTCTTAACTCCAAGAAGTGACTTATTGTTAGAATCATTTCTTTTTTTATTAGATACCTGTAAAACAAAAATAAACATCTAGAAAATCTAATTATATCATAAATACAATTGAATATTTGATAATTATTATCTAACTTGCTCAGCTATAATGCTTGAAGGCATTGTTTTATATATCATATACTTTAAAAATTCTTCTGGAGATTGTTGTTTGTCTATGAGATATTCTGCAACACCTCTAACATTTTAAAGTGTCGGATCCAGAAGTGCTCCACAAACATGAGTTTCATGAATTGGAAATCGCTTTTTTATATTCTGTAAAATAGTTTTTTTAAGTTTTACTATAGCCGAATGATCTTCATTTACATACATGCTACTTTCAACTTCTGCCCTGAAAAAGTTAAAGAAAAAGTTGATATAGTAGCATTTAATAACTTCTTTCTTATATAAAATAAATTAATGACGTTAAAATACAAAACTATTAAACTTAAATAAGAACATTACATCAATACACATTTTATGATATTGCTCTTCATTTTAAATTTCTATATTCATTTAAAAATATATTACAAACCTAAATAAAAGTGCAAGATTGGTTGTTGGATATTCTACTCCTGAAAGAATTTCTGTTTTAATACTTATTAAGCAGTCTGCTACACCCTCGATTTCCTTCCATTCATTGCTTGTAAGAATTGCGTCATAACGTTTATTCATTTCCAAACAGCGTATCACTATCTCTAAAAAATAAATTATAACATTTAAATAAAAAACTATTATAATAATATATAAAGTTTTGAATATTAATGTTTGTAAAATGGTATAGTTTTATAATTATACGATAATAAAATGGTATATAGTTTTATAATTATAATAAAGAGATAATAAAGAGATGTTTTCTTAATTTAATCAAATATTTAAATTACTTCAATTATCATAACATATAAATATGTCCAATGTAAATTATTTAATTGTTACACATATGTTTAATTGTTATACATGTTATATATTATAAATGGAAAATATTAATTGCATAAGTTACATAATTTTTTAGTAATATTTACATTATTAACTTAAATATATATCTTCTACAGTAAAATAGAAAAATTTATTGTAAATAATATTTTACAAATTTATAATGCCAATACATTCAGATAAATATAAATTTTATCATAGTTCAACTTACCTTTATTTTTAAGTAAACTCGATAACATTTCTAGTGTACTGTTCCTGTTGTGTCTAGTTGATACATCTTTATGTAATCCTGAATGTGATATAAATGAAGGAAAGCCCTAAGCATATGAATGCTCATTATTATTTTCGAAAAGTGTGGAATTAAATCTTACATCAGCTTCTAAAATCTCTTCTAAGTTTTCAGCACTGTCTAATATATTATTAATGATCTCTTGTTAAATAATTTCTTTTGTTTTATCAATATCTTGAGTTTTAAAAGCAAGAATTTTTACAATACTTCTAGCTTTAACTATAAAATTATTAACCTCTGGTAATTTAGAAATAGTGTCTACCATCACTAAATTATGGAGTCCATGTGCAATACAAGGTACCCTCTCAATTTTCATAAGTTTTGCAGCTTTAATCATATTTGTTCCTCCATCAGTTACGAAAGTTATAATTTTGTCGTTTAAATTAAATTTTGTTAATACCTTTTTTAATTCTTCAACAATATTATCTGCCGTATGAGGATGTGGTAAGAAACTTGTTTGTAATGTACATGATCTCAACTGTGTTTCTGTAGGCGATATCCAATGTAAAGTGAAAGTCATAAATGGAATATGACGATAATTATCAGTCCACGCATCCATGGTTAGTGAAATTGCACTTGGATTATCCTCATTTATTTTTGCTTTAACAGTAAATACGCAATTATTATATACTCTTGAAAGTGAATGTCGAGATAATGTACTTGGATGTGGCACATCCACATCATTTTGTATAATACCATGTATTTTTAAAAAGTCTTTTAGTCCATCTTTTTCAGCTTCAAAAAACGAAATGAGATCTCTACAAAACCAGATAGTCATGCTATCACTTAGCTCTTTTTTTTTCTCTGTAATTTTTGAAGATTTGGATGATTGTTCAGATTGTCCATAAGAATGAAAGAATCTCTTAATGTTGGCTCTTTGATTTGATAACTGTGTTGATTTTATATTATATTCTTCTGTTAAGTGGGCAATTAAATTTCCAGTACTAACTGTTTTTTTATATCTACATATTTTTCGTCCATCAGGATGCATAAAACACATCTTACAATATACGTGAAATCTGTCTACTACAATACTTTTTTCACTATTTTTAAGCATGCCAAAATGTTCTCTGGCAATACTTCGAGTGCGAGTGGAATTTTCAATACTCACTATAAGATTTTTATTTTTTTTTAGTTCATTATTATCAATATTTTCATCTGGCTCGTCAACATCTATTTCTGCACATTCGTTAAGTGACATTTTGTTTTATAAACTGTCTGAAAATAAAAATACTAATATTAAGTCATTCTAATCTAATTCTAACAGAAAATAATATAGACTATATAAGTGCATTTAATTTTTGCTATAGAAAGACTAATTAATTTATAACAGCACAATTCACAATTATCATAATATAATAATACATTTTCTATTACTATAAGTTGTACCTAAAATCTTTGTTGTAATAATGTTTTAATAAAATGATACTCGAGAAAAGTAAGTATTAGTCTTATTTGAAATAAATTAATATTTA